>NC_136534.1:21942343-22407343 GCF_910591455.1 Pholis gunnellus
AAATCAAAGATGAGATTCAATGGTTTCTGTTTCACAGTTAATCTCCAATGCATCTCGAGTGGCCTTTGATTCAGCTCCACACAGCTGATTTTATCTGAAAGAAACTTTCCACTGTTGAGTAAGAAAAATAAACATTTGCAGTAAGACTGTAGGGGCAGTTAAGCACCTCCTCTTTGGGGAAGACGTTACGGACTCGTCCAGGTTGTTTGGAAAATGCAAATCAATCTTCTGTGTCTTGGGGAGCTTGCTCTACAGACATGTCAAAGTCCTCAATGTGTTTATCTTGCGGTCAAGTTTGAATTTGTTCTGAATTTAGAGTTGAAAACCCAGGATTGGACGATGATGATGATGGATAATTTTAGTGCTAAATGTAAATAGGGGTATTTCTATATTTTGTGGATAATCTGATTTTTTTTGTCTTTTATATAATAGATTTTTTTTATGGTTTACATAACCCTTGGCACTTCTTTTCTTGAGTGTTATTCCGAAAAGGCATATTAAAAATGTACCAAACATCGTTTAACCCTAAATCTGTCCATAGCTTTATTTATTTCACTATAAAAAAAATTAAAAAAAGACTGTCAAACAATCATTTGAGGAGTCCCAGCTAGGATATTAAGCTTCATTAATATTCCACAAGACAGTATAACTGGGTCAATAAAATGATGTGTAAATAAAGATGACAAGGGCACAGCTGTTCACATGGAGCACAAGGGGAGAATCACCCTCTGCTTGCCCTCTGCAGTGGTGCCCAGAACAGCATCTGATTGGACTCACATGACATCATCAGATTAAGAGCCCACTCCCATTGGCTGCAGGTGATGTCATGCTTCAGAAGAAGGATAAATGGCGCATGAACCCCGCCTCTAGCTCCTTATGACTGATCCAGCTCTATTTTTTTCTCTCTCACTGCCACAACAGCGGTCTGACTTTCTTTGTGTACAGTTTATATAACATTGCTGTTTTGCAATTTTTAATAAAGTAATGTTTCTTTAAAGCTAACACTGTTCTTTTAAAATACTAATCAATTGCAGGGCCTATGAAGTATGTATGTTTTCTACAGGGTAGCAAGGGCATTTGTAGCTCATCATTCAAATTCAACCAGAGTTGGCCTCACTTCTTATCTGTCGTCATAGAGCACCATAAATCAACTCAACCTCGGGATTTTAGCAGTGTAATCTGTCCTCACTAGTTCTAGCCATTAGCTAATTAACTCCAGCCTGCTCCAAAATAGTTGACCTCGTTTAGCATTTGAAAAAAAGCAGACCATGCGTAAATCTGTCAGATGTAAGGTCTTTTAACTCTCCACCAACGTGCACAAATGAGCAGCTCCTCACTCCAGTCAGTCACTGCAGCCAGATCTGCTCTCAGAGGGCCTGAATGCAAATTGGCTGAGGTTGTACAGAGCTATAAGCGTAGAATACGCATGAGACCGGCGAGCATATAGTGCTGAGGGAGTGGTTGCTCTGTTCTGAGCCACTGAACTCCGATGTGTTGGTGGTGCTGTAAGATAAGACCATCCTCAAAGAGAGAATAGTCAACCGAATGAATGAAGGTAAAAAAAAAGAAAAAAACATTGGGGCTTCGTGAACAAATGCTGCACACGAGTGCTACATTTCATTATTGCTTTCATTAACTGGCTGGTTATTGGAGATGAATCCAGCACACTAACCTGCAGCTCTCCCAGTCGGAGTCTCTGCTGAGCAGGCTCCTGAAGGACCAACGGGAGCGCCGGCTGGGAGAGGGACTACGAGACCAGGAGCGCGACGGTGGCAGGAGGAGGTCCTGTGAAGGGGTTTCCTGACCTTGCTCTTCCCCCTCCACCTGACTGGCCACAGAGTTGGAGGGCGAAGGGCTCCGATGGGGAATGGCACCCTTCGCCCCAGTCTCCTCTATTACAATTTGAGGCATTTTACCCCATTGACGCTTAGGAGTGCAGCCTTGATCTTCCTCGTTTCGTTTCTTGGCACGGGTCCTGCTGCGGTGGGATCGACCGTGGCGGCTAGAGCGTGACGGTCTGGGGCTCGGTGAGCGAGACCAGGACTCTGTATCCGAGGACGGGGGCAGGATAGTCAGCGTTGGGACGGGAATGGGCTGAGTTAAAGTGATGCCCTCTGGTCCCACGGGAGAGGACATAGTCATCTTCAGAGCTTAAATGTATCTTTCAGTCAAGCCAAGGTCACAAACTAAGGGTTTGTTGCATTTTGAGAGTTGAGACTGAACCATGACGGACCGAGATGGCCCAATCATGCTTTAGTTTGATACATTTTAGAAACAGAATAGGTAAACGCATCAAAAACTCCCTTCGAGCAAATCAGCTTTGCCCTTTTAAGAAACACTAACCATGAGTAAAGATGATTTCGATAATATTTCCTGTGAACTCAAAAAAGTGTCTTTCCATCAGGCGAGTAAAATCCCCCAAAAGTGGTTAAACCACAGAGCAGTTCACAGCTGTAGGTGTTCCTTTACGATCAAAAATGATGCAACAGGAAGCTGGGAGGTAGTCCCACAACTTTTCCAGTATTCCAGACTCTGTGTATGCTGACCAAAGAGTGACTAAAATGCTCTATCATCCTTTTCTTGTGTCAAGCTTACGGGCTTCACCCCTTCCTCTGTCCGGTGTCACTCTCTGTCTTCGGTACTCCTCACCTCTCCTCTCTTTGGCGGACTTCAAGCTCACATTTGCATAACCATGCTCATCTTTGCAAGAGTTGAAGTCTCAGACAAAAGACAGATCTCTGTCGGGAGGTAGCTACCTGAGGAGTGACAAGAGCAGAAACTTTGCATTCAACGATACACCTGACTACTACTTTTTTCTTTTTTTTTAATTCTCAAAACTATAAATTGTTTCACTTTCCAACTAAAACAAATGACTGCGAAACTAGGGCTATTTCTGTCTGGTCTTTGATACCGTACGCTCTGCCAGTTCTGGGAATATGAGGTATCATATGATGATGATGATGTATGCAATGAAATATTTGTCCCGTTAGAGGGCAGATCAATAGGATTTATTTATGGTGGGGTAGGTTGTGTTACATGTATTCTTTTACCTAGGTTTGGGGAATTGATAACGACTTCAGCTCCATATTTCAAAAGTTTCTCCCTTCACGCAACTCAGAAACAGCCTAAACTGGTTGGAAATTACATCATCCCACTGCATTTATCACCAAGAGAAATATAAACCTGCATCCCTGCAAGGAAAGCCCATAAAGATCTGAACCGTGGCAAAAGAAAAGAAAAGCAGGTGTTCTATATAAATGCCAGAGTTTTCAAACCACACAATATCCCACAGCCACTGTCAAACACTGGAGCAGACATGAACAACCCCTTTTGAAAATACATATTTCATACAGCCAATACAAAGGTCGAATTGCCACTATATCAAGGCCATAACTACATGTAAACACACTGCAGATGCGTCCTCCAACAGGGAAGGGAGGTGAGGGTGTGTGTGTGTCACGCCATTGTTTGCTATCAAAGCAGACACTTCCAAGGCAAGGACCCGAGCACGTCTGAGAGTATTTGCCGTGATCTGTTTGAACAAGACCAATCTTGGCACCGACTTGTTTGTCCAGAGTAATCCATCATAATCCCCCATCGTAGCCTTTACTCTTTGGTCGAAACAAGCCAGATCTTTTTTTTGCCATAAAGCACAGGCCACGTTAAAAAGGTATTCTCGCACACAATCTCAACCACCAGCGTCTCAAACCAGCAAATACAAGTTGCAGCGTGCGAAGCAAGTACTCAGGAACAGCTGTTCCTGTGATATCGGGTCTACTATTCAAAAGGGTTGTTGATCTGTGAATGATCTGCAACAACTGGTATCTGTTTTCCTGCGCAGTTCAACAGGTTGTGTTCAGTTTAACAAACGAGGACAAAATGCTTGCAGAACCGGGTTTAATAAGGCACATAAGGCACACATATATATATATATATATATATAAGGCACATAATAAGAAACAACTTTTAGCAGCCTGGGGAGACTCTCCTACCTCCCATTGGATGAGTTTCCTCCGTTTCGGTTATCTTGCTCGGCCTCGAAAACAAGCCGAGCGACGGTGCGGGAGGCAATGTTAAAATCCACTTTTTCACAGGAACACATCAACATTCTTAATTGCGTAAAAAAAGCATCTGTCGGCTGCAGCTAACGGTTAGCCTTCAGCCAGCTAACGCTAAACACAACCAAAGTGTAGCGGACGTTAGCCCCGACCTCCGAAGGCCGACAGCTCAGTAAAGATGGCTAGCAGGCTTTAACTGCCAGCACATAAAGTACTCCGCCGACGTCTTCCATTTCCTCTTTTAAAACCCGCTGCGACATAAAACACTGCTATCAAACAAAATGTAAAGCTAACGAACACAGTTAGCTTAGCATTAACAGCGTACTAACTTGGATTTAAAGTAACACAATACTTTTTTTGTCGAAAAGTGAAAAGGAACGGCAATCAGTCGGCTTATTAACTTAGTACGTGGGGGGGGGTACTATCAGTTTTATTTATTTTTTAAACATTAACCCTGCAACGAATTTCTAATAATACATAAAGCCACTGACTCTTTAGTTTGTGGCTTTTAAATATGTATAAAAGTAAAACCATTATTATGTAATAAAATGTACACAGCCACCAGCAAAAGAAGACGACCACCCCTCCGACCAACTTTGTAGTACAGTCCGGAAAAATAACTGTCCAGAGGATGTGGCGCAAGAAGAAGACGAGTCAGTGTTGACATCAAATAAACTCACACCATTGGAAATTAGTTTTATCCTTCAACAACTATAACCTCCCGATTAAGTTAAAACAAATCATCCACGTTGCAGGCGTGAATTGGGCCTGTTGTTACATGTCGCAGAGATACACATGAAGCGGTCCCAGGCAGTGTCAGGTAGGCTATCGGTTTTTTATACAATAAACATGATGTCACCTCAACAGGTTTTCTCAGTAACCTACATAATAAACAGTTTAAACATAATTTCTGAGTTTATTTGAAGGGAGCTGTTATGTGACTGAAATCAATGGGCATAACGATTGCGACCCCTTGTGTCTAACACGGTCCTGTGCAGTCATTGGGGTATTTGTAACCTGATAACTTATTGCCTCATCACGACCTCACTAAATTGCTTTAAAACTTTATTTGAGGATTTTGAGTCCCTATAAAGCAGATATTCTCTTTTTTTAGGAGAAACAAAACGGCAGTGTATCATAATGTGTGTGGCATATAAGCGTATTAATCTCACCCCTCACTTCCAGCAGCAGCATCGTTGTCATGGACTATTGTAAGTAGGATGCAGCCTGTAAGACATTGGATATCCTCTCCTCCAGGACACATACAGTAAACAGGGCCAATGACAATTCACCTTGTCTGAAGCTGAAAACAAAAGAACAAACATTGACAAGACTATTTTTATGAACTCTGAGATTTTAACATACGGGTGCAAATGAGTTTAAAATCCATCCACAGATTATACAGATAAACTGAAATGTGAAAGTGAACGTGGTCCATTTTAGGCTGATTCTTTTTATTATTGATTCATTTTTCAATTCATTTTCCAGAGTTATCGAGAAAGTAATCCCATTTAATTCCCATTTAAAATAATGTGTGTCAATAGTGAAAAATGCCCAAAGTAACGTCTTCAAATTACTTGTTTTGTCTGACCAATAATCCAGAACCCAAAGATATTCCGCTTTTTATCACATGGGAAAACAATTCTATTTTTAAACTTGTGTTGATCAGCTAATTGATTAATTGACACATTATTTCAGCTCTTGTGGATTGAAAAGAACCCAACAGTTTTAGTGTACTACAAGCACTCCTTCAACTTTATCAAATTCTGGTGCTTACACGCTATCCTGTGTAACCACTTGTTTCAGTCTTATTTGCATAATGCTGAGAGGCTGCGCACTCAATGTACCAGACTTTTAAAAGAAATACACATTATGTTAGAAATCCTCACATTTTAAACTAAACTTTAGAAGCTATTGAACAGAGAAATGTACAGCCCTGGTAGAAATAAAGTCAGTTACCATCAACATTTTTAAAGGTATAAATAGTATTTAACAACATATATCCTGAAATGCTATTGTTGTAATGTAATTGCCTTTACCTGCCTGTCAGTTTTGCTCTTCAGCCAGCAGTTTGCCTCTGTGTCCCTTCAAATCGATGGCAGAGCATCACAATGACTTTGCAATTTCAAATTCTCCATAGGTCCACCAGGCATCCTCTGTGTACTCACTCCGTGTGACCGAGTCCTGCAATCAACACGTCACCGTCTCAGAGAACCAACGTCCGTGTTACACATGCAGCCAAGAGGGCGAGAAACTGCTGCAGGATACAGGGAGTTGTGTTGCTGAGCACCTCAGGCTGCTGAATCGGGGGACTGGAAACTCGATCTGTGCTAAAAATAAAGAAACATCGCCAGCATAGCCAGAAAGGAGGTGTGTCACTCTCTGTGTGTATACGTGTGTCGGGTCACAAAGGTGCAGCCCACCCCCCTATATACACAGCACACCTTATCATATGTCAACATTTCCTTAAAGTTTCCCCCCTTCGTGTAAGTGTGCCAATCCAAGGTCTTTCTCTCAACCGCTCTCGGTCACGTGTGTTCATTTTCAGGATTGATCCGGCTGATTTTTTTATTATCATTATCATTCGCAGGCTACCACAAGGTTAAAATAGGCAAGGACCCTTATCAAGTGCTTCACTGTGTCATCTGGTTACAGCACATGACCTCCAACGCAGCCAACACAAGCACATAAACACAGCCTGGCTGCATGGCAGGAACACAGCTTATATCCTACCCGTGTACGCTGTACATCTTTTTATTTTTAATGTTTGTACGACCTCAGAGGGGGGACATGTTTAATTTGATCCGACATGTGACAAGGTATTCCCCCCCCCCCCTCCCCCCCTTAACAACTCATTACATTCATCAAGTCAACCTGCTGACTGTACTGACCACGTGAATCTCTTTGTCACTGCAGTCAGCAGGCAAGTTGAGGCCTTCGGTCACTGTCAATGTTTTATCAGCCTTGACTTCAGTGGCCTTGTTTTTCTGACCGGCAAACTGGCATTGACTGACTGTCAGACCCTTTGATGCCAGATATCAAAACTGATAAGAAGAGAGGCTGTGTGGTTTGAAGATGAGACCGTTTATGGTTTTAGTAACTGAACCAGAAGGAAATGAAATGAGTGAATGATTTATTAATATTAATTAATTAAAATAAAGTTTGCAGCAGCAAAATCTGTTTTTATTTACTGATACCAAATTCATGGTTTGGTGATTCACCAAACAAGATTGATAAAGAAGGAATAACAAAGAGTGTTAATTGTCAGTTTAGCACATTCAAATATACAGTAACTATGACTATGGTTGTATTAGCTACAGAGCAAGAAGTAAACTAAGAAACAGTAGATGAAATGAAGCTTGTATTTGTATAATTGTGGTGATGAGAACATTTTCAAATCTTTACGTCTAATAGGAAATGAGCACGATCGTTTCCACAACACAAAACAAGTCACCACAGGACACATTTAATGGGTTTAGCACATGCTTAATGTTCAGTACACAATCCCTAGCACTTGCTGTCTTTTAAACTAAAATAGCTTTCGATTTATACAAACAGTTTTTTTTTGAGGAGAGTGATATTGAACTCTTAAAGAGATCCCCTTTGAATTTCAGATTTTGCATCTTTTCCGGTGAGATCTGTGGGTCAGAAAGCAAGGCTGGAAAGAGTGTGTCAATTGTCAAACAACCCAAGCACACTTTGACAAGACAAGACAAACAGAAAACATTCCACTAATCAGATTGTTCCTGGACAACAAACAACTCAACATCCATCACATCCATGACTGTTTCTGGTTTTCTGGACACTGCAAGAAAATCCTCAGAGAACTTCATTTCATTAGCACAGACTTGCTTGAATCACTGAGATGCTAACATGTACGTCTAATCTAAAAACCTAACACGAGAAAAACACTGGCGCAAACACTTCTCTGCTTGTGTGTCCTTGAGCGAAGAACTGAATCTCTGCTGCAGGGTTCTCTAGCTGACCATGACCTCTGACCTGTGGGCAGGGACAGGAGATCTAAGCATTTACAGACAAGAAAAAAGCACCATGTTGCATTGTGAAAGGTAGGTATAGCTATCCCTTTATGGCCTGCATGGTTAAGCATGTGTTCGTCTGAAAGGATTTGTTTAACAAAACCTGTCGGGGGCGATTTTGCATGCCGGACCTGCTGCTTCTGTTTTTTATTCCATAACAAATACAAAAGTATGAATACATTTTGGTAAAGATAATATTAAGGCGCGCAAAGGTAAAGCACCACTAAAAAGAGAGAAACATAGACATTTTTGGGGATGTTGGAACATTTCCCTGAGAGAACTTACCTAAATCAACATGTTTGTAGTCCGGCTTCAGACGGTCAAGCTGTAGTCACGGATCAAGTGTCAACATCTCATGTTTCCTGAAGGCTTTCAACACTCACAACTTCCAACTCTGCTGGATTCACACGCTCTAATTATAGCTGGCTTAAAGTCAGAAGGGACTGCAGGGGAGACTTAAAACTACTGCAAAGAAACACGGACACTCAAGTTTTTCTTTTCAGTAAACATCTTCCGTGTTCTGAGGCTTTCAGTCATTTTTGGTCCTTGTGAAATGCAAGATTGCTGAACTAATGGACTGACACTGGAATAAAGGGTGAACTGTCATGAAGACCACAGAATTAATCAGGGATCAGGAGGCATTATGTCAGTAATGTGATCGCAAACGCCACAGATATTTCTCCAGGTCTTCACAGGTTTATGTCGAGGAAAGTTCAACATTTTGTCCAACAGCTGGCCACGAGTTGCTCCAGCAGAAATGATTTGCCTCTTCACTCTTTTAGTTGTCTTCAATCTTTTAGGTAAGTCCAAAATCATTAATGTCCTTATCTTTAGTTATGAGAAGCTATTGGTGTTGGTGGTTGAAGTTGTATGTTTTACAGTCAGTTTCTTTCTTTTCAGGGTCCTCAGAGCTTTCTCTCATAAAATAAAATACTTCTTTTTTTTTAAAGGGGCTATATTTTAATCACTGTAGCAGAGGCTATTAATAGACTATAAAGTGCTTTTATGTTAAAACAGTTTAAGGCCTCGAACACCCTGTGTTTGAGCATGATCGGTCAAATCTCAAGCAATGCAGTCACTGTAAATTAAATGTGAAAACTCTCTCATATGAAAATGTAAATGAGTAATAGATAAGTGAATATGTCTTTATTCTATATTTTTTATAAATCATATACATTCCTAATTGATTGATATTTCCACTGAACCTGCCTTTTGTGAAGCACTAAACGAGTGAGAGTGAGACTAATTCACACGTTCCTCAATACAAATTGTTTTGATGTGTTCAATGAAACTCAGACAATCAGTTTGATCATAGGAGACAGATTTCATCGGATAAAATGAGAAGCTGCTTTTTTTCTGGGCTGATAAATTATAAAAAAATGTTTTGTATTTATTCATATCAAATCAAATAAAAATGTAATTAAACTTTGTACTATTTGTCCACATCGATCACTGTAACTAGACTGTAATATTTACTTTCCTGTTTATTGTTTTATTTATATCTTCTATCTTATTTAACCGTATTTAAATCATAATATGTCTTTTTATATTGCCGTGTTTCTTCCGAATGTTATGTCTAATGTAAGCCCTTTGCTTTGTTGTAGATAGGTGCTACACAAAGAAATACAAAATATCTTTTCACTACATTCTGTTAACAATATATTTGGAGTACAGCATCAATTTATAGACAGATTTACAATTTTATTCCTTAAACATATTCTCCTATCAAGGGAGATAAAGTTTATGATTGAAAAGTTGTCACTAATAACACACTTGCATGTTCGTCGCCTCTGACTTCTCCCCTCGTTGTCTCCTTTACCTCTGCTTGTTTTTACACAACTTTCTACTTCTGTGTCTTCATCTCTTCTTCCTCTCCCTCTTTAGTGTCTCAGTGCCATGGCGGCTGTGCGGAGGTGGACTCCTTGACTGAAGCCGTGGCAGGCGAAGGTTTCCTGCTGGGCTGCATCTCCTGTAAGAGAAGAGAGGAGGTGTCTGCCCGGAGCACTGTGGACTGGCACTTCAAACCGCTGGGAGAGGAGGAGTTCAGGCATGTGAGTCCACCAAAGTCTTTGAGAGAGCTTTCACATCTGGTTTGGGGTTTGAGAATTAGAAAGGGCTCTCTTTTACCATCAAGGTGTCTGGAGTGACTCTGAAACTGTGCAATGAAGTATTATCAAAGATGGAAGTACATTTTATTAGGCCTTTTGTTTTAATTACGTTTAAGTCTTTCGTGTACTTCTCTACGTTTGTAATATGTCAGCTCTCTGGGAACTTTGGAAACTGGACAGATGTTGACTGGACATTTTTAGAGTCAGTCATTAAATACAAGAAATCCGGACGTAAGTCGTTTGTTACTATATATTATATTGTAATTATATATATATAAAATGTGCAAACATATATTCATTTTAAATTAGTTTTTGCATTGAACCAAATAAATACCACATTATTACTCGCACATTAATACAATATTTGTAGTAGTTCTTCTGTTTTAGAACATGCTACATTGTCCACCATTTGATTTACTATATTACTACAGTGCATGCATATGCAGTATAAAGGAAGTTGTAGTGTACATATATAGCTTGTATTTAGAGCAGGGAATCTAAAAGAGGGGATGTATGCTCCTCAAACCTTCCTTGAATGACAGGAATATTCATAAAATAATATCCATTCTTTTCCATTACTCAGATTTTCCACTATGACCACCCCAGTGCCGAAATCCTCCATGAAGATTTCAGCGACCGTCTGGAGTGGCATGGGACAAAAAACAGCGACATTCAGATCGGAGCCATTTACATTCATGACGTCGTCTTCAATGACACGGGGACATACCGCTGCACAATCAGCCGCACCCTCTTCCTGCCGCAGTATGATGAGCTCGTCGCTGTGGTGAAGGAGGTGGAGCTCAACGTGGTGGCTGTAGGTGAGGTGGGGTGTACCTGTGAAAAGGCTGTTGAGTCGTCAATGCACAAGCAGCATTATTCTGTTGTAGCTGGTTTTGGTGAAGATCATTTTAACCTATAAACAGTTTAATCTAGTGGTTCCCAACCTAGGGGTCGGCACCCTCCAAGGGTTTACGAGAAGAATCTCGTGGGGTTGTGAGATGATTGTTATGAAACAAGAGAGTTCTCCCACACTGATTTCTATTTTGCTCTAATCTGACTCAAGTAAAGAAGTAAAAAATACAATATGTCCCTCTGAAATGGGGTGGAGTTGCAGAAAGAGTCATTAAACAGAGAGATTCAAGTAAAGAATAAGCACCTCAAAACTGTATTTAAATGCAGTACTTTAGTAAATATATACAATCCATCACTAGCTGTAAGTTTTCTTCTCCATGTATTGTTTCTCTAAAAACTGCATTGACCTTTTTCCTGGTGAGACGATTTTGTCATTCCACCATTTAATACCTAAATATAAGACCTTGGGTCCCTGTCCTCTCAGTTGCAAATGTTACACCAATTAATCAGTGTGTGGGTCCACGGTCAACTGCTTTCATTCCACTGCTTCTATCAAACAGCCAATCTCTCAGGAGAAGGACATTTCTAAAAGGAAAGACAGAGTGGAGAGTGTTTTGTCAAGGACAATTTCTCAGTACTTTATCAGAGTCAGGTCTTTACTCTTTGTGTGTGGGCATGTGAATCCTTCCCAAAGACTTTACAAAAAGGACGAAGAGTCAACAGCCCCACTAGAAGCTCTGTGAGGCCGTAACACTCAAATTGTTGATTTTGAGAATTACAATTTTGACCTGATGGTGGAATAAAAAGTCAGGGGACCTCCAAAGTTCACAATGTGCGAAATTAGATGTTGAGCTATTTCTGTGGCTCAATGAATGTTTGATTTCTGAAAGGTTGTTGTGATGAATGGATCTGGGTTTTCAATTTGTCGCTTTCTTGGTTCGTTTTCTGAAGGCACAAATTTGCCACGCAAGCAAACTTGATCAAAAACACAATTCAGGCTCGCACATGTGGGACAGAACTTTGCCTGTTTGTGTCTTTAAAAGAAAAATGCGTTTAAAAATAGCCAATATATTACAATAAATATTACAGTGACTGGAATTAGCTTTTGAGGGCCAACGATGGGCAAAACAATACTGACTTTTTTCTTCAAGAAATTATTTTGTTGAAGTTCAATTTCAACCTGGCTAACTTTAGCCATATAAGACCATAACAACAGAGGCAGCCAAACTCTTTGTGCATGTGATATTAGGCCACTAAATTGTAATAACTTGCCCAGGGACTACAGACGGAAATTAGCTCTCTAGCTAACTCCGATGAAACCGAAATGTTGATTAATGTGCACTGTCCCTGGTGAATAAATAAATGAATACAAATATCTTTTGCAGTCAGCATCTAGTGGCCATTTAAGGAACTGCAGCTCCAAACAATTAGCATCTTAATTTAGCCGTGATGGTTGCCAGTTGATGTTTCCCTCCCCTGAAGCAATGCTTCAAGATCAGCCATGAATGCACGTCATGAATGAAGGAAGACACACTCTTAAACCTGGTGGACACGCTTCCTCTGTAATTCTTCTCTGTTGGTTCCTCTTTCCCAGCCAATCGGGAGCTGACGGTGGTGATCTCAGAGATTATGATGTACGTGCTGATCGTGGTTCTGCAGCTGTGGCTCGTTGTGGTTCTGGTCTACTGTTACAAGAAGATTTCGGAGGAGCACGAAGCTCTGGATGCCCGTAAAGCTCTCAAGGCTCAGGCAGTGTGAGTAATTTGTCTTTAATGTCAAGTATTACTCAGGTCATTCATTTCAGATCAATTGTTAAGCTTTTAATCAATATACTGGGGTCAGGGGTCTTAATAGATACCATACATTTTAATACAGTAACTGATTGCATATCAGATTACCAAAAACTATAATCAGCAAAATGTACAATCAGATTCTAGTTTCATTGTCAAGTATTACTTCTTTAAAATGTACGTTAATGCCAGCATGTTTTCGTTAAAGGTGCAATATATGTTTGATTTTGAACTAATCCAAAAGTATTCAGATTAGTTAAAGAATGTGACATGTCATTTGTATTCAGTTACTGACTACATTTCAAAGTTTCAAAGACCCAACCCTGACTTTGTATAAATGATTGTTCATTTTGAAATTGTCTTCACCACCATCAGCTTGATTTAGCAAAAATGTAAATATATTTTTTTTTACAATGACGTTTAAGTAAATGTAACTTTCTTGCAGCTGTTTCTCACATCTAAATAATTCACCTTTTCTTCTTCTTTTTTATTTCCAGGCTGTTTGAATCAAAGGACATCTGTGACGGGGTGCAGCTAGAGTGACGTCACCGGTGAGTTACATTTATCTTTACTGGCTTGGACAACATCTGATTTAGGAAAATATGATAATATGACGCATGTGAAAGCATGTTATTCGCCTTAAATGTTTGTTTTTTTTTACTTTTTATCCGACAGGTACAATGATCATCTCTGCAGAAGTCAAGCTTCATTACTGTACCATGATTTTGCTAACAAAGACACAATTACAGTATAAGAGGTTGATTTTGAACACCTTGGTCTCGCTCAGTCGTATGTGCAACCTGTAGGATTAAGTGTGAATAGAAGCAGATGTCAGTAGGCAGATCTCCTTTAGATGTCAGTGAAACAGGTATTAAAGTATTGAACGTTTGATATTTGTGGATTTGTAAAAGTTTTAAATTGAATGGCTTAAAGCAAACTGGTGGCTCACTGGGCTGAGGTGGGGAAATATTCTGGGTTTAACGCAGCTTTTGTAGCAACTAAGTTCCTCGTTCGCACCTTATTTGACTACGGCAAAAAAACAACATATTTTCAATGTTGTTACAATAATTCAAAAATTACAAGTAATAGAGAGGAGGCCTCTATGTGTTGAATTATGACCGATGACTTATTTCCAAATGAGAGTTCTTCAATGTAATTAATATGACCCTCCAGGTATCTGATAAGTCTTTATATCTTGAGAATATCTTTGTGACATTGACGTCTCTGTGAGCAGGATGTCTTTATTACCAGCATCAACAGGTAAAAGCACTGTTCTAGTCAAACTAAACGTTTGTCCTTGTTTGTGTCGGTCCACGTTTGTAAATGTATTTTTTTGGTAAATCATTTTTTGTCCACTGCACTGCACTACTGCATTTACTATGCAGGTAAAGTCTTAAACGCAGAAATGAATGACCTTATTGTTGTTAACGTTGACGATGCTCCACTGATAAAGGATTACATTTGTTTTTCCAGATGTTGCCTGCCATGTTTATTTGTGCAAATTCTGTGTAATGTGTTTTTAAAAACTGTCTGAAAATATTTTGGGGGAAATACAAAATTGATTTCTTGGCTTTGCTGTGTCGATTAGTCGCCTGAGATTTCTTTAGTTGTTTTTTTTAATACTTTTTAATGCTGAAGGACTTATTTCCAAGAAACTTATGTACACATCTCTGCAAAATACAAGATTTAAAGTGATACTTTTGTGTGATTCTTTGTGGAGGAACTGTCTTTCTTTGTGGAGAGTTTTACTGACTGATTAGTCAAGAATCTAAAAATCTAAAACATACAAGTGAAGAACTTCTTTGGCCATGGAGAGCTCTAGTACAAACATATACACTTGCATACATCTGTATCTTAAATACCACTTTTTTGTAGGCCACAGGCCGCGCGCGCACACGCACACACACGCGCGCACACACACACACACACACACACACACACACACACACACACACACACACACACACACACACACACACACACACACACACACACACACACACACACACACACACACACACACACACACACACACACACACACACACACACGCTAAAGGACATTTGGAGGTGATTGTATTGTAACTCAATCTAGTCTGAGCTGTGTTGCAGACAGTCCAAACTACCTCCGGTCTGAATGCAGCTTTGTTCTCCTTCAGCCCGACATCGGCACCTCCTGCTCCCCCTGCAAAATGTGAACATGTTTTTAACATGAGACAATACAACCAACCACATGCACTCTTCACAAACTGGGTATTAACACTATTCAAACTATTCAAACTATCTACAAGTACATCTTAACATTTGTTCGTCCCTGATTACTTGTGGGCATGACTTGCCCTTAAATAAATACATTAAAGTCAATTTGACATTGTCTCATGATTTTCATGACTCGTAGCAGATAAACACTTCAGGTCGTATGTAAAAACCATATCATAACTCCAAACAAGGTCATCTACACGAAAGCTGCTACACTACTGCCTCACACTGAGCTGTTGTCCTTGCCCTGTGACCTCCTCATTTCATTAAAAGTGTTGACAAGTTGAACATGCTGCATATCTCTTCCACGTAAAAGCTCGAGCTTGAAGGAGGGCACATTATGACCAAGACAAGGGGGGGGGTGTAGCTTCTTTTAGAGGTCTAGTTTGAGACCAGCTTCTTCTAGTCCTACTGGAGATACATGACTTGAAGTGATCGACGTCTGCTGGTGCCCATCTCAGCAGCAACTGATTCCAGATCCTTGAAAGGTAGGCTTTTCTTTCTCCTGAACGAAGCTTGAATAATGATGTACACATAATTTGTGGGAGACAATGTCTATATCACATCACCTTCACTCTCCTAACACCACAAGTAACTCTGAAAAGGTGCTTATCCAGCATTCAAGCTCAGGTTTGTTGGGAAAGAGTCAAAGAATACATCTCCAATATTGTATTTTGACATATGATGACACATCAAAGTGTCACTTAAATACATATTTATACATTCTGGATAAATTGGTTGTATTTAAAAACACTGAGTTGTGGGGCATTGTCTCACACTCATTCTATCAAAGTTGATTATTAAAAATAAGTCAGATATTCACAAAATAATAATAATAATACAATGGTGAAATATAGAATCATTTCTGCAGAGATCAAGTAGGGGGTTTATCTTATCAATCTTTTTCGTATGGTCTCCTCTTCCTCCTCAGTTTGCTGAACGTCCAGCAGAGGTCAGGCATGTCCCACATCAACACCACCGAGCTGCAGTCGCTCCTGCTCTCCTTCCTGCAGCACTGCCTCAACAGCACCAGAATACTGTCTCCACAGTTGCATCAGAACTACACTACCCAGCAGGCTGCGCACCACGTGGCTGGAGCCAGGGCCCAAGCCGAGTCTCAGGGCATGATGTACATCCTTCTGGTGGTTGGCATGTTCAGCTTCTTCACATTCGGCATCATGTTCAGCTACATTCGCTCCAAGAAGCTGGAGAGCTCTCAGGATCCGTACCACCAGTACATCGCCCACGACTGGACCAAGGTGTCGACTCCGTCCTGGGCCGTGGCTCAGGCGCTGCACAGGGAAGCTGCCGGAAACGGAGACAGCAGCAAGGGGCCCATCGTCATCTGCAACCCTGCAACAGCTGCCAGACTAGAATGAGACATTTAAACATTTTCCACAGTCAAAGATGTAAAACTCTGTGACACAAGGATTTTGATTACCTTTACCTTTTATTGTCACACAGCAACTACATCTTACAGTGTTAGGTTTGTGATTTCAGATCAGACATTTCACAGAAACAACTTGGAACAACAACATTGCTGCATGTTGTAATCTTCGTTATCAGCAGTTGCCGTTCCTCTCACTTTATAGTCACGCAAGATTGTTTTAATTACCGTAACCTTTAACGCGAAGCAGCAACCAAAACTTACAGTGTCGGGTTTGAATTTTCAGATCAGGAACTTCGTAGAAGCAACACAATAGTAAAAATTGTCTCATGTTGTCATCTTTCGTTATCAGCACGTGGAGTTCCTCTCACTTTACAGTCCTGCAACCATGATTGCACCAAAACTGCTCTTCCCCTAACACCTGCTGACAATCCTGCATATCTGGACAACAAAAGCAGGAACACAGAGTAAAGCAGCACCTTTGTCTCCGACTTTGATTCAGAGTTTTCAGAAATAAGAGTGTGAACAAGTCTGTCTGATGTCTTGCTCCATGAACTGTAACGATTGTTTGAAATAAAAATGAATAGAAATAAACCGCTGATCTCAAATCAGTTTCTGTTCACTAAGATTTAAAGATTTAGCGTTTCAATCTGAGCAAATTCTTCATCCAGGACATCAGGCCTTGTTTGGTATTTTTAGGCTTAGTTACTGCGTTGGCTCTTTTCTTCTCCTCCCTCCTCCTCTCCCTCTCCTTTTCTTTCTCTCTCTGCTGCTCCAGTTTGTGTTGGCGGGCTCCTTTCTCAGCGCGGTCGATCTCTCGTGACAGACTGAAGTGAACCATTTGCATGTTGAGCATCGGTACGATGAGGTTGTAATTGTCCACAGTCTTGTTGAGTTTCACCAAGTCCTCCTCTACAGATGCACGCAGCTGCTCCCACTGGCTCTGCTGTTTGGGGGTGATGGGGTCATCGAGCCTGGCCCTCCCCGCCAGTAACCTATTTCGGATGTGAGCAGTGGCCTCTCGGATGTCGCGCTGTGTCACGACCCAGGATGGCTGGTAACCATTGTCTATGAGGATGCGGTTGAGGTTGTGGGTCATAGGATCAGCGTATGGATTGTACTCAAACTTGTTGAGGGGCTTTCCAGCTCCACTCAGGTTCCTGAAGTCTCCTCGGGCCATGGACTCCTGGATCAGGTCCTCCACGAGCCGCTCCACAGCCTGGGTGATCTTGATCTTTCGGCTGCGCTGACGGATGTCCCGTTCCACCAGCGCCCCCTCTGCAGCGGCTGCCCTCTCGTGCTCCCTCTGCCGGTAGTTCAAAACCTGCTCGGACGCCCGGTCGACACGAATCTGCCGGTACTGACGCTCACGCTGGCTGGGCGTGCCCGAACCCACACCCTCGTAGTTGAGGTAGTGTCTGTGTGGAAGTGCTGTACCTCTTAACTTATCCTCATCGTCCACGTCCATCCCTCCATCAGGTTGCTTGGTCTTGCTCTGATGTGCCAGCACAGCACGGTAGGCCTCCTCAACCTGCGCAAACAGCGTCGCATCTGCAGTCGGAGCCCCCGAGTCCGGGTGGTAGATTTTGGCGAGGCGCAAGTAGGCCTCTTTCACCTGCACAGGACTGCTCTGTCCCTTGTCAGGCAGTTGCAGAAGCCTGTAGCTCTCTAGCAGGCTGCGGCTGATCTGGTGCACGGAGCTGAGCGCTCTGAGCAACAGGGACCCTCGAGACAAGACGAGCAGAAAACGGCCATGGTAGAAGTCGCTGCGGGAAACCAGGAGGTGGAAAGTGCAGCTCATTTCTAGCACACTCCTGTGGATTTGAAAAGCAACTTATTTAAAAAGACAACCAGACATATAAATGATGTCCAAAGAAAGGTAACTCATTCAGGAGATATCTTACGGAAATAACTAAGTAAATAGTTCATATTTACCACATTTTAAAATGGCATAAATATATTTGCAATATATATTTCTACAAATATTTTATATTTTCTTTTGACCTTATTAAAACCCAATTTGTATTACATTAGTGGTAACCCGTATTTTTGCCATAAAATGGGATTATATGCATTTGACGAAGGTGACATTAGCCTACATGTCATTTACTATAAGTAATAAAATAAGGATATTTGTCATGTTTTATGTAAATTGGGCTTTGCATGGACAAATATACCGTATATTACATTCATTTACCAAGAGTCATTTAAAGAAAAGGAAATGCATAGAGAGAAGTGTCAACAGTAATCACATTTATGTAGCCTATGAAATGACATTTTGAGATACATTTTCCCTTTAACGGACAGGCTCGAGATTACACGTTGGTCACAAAAATCCACATCAATACCTGCAAACGTTACATGAGCAAAACCACTGAGTTTAACGTTGATGGGTGAGTCGCTGCAAGCTGGGTAACGGACCGACTCGAGGTGAACTAAACGAACGTTAATCCAGAACAACACAATAAACACCAATGAACACTGACAACTGAAGAAAACAAGCCTGTTTACGGGACATTAATGAAGGCAAGCTAACGTTACATGACCTATAACTTTAAACCCTAAAGAAAACCAGGAGGTCACCTGTGTGTGTGGCTTGTTGTTGCTATATTCGGGGACCTTCTTCTTCTTCTTCTTCTTCTTCTTCTTCTTCTTCTTCTTCTTCTTCTTCTTCTTCTTCTTCTTCTTCTTCTTCTTCTTCTTCTTCTTCTTCTTCTTCTTCTTCTTCGTGTCGCAATTCTATGCATTTGTGTTGTTCTACCGCCCTCTACCGCTCCGTTCTGATTACTGCAGCCATGTAGACCCGTCAGACGCCGAAGGGTGCAGTACGGGAAACGTGTTAATGAGGAAACACTATTCGAGAGAGGATCAGACTTCTACTAAAGTCCTGTCAACTATACGAAGAATTATTTGCAGCCATTAGATAGAAATGGACGGACTCTGACAGCTGAAGCTAAAAGCTGTTTTAAAAAGGTTTGTAAAACAGCATTTGACAACCTTTTTTCTTACTTTCACTTTTATAGGTTTAACTTCCTCTTGAGCTTAAACTTTGACGCTAATGTGTGAAAAAAACAGTTATCTTAACTAATTAATAACTAAATATATTAATGATACAGTAACTAACTCAAGTATCTAAATTGCTCTGACAAGCCATTTTAGTAAAACAGAACCTAGAATAAAGGTAAAGACAACGAGAGAGATGAAATATGTGTATGATCATAAATTAAGCCACCCATACGTAGTAGTTAACATTACCTCCATCTTTATCTGCTGCAACATGAAACTGATGTACACATGAATGCATCAATAATTATAATCCAGTGAAATGAGTACTTTTAATTTTGGTACTTATGTACTTTTACATGTAACAGTATTTCTACCATGGTATTACTATTTTTACATAAGTTAAAGCTCTGAGTACCTCTTTCAGCACTGATGGTAGAACTGTTAGAATACCCTATATAGTTTAGTTTATCTAGTCAATAAATCAGATCTAGGATCCATTATATAGCTATTAAAAAATGCACTTTTTACTGCAAAATTATATAACTAATTCTACTACTAGATTGTTTTTCCTGAGCTTTAAAGCGGAGATAATCTGTTAGTTGATTAAAAAGCAGATAGAAAATTCAATTGTTAGGTATTTTGATAATCATTAAGTCATTTAACAAGCAGAAATGCCAAACATTGTCTGATTTAAGGATTTGCTGCTTTTCTCTGTAATATTACCATCGACTGTAGAATATTACTCGAAAATAAATAACTTTGGGCTTTGGACTCACTTTGGGCCCCAGGTGAAGGGCATTTTATGCTATGCACTTCTCTTGCAGCTTATTTTGCATGGACCTTTATAAGCTGTTTAAGATTGACAAATTCCTTCCTGGACATTTTTTTATTGGTTTATTTTCTTGGGCTGAACATGGATATGAGATAACAGAGGTATGCACAAAGTCTAAGAACAATATATTGTTCTGAAGTCTTAATTGTACCTTTATTTTTACAGCTACTTCATCCTCAGTAGTAGCAACTGATGTGAACACAATGGCAGAAGGTAGGTGCACAGATATTATGTACACAGTCATCTCACTGTTACTCACGAGTTCAGGTTGTCTACAACATAAAAAAAATAACTGCAACTTATTGAACACAATGTGGTAACAAAACATATTCAGTGTATAAAAGAAAGAAATCTGTTCTTAAAAATGTATAAACTTTGCAAAAACAAAATACAGTGGAGAGATTTTGCAGATTATCAGTTCAGTTTTTTTATTTGATTTTACTCAGTAATGCACCAATTCTGCAGCTGAAAATAGTCAATAACAAATGTAATATTTAGTCCTGTTTCACTAAGGTTAGCAAAAGAAACTACAGTGCACAGCTGTTTTAGGACTTCTTTTGCCTTTTTAAAAACTATATATTTGATTTACATCTCCAATAAGAACACATGCTTGTGACTTAGTGCCACAGACAAAATGAACAAAATTGCTCTAAAACACAGTTGTACGTTTGATGTTTGTGTTTCACGCATGCAGTTAAAATGCTTCAATGAATGCAATACACAAACAACTGAACTATAGAAATCACTGTTACAGAATCTCAATACCTTTTCTTAAAAAATCCAAGTCACTAATAGTCTGTATTTTTATATTTGAAGAATCTCAGTTATCTACACTTTGAAATATATAAGTAGGAGTTTTAAAGCCTCTTGTAATGAAACTTCTCTTCTAAAGAAATGTATTGTCACTGTTTCCTCAGGGGAGCACTTTGTGGAAAAACATCAAGTCAATCTGATCAAGAGAGTGAGCAACACTGCACCCATTTTGGATGAGCTCCTCCACGAAAACATCATCCAACAAGATAGTTATGATGAAATCCAGGCTCTGCCCACCCCTCAGGAGAAGATGACGGCGCTCTTTAGTGGGCCTCTGGAATCCAGCGGAGGTCGAGGAAAAGCGATGTTCTACAGATTCCTGAATAAACATGAGCCATGTCTAATGGATGAGCTCAGGAGAACGGAAGTGCCAGTGAGTAAATCCTGAGTGATATCAAGCATTTTAAGAAGTGTGGAGATCACAGGTGGAACCTCTCATATAGTCACAGTTTTTGAGACTCAATAGGTAAATACAATTGAGAATCACATTTTAAGTGAATGTCATATAATATATTTTTGGAATACAAGTCAAACTTTGGGTAATATTTCTAAAATCCCTAAAGGAATCCTCCACTAGAAAATGGGATTTACTCGTCTCCTGTCGGCCTAAAAAGCGTAGCTCTGAACAGTTTACAGCGTGTTCCCTTATGAAGGACAGCAGCTGTAGTCACATTCACACACGTCACAATGGATTTCAACAGAGTCAAGAAAACATCAATAGAAACTAATCAAACTACTTTTGCTGCACAACTGAAAATCGGCTTATTGCAAAACATCATAAATTAGCTGGAACTGTGCTGGAGAGATGAGCACCTACCACATGACGTGCATTTATTTGCTGTTTTGATGATGTTGGTTTAGAGCGCTGCCTAAACTTCAGTCCAAAATCTCCCATAAGTGTTCCACTGAGTTGACCTGGTGTCTGAAAGTCAGAGCCTATGATTCACATCATTTTACATGTAAACCATTCAATGACCCATCATGCTCTGTATGGAGGAATTCAAGCTTTTCCTTTACAGAACAGAGGTTCTCATGAACATGTTTCCTTTATGAACATATAATTGGAATTTTACAGGTGGAAACAATGATGACTGCTAAAGAGCTGCTTTTGGAATCTCTCAATGATTTGAGCTCCAAGGAGTTAAAGAAATTCAGGTGGTTGCTGCAGTTCAACATCCTCCAGTGGGGCCTTCCACGAATCTTATGGGGACGACTGCATACGGCACACAGGACAGACCTACTGGTGGATGTGATGGTGCAGATATGGAATCAACAGTCTGTGGAGGTGACCAAGGAGGTTTTCATGGACATGAACAGGACTGATCTGGTGCAGAGGCTGTCAGAGACCAGCTCAGAACCCAAAGGTAAGATAAAGATAACGGTCACATTAATGATATTTAATATGCACGGTTACAAATACAGCAGCTTAGAGTATAAAGCAATGCAACAACACCATATAGGCCCATCATGACAGCAAAACTAGCAAAGAGTTGAAAGAACACCTCTCACACACATTCTCAACAAAAACTGAACTTTATAAGCTTCACAGAGTTAGTTGTTCGTTGTATTTTTGAAGCGTCTAGTTTAACTAATTAAATATACTTGTGGATACAAAATAAAGACGACATGTTAAATTAGACAAATATTACTTCAGAGGTGAATGTTTTGGATTTCAACTTCAAAGTAAAGATGTTCTGAGGGGTTAATGAGTCTGTTGACTTGTGTCCGTGGGCGGAGGCTTTATGTTTTCGGGTTGTCCATACGTACTTCCATCTGGTCCATTGTCGTGAACGTGATATCTCAGGAACACCTGGAGGGAATTTCTTCATATTTGGCACAAACGTCCACCTGGACTCAAGGATGAAGTGATTAGATGTTGGTGGTCAAAGGTCACTCTGACCTCATAAAACACATTTATGGCCATAACTCAAGAATTCATATGCTAATTATGATTATAGGGTAAAATGATGAAGTGATGACATTTTCAACAGACATGGATGTAAACTGCATCTTCACTAGTTTCTTGACTAGAAATACAACTGAGAGTCAGTAACTCTAGTTTGTACATTTTGTGGTTTCAAAAGTCTCTCAACATCTATTCTTTAAAAACATTTTTCTTTATTGGGACACATGATCTTGTTTGTTTTTTGGTCCATTAAATTTCACATGAATCTGTTGAATATTATCCATTGAACTGAAAGAGATAAATTCCTCAAAGCCATGTAGTTACTTTAGTTTACATTTCAGTCTATGATCCTTTAACACAGAGGTCAATAGTAAAGAAGACAGTGTGAGACCAGCAGTTTATTTTTATTATGGTATTCAGTAGATTTTCTGTTCATTATGTGATCAATCCTTAACATTATAGTTATTGTAGTCTGACAGTGTGTTATTATAAAGCCTGGTGTTAAATCAATCATCTATATTTCTTTTCTCCTCAGAGAAACACTCTGTGGATGAACATCGGCCTGAACTGATCCAGGAAGTGAGTAATGTCACATCTGTCTGACTTTAAACTAAAGCTGAAACAATTAATCAATCAGTTGATCAACAAAAAATAAATCACAATCTCTTAATCGTTGAAGTACTTTTTGTTTAGCAAAAATGTCAAATATTTTTGAGAAGATCTTCTTCTTCTCTCTGTTCTGTATCATTGTAAACTGAATATTTTGGGGTTTGGCCTGTTGAGTCAGAGACAACAAGACTTTTAAAGATCTCAACGTGGATTTTAGGGAATTGTGATCTTTAAGCATTTTCTGACATTTTATAGACCAAACAATGAATCCATCAATTCATAAAAGAATCATCACATTCATCAATAATCAGAATGATAGTTAACTGAAATGAGTGAACAGGAGTAAGGGTAAGTAGGAAGCTAATGAATCTCAAGTACTCCAGGTGGATTTTATATTATGTTCTTAAAAGGATTAATGGATTTATGTTATTTTATTTATATTTCTTCATTTTATTTCTATGAAGACACATTATTGATTGATTGAAATGTTGTTTATCCCACTTGTTCTTGGAGTTGCACGGGGTTGTGAGGGAGCAATGGTGAAGGACATAAGATGTATTTGTAGATATTTGTACACTGATTGTTTTGTGTATTGAAAAATAAAAATGGCAAGTCATTAAAATATGAAAATAATAATAAGTTGCAGCGCTACTTTAGATAATACAGATTTTATTCAATAGATGTAGATTCAAAATGCTCCTCACCTTAAATAGTATAAATGATGAACAAAACCAACTTAATTTGTCATCAGAAGGTTTTTTCAGAACTGAACGGGTAGTGAGTATGAGATGAATTGGACAAATATTATCAATCATATCATGACCTTGTGTGATATGGCTGATGTACTCTACCACATCCACGTTTCTAAAACAGACATTGATGAAATGTGAACAGACATTTTTTTGCACTTTTGCCTCATGAACATTTCCTTTGAATGTATCAGGAGGAAACGATGGCGTCTGTTATAGAGCTGCTTTTGGAAACGCTGGCTGGTTTGAGTGACAAGGAGCTCAAGATGTTCAAGGATGTCCTCTGGAGTCAAACTGAGTATCACAGACACTCCACAGAGATCCTATTGATGCTCTTAGACGTAACAGACAAGCAGGACATGGTGTTTGTAATGGTGCTGATCTACGGCCAACAGTCTGTGAACAAGACCATGGAGGTTTTAAAGAAGATGAACCGGACTGATCTGGTGCAGAGGTTGTCACACAGCAGCTCAGGACCCAAAAGTAAGACAACAAAGACAAAAACATCTTAAAACCATGAAACTGCTACTTCACACGTATGTCATAAGTTCTGTCATAAGCTTCTTCTCTTTTCATTATGAATAATATGATTGATAATGTAGAGAAAAGACACATCATCTTGTGTACAAAATATATTCTATGACTGATATGAAGTATCGAAAATGGAGGCAACAATGACTGTTGCAGTGGTTTAAGTGTAATTTTCAGTTTTTTAAATTGTATAAAAAGCAATGTTGCCTGTGAACAATATTTATTGTCAGACGTTAGATCAATCACTCATGACTTTTACTACTTTTGTCCTCAGAGAAACTCTCTGATGAACACAGATCTGCACTGATCCAGAGAGTGAGTAATGTCACATCTGTCTGACTTCATACAACACAGCTTTTATTCAACCAATGCTGCTTAAAACATGTTGTCATCTTTAACATTTAAAAATGTGATAAGACCCAAAGTCATGATTTACTTATTAATGTTTCTTATGAATGTATTTATTATTTTCAGGTAGCAACAAAAGCAGCTGTTAAACAGCTGCTTTTGGAAACCTTGAATGATTTAGATCATTCAAGGTTAAATAAATTCAAGCAGTTCCTGCAGTTGATCGTCTCACAGAAGAACCTCCCAGACATCTCATCAATGTTGAGACAAACAGCAGACAGTGAAGAAACAGTGGATCTGATGATGCAGCTCTACGGCCATCAGTCTGTGGATTTAACCACGGGGGTTGTTAAGAAGATGAAGAGGACTGGTCTAAAGCGGACGTGGTCAGAGAGCAGCTCAGCACTCAAAGGTAAGACACAGAAGACAAATTCACATAATAATGTGTCTCATAAATTACTACTAAATACATTTTATAATTCATCTTAAACAAGTAAATCTGCAAGAGTACAAACTCTTTCTCATCACCAATGTGAAATATTTTAAATAAAACTTGGGACGGGGATCTATAAATAGTTATTGAAAGAATAATGAACTCAACAATCAAACAGTCTGAACATAACTGATGTGATAGTTTGTTGGTTGAGCCAAATGAAAAGCTTTCATGTACTCTCGTCATCTGAGGTTGTGAAGACACATGGCTTTTAGGGTTTTTCACTGAAATGTCCCAACAACAACAATAGTCAAACTTTATCACAGATGACAACATTAATCAAACACTTAACAGAATAAATATGGCAATAACTGTCTTATTCCTAAATAATGAGAAAGACATTTTGTAAGAGCATATTCAATCATGTTATGGCCTGTTTTCATTTGGCAAACAGATCGTACACTGGCCTCTTTCTTGAATTTGAATATGCAAACTGGTGTACAATATTCTCAAAATCAGGACCCCTAACAAGCAGTGTTCATTTTGGATTTTAGATTTAGCCTTTGTCTTTACACGAAAATGCATAGATGTGTTTAAATCACATTTAAGTTATTTTTATCCTTCATAGTTTTAGTTGCTGAAGCAATTAAAACTGCACTTTTTCATCAGATTATAATGCGTTGTTTAGTCAACCTAGTCTAGCCAAAACAACCATTTTGTTAAAGAAATAGAATGTAAACGTGGTTTTACAGTTAGCCTACATATAACGACTCAACTTGTTATTTAACATGTAAATGTGCTGTTTATAGCACGACAGCAATATCAATGCCCATTACACACTGTTACATATTGCTCTCATATTGGTGCAGCATTGTGTAGCACATAGTGCTGAAGCAGCAACATGGAAAGTTATCATATCATTTTATATATCAACATAACATCATTTTTTTTAAATCTTCTGTGTCTTCACAAGGGCCTTCAGGAAGTTTAGAGCTTGAGGGTTGTGGAAGCATCATTGTAAGTCCTTCCATTTATTAAATTTTTTCCTTTATGGTAT
Organism: Pholis gunnellus; assembly: GCF_910591455.1. Lineage (NCBI taxonomy): Eukaryota > Metazoa > Chordata > Actinopteri > Perciformes > Pholidae > Pholis > Pholis gunnellus. Next base: position 21,969,118 of record NC_136534.1, read on the forward strand.
GTCGCAAAAAGAAACATCTTCACTAATGTTTTTAAATGACTGTTCTCTGCAGAAGGACTCCAGTGACTGGACTAAAGTTGAACCTGAAGTGAACAGTTCAGGTGCAGATGAGGCTCCAACTTACAGGTAAAATATAACGTCCTAACTACTGCGTCACAGCAAACTGGAGCTGGAGGGAAACTTGGTTCTTGAGATTTTCTATAAAAGGAAAACTAAACTCTTTCTCTGTGCTGTTACTGGTTTTACCAATGCAATATGAGAATTATAGTGGCAATACTTTTCACACTCACTTGTTTTCTTTTTCATGACTTAGCCTACAGTCTGAAGCAGGACACTTTGAATGCAGCGTCTCTGGCTTGCGCTGGATCTGTAAGGGAAAGGTCCGCTTTAAGTACCAGTTTAGCTCTGTGGAGGAACACATGGAGAGGATCAAAAGCATGCAATACATGGCTGCAGGTCCCCTAATGAACATCACAGTCCTTGCTGGGAAGTTAGATGAAGTGCACCTGCCACACTGGATCTGCATAGGTAAGTGGACATGAAGAAATATTAAAATAAAATCAACTGACTTTTTATATTTCAGACAGCATGTTTTGCAAGAACTGATGCAGTCCTTTTCTCCTCACTAATTGTCTGTGCTTTTATTTTGTACAGATGACAACCCTACGATATTAGACAAGTTTGCAGTCCTGCACATAGATGACTGTGGAGATGTTGTGGAAAAAGTGTCTGAGGTCACATCGTCCCATGTCAAGCTGTCTGAACCAGTTTTCTCTCTAAAAATGGTCTTAGTGAGATACGGCTTTTCAGTTGAAGTAAACTGTAACGTGTTAATATACAAGACCGACACAGCATTCCTCACACTCCATGTTTATCTGATCCCACGAGATCCTGGTCTACAACAGGTAATTTTCATATCTTACTGTCAATACCAACAATATTGGCTGCTTTAACCTTGTAGCAACTTTGTATTGAAAAGGTTGTTTTTTCTACAGGAATTGGACAAGAGAAATGAATCCTACGGATACAGAGTAATCCGAAAGCCACCTCCAGAGAAGTCCCTGAAAATGAATGATAGTTTCATCTTAACCACAGATTTGGACAGTGCAGAAATTTATCCTGAGGTATGTTTTGAACTGCTCCTCAATTTCTAAAGTGAACTGTGGTTCAGAAATGAGTTGGATACTATAGTACAAATACAATGTTTTAAACAAGAAAACATGACGAAATTACTGAATTTAGCTTTAAATTACATGTTTGGTACTGAAGTCTAATTTTCCTAAAACATTTGTGGTTTCAAGGCTTGTAAAAGAAACACAAGCTGTGTGACATTATAGGCTTGTTTCTTTCTCCAGCTACTGTAGTGATGAAGTCTCAAGACCTGTCCAACCTCAAGGATCGCTTCTGTTCTGTTCAATCTTTCTAAATAAAAATACATTCAAATACATCTGCAATCATGTCCACCATTTTACCAACATTTTACCAAGTTTTTTCTCTTTGATGTAAGTGAAATTACCACCACAATCTTTTTTATTTGAAAATCATGAGAAAAAAGGGGGAAAGATATTCTGGTGCACTTTAGCTCAAAGTCTAACTTATTTCTCTTTTTTATTTGTATTTCCTTCACAGATGTTAATGCTCAGGTACGAAAACCCAAATTACATCGAAGTGTTCATTGACAATCCAGACACAAACTTCAAGCTCCAGCTCACAAAAGAAAATGAGCGTCAACCAGTATGGACCCGTGTAATTCGAAAAGGTCAGTTTAAGATAATATCACAAGAATTTATCTCCACTGCATAAGTACCACTTTCATTTGATTGAATATGTATCATATAAGATAAAGGCAGTAAATCAGCTACATATATATTTTATTTATCTCTGCATTTTATTTTCAGATGAATACCAAAGCACTGTTCATTCACAAGGTAAGACATTTCAAATGATTCGTATTAGGAGGAAGTGCACTTTTCATTGGAGTGTGTGTAAAAGCTCTGCTCTGTCCATCAGTCTGCTGAGACAGACACACACCCCCAAAAACCAACAACTAAAATAAAGTCCGGACCAACACAGTGTCTTCCATGAAGAAGGTCGGGGGAAAATCTGCTTAACCTGCTGCATGTATATACATGCATTTAAAGTAATCAAGTTACTTAAAGGTGCGATTCCAATTCAAGACATCTTTTGTCAAGTTCAGTGAACATCTCCTCACAGTCTGCTAGCTGTTTGTTCTGCATGTGTGCGCCATGGCTCTGTAAATATGAAAAACTAAATGGCTCGGGTCAAATCACACGACGCTGTTCCAACCAATCTGTTCTTCGTGTGCACATGACAGGAGAAAGGCCATGGCTGTATAAAGATGAAGGCAGTGGGAGTGAGAGGGCAGTTCTGAAGGAGCTCTGATGAGGAGTGTATTTGTTAGGGTGTTGGTGTGAAATCTTAACTCTCTTTCTCCAGAATAACGGACTCCACCTTAAGTTCATCAATATCATCCCACCTGCATTCTCAGTATCTGCATATTGTTGTGTAATTATGAGATATATGAGTTACTTAAACACAACAGTCATAGAAGCAGCTCTTCATAGGTTACCCTACAGTTGACATATACATGGAGTGTGAGTACATTGAAGACTACTTTAAACGTGGCTTTACAACAGATGAAATACTTCACGTGTGATTGTACTAAGCAAACACACCCTTGAAAGGATTTTAAGCAAGAAACAGCTCTGGGGTAGAAAGAATAAAACCAATCAGGCTGAGGTGGCAACCTTCATTGAACAGCAACTGGAAACATCTGCTCAGTGTCATGGTTACAGATGGATGCACCAAAAGTGCCATATTTTTATAATCAAGTCTACCTTTTCATCTTTTTTTGTAGTAATTTTTTTGCTGTCAGTGATGGCCTTCCATATGGAAGGCATATGATTGTCTTAAAATGAAAGTCTATGCTGCTTTACAGTGACCATAAACTACATCTCCCACAATGCATGTCGACTTTGTGACCCGCGAAATGACGCCATCCTGCCGCTAGACAGCAGTTTTTCAATATCGCCGTTAACTTTGTCAGTTAAATGTCATCTCACACTGTGATGGTGAAGGTAAACCGTGTAATGAATCCGTGGTTCACATGTGTGCCGAACCGTGAGGGGGGATCCGTTACACCACTATCATTCACTCACGGCAACAACATGTTGTCTGTGTGCCGACATTACAACAATCACGACAGGTGGACAGGAGAGGCAACAGCCCGTAAAGAGGTTTTTTCAACAAATGATTGAGAAAGCTCGACAAATAATCCCAAAATGTCCAAGAAGTGAAAAATTGATGCAGAGGGAAGAAAATGTTATGAAAGATGGGAAAGCGAATACATGTTTGTGCTTCAAGGAGAAAAACTGGTCTGTCTTCTGTGCTATGAGGCAGTGTCGTGATGAAGGAATACAATTTACGTCGGCATTTTGACACCAAACATGGCGCCAAGTATGCTAAATTTAGCCTACAAGAGAAACATAAAATTGTCCAAGAATTAAAAGGCAGACTGCAATCGCAGCAGAATATATTTACAAAAGTTACAGCTAACAATGATGCAGCAAAGTGTTTTTCAGAGGGTGCATTGAAGCAGTGCATGCCAAAGGTACAGTATGTAAGCAGGTGTGGAAAAAAATGTCAGTTTGTGAAGAAACACCATCGCAGACCGAGTTCAGGAACTAGCAGGCGATCTAACAACACAGCTAGCCGAAGAGACGAGCGAGTACTTGTCAGACACAGACACAGCACAGACAACACGGACACAGCGCATCTATCAATGTTTATAAGAGGCGTGAAGGCAGACTTGACTGTTAGTGAGGAGCTCTTGGATGTAGCTGCCATGCACGGGACGACGACGGGGAGGGACATTAGGGATTCATGTAATAGCTTGTATTTGATGATATTTGTCATTGTTATTTTCTTTAAAAGTTTGATCTTTGATAGAGTAATGTGGGTAAATTAAAAGGATTTAAGTTATAATAACAGAAATGTGCTTAAATATATTTTTACGTTTATATAACTGCATGTACAATATTGTTACACTTGAATAAACAATAATCAAATGCAGAGACAGTTATTTCACAATATGTTAGGGAGTAGTTACATTTATACAGTCTTACAGTTACAACCGGTCCTCTGAGGGCGACCATGATGCTGATGTGGCCCAGAGTGAAAATGGTTAACTTTCCAACTCAAAAAGTGAAAAATAATTTTAGTTCAGCAGATGTTCGTGTTGTTAATTTTTTATCATCTAAACAAGTTTATTTTTCATTCTCTCTTTCCTCAGGGGCGGACTTTGTGGATAAACATAGAGCCGTGCTGATCGATAGAGTGAGCAACATTGCATCCATTTTGGATGAGCTCCTCACCAAAGACGTCATCACACAGGAGGCTTATGATGAAATCTTGGCTACCCCTACCAATAGGGAGAAGATGAGGAAGCTCTACTCTGGTCCCCTGAATGCTACTGGATGTAAAGGCAAAGAAGTCTTCTACAAAATCCTTGAGGAAAAGGAGCGACGTCTCATTGCTGAGCTCAAGGAAAAGAGATGAATCTCGCGGTGAATTTCATTTTTATACCAAACTCTACCTGAACAAAAAAAGATTTTTTATATTATAACAATGGGAAAATATTTATATTGGTGCTATGTCTCTGTGGGGGTTTTCTAAAAAAAATATAAAATGCTTTTAAGTTCATATTAAAACAGCTGTTTCCCTTCATTTTCATGTAAGTTAGTTTAAATTGGTATGAGGCGTGGTGCCTCTTCTGCCTGATCAGTGAGGATCATGATGAGACGAGTTTTACTTCAAGGTTGGAAACCAGATTCATCAAATGTTTATCAGACGATCATGTAAGAAATGAATGGAGGTTCTCACCAGACATGTAATGTTTTCATCCAACAAACAACAAATGGAATGAAAGTGTTTTTAATGTAATTATTGAAGCTACTTAGCGTCATTTCGGGAGCGGGACCACACCTCTAACACGCCTCTTCCGGTATTCCTATAAATACCTCCCTAACCCAGTCTTCCTGTCCCGTTTACGCATTCCAAACCCCACCCTCCCAACCCCTTTTTTCCTCTTCCTCTCTCCATCCTCTCTTTCTATCTTTTTCGTGGGGTTCGCCGTGCCCTGGCGCCACAGCGGATCCTCTGACGTAGCTCCCCACAACCCATCCGACCGACTAGACGGAATCAACGAACAATCCTCTGTCATTCATGTCTCACAATCAAAATTGTTAAAGGCATTCAGTTGATGGTGTGGTCCCTGCTAGTGAATTTCATGTAAATAATTGATTGGTGTGTTGATGTAATAGAGCTTAGAAATGAGTGCTCATCTTTCCCTCCGGGGTTTTTTTCTTTTTAAATGTGCTCATTGATTAGACATTTAGTTATGCATGTAATTGTTCAGAGGGATCCTTTCTGATCATTTTCACAACGTTGTGCTTCTTTCTCAAAACCTAGTAGTTCTGAATGTTCTCTGCAAATGCTGTTTCAGTGACCAAGTACCTCAATTGTTATTATTCTATTGTATTGAAATCCTCGAGTGATGTGTTTTTCTCTTACAAAGGAGGAGGTGGAGACAGTTTCATTTCAAACTAATGGTCCACTTGTTCTGTTTGAGAAGTCATCTTAAAGTGTGTTGCTTCCCTTTGAGGTGACTGAGAGAGAAGACTTTCCAGACCCTTCATCCTAACCACTGGCACCCAGATGTTGTGGCAATACTAATAATTAGAGTTTAATTAATTACAGTAGTTAATCTAAACAGAAGTAACAAATTCTCGTTGCCGGAGATATGAGACTTTGCAAAATCAGTGACATCTTCGCACTTAAACTCATCTATTAAAAACTGCTTTTGTTTTATTAATGCTAGCACAGTTTTATTTCCAAGATGTCTTCTCTCTTCTATTATGTTTTAAATCTTATATAATTATTGACTCTTTGTTCCGTTTTATTATGTATGTTATTTATTTTTATTTTTATGTTTTTAATCGACTGATTGTATTTTGCCTCATTGCAGTCTTGCAATGTTGTATTAATATAAAATAATTTGTAATTTTGTTTTGAAAAGTGCTGTGTGAATAACGTTTAACGTGGAAAACAATATTAAACTTGAAAACGCTTCTTCAATACGTTTAATTAAAAACACAGCTACCCAGCTAAATCATTTTAAGTGAGACAAAAGATTTGTTAAAACTGTGGATGACTGTTTTTCAAGTGACATCAGTCAAATGTGGCAAAACCAATAAAATACTTGAATAGCTATTACCATCTTTCTTAATTGTACTGTATCAAACCCATCAAAATGTTACAGCATACACTGTAATGAACTGCTGTAAATTTATGGTGGATTTACAACAGTATCTTACAGTATATCATAATAACTGTAACATACAGTCAAATGTTCATCCTTTACAGTATTTTCTGTGAAGTGGTGGAAATACGCTTCTCTAAGTTCAGTGAGTCACTATCCATCAACATGCTGCATCACACCTGCCTAAGGAGATGAGCCTGGACAATTGGACTGTGCCATTCTACTACAGCAAGAGGGGTGTTCTCAGGAGCCATGCTCTCCCACTTGCCAAACAGACACAAAATGAAGAATCGCATCTAAAGCCTATTGACATTTCAAGCTTCATCCCAATAGATTAGAGTATTATCAGTATTAAAGAGACTTTCATAAGCAGTTCAAAGTTCCTCAACTTTAAGCTTGGCTTTTTTCATTCTGTGATAATGTAAAATTAATCATTAACATTTCATCTAAGATGAATTAATTATTTTTAAATGTAAATGACAATTCAGGTTTTCACTTTGTACAAGTTTGCACACAGAACAGAAACAGTGTTATTGTGTTATTGGAGCAGACTTTTTATCTCAGATTTTTTATTTTACTCAAATATATTAATTATGACGATGCTCTTTTTGCATATTGTCTAATTTTGTAAAGCATTTGTTGCTTTTCAATAAATACATCGTCTTGCTATGACTTCATTATTATGTCTGGTATCTTGTTTAACTTATTGCTCACTCATCTAACAACACTTTGACTCATTGTGGTCTGAATGTACGTTCTACATTTCATGAATCTAATGTGTCTCTTTAGCAGCTAAATGCTCCTCAATGGTCGTCAGCTAGTCTCTGTGTCTTTCTGCTGTTTGTTGATGAGCAGGTAGAGTAAAGTGGGATTTTACCCACAGGTACATAAAAGAAACCCCAACTGAAAAGAAACTTCTTTAACATTGTTTAACATTTGGGCTTTTATTACAATTAAATCATGAGAATTAAGAAAGACGGTTCATGAAACGGCAGCTTTGCAGGAAACATTCATGATTAAATATGCAGATGATTCTGTAATGAGTTTATTCATGGAGTCAGAGTCTGGCCATGGCCCTGCTGATCCCTACTACTATGTAAATATCAATACATCTGAGCTCTCATATTGTTAGTGTCAGTGTTTGTATATGTGCCTAACTCGTACGGTCTGCTACACTTACACATTAAAACATATTTTTCTGTATTTTTTTTTTAGGAGAAAAAGGTTTAATTTCATTGACAAACACAAAACCACCAAATACACAAGCTAATACTTAACGGCTGATTGTTTAATGTTAGAATTAGGTTGGATCCCACAATATTTGTGTCCTCACCTTGCAAAAGTTAAAATGTATAATAATAATTTAATGTACAATAACTGAACGTTTCTCTGTCGGCCCACCTTTGACTCTATTCCATCAGCTGCAGTACTCAAAACAAAGAAAGACCAAATTAAAAAACTACACTATTTAAAATCTAACTTAAATTTAACAACAAGATGAATAAAACTAAAATGATCTGAACTATAACAAGCATTTCTAACATATACGGTCACATGTACTGTCAACAATAAGGTAAATATGGATTTTGGTCAATACATTACATACTTTGCACCAGGTGACGACATCACTTGTTTTTTCAGGTTTGGTTTTCAAACCACAATTAATGTTATGGCAGACTGACTTAATGATTAAAAAAATGCAATATCTCAGGGTATTAAATTCATTAAATGTTCAAATTAATTTAAAAACATTACCTCAAGCACAAGAACTCAGTGCACAAGCCAGAGAAGCAAACCAGAGTGTGGAGGCAGCTTCCAGTCCGACACACCTGCTCCCCATGAGCCTACTTCCTGGTTTGCTGCTCTCCCACTGGCCACCACCACTCCTGCATGACTCCCTGAAGTATATGGGAGCTGAGAGGGAGTCAACCAGAGGGACGATTTGGAGACACAAATCTACCCACAGGTTCTGCCTAAGTGTCCTGGTAGTTAAGACGTCTGCCTAAATCCCACAAAGTGAACCTACAGAACCGGATTCGTGCAAGTTGTTCTAAAAACTGAACTCGTTACCCAACATTGGTAAACCGATAAGCTGTTTACAGTAAGGAACCTAGGGGGTGGGAGGCGATAATTGCTATTGTGGGAGTACCTCTGGTGTCGAAATAGGGGCAAAGGGTTTGCTAAAACCGGCCTAGCCTCCCCGGAAGCCTGAGACACTGAGGGAAAATAACCAATAGTTTATTGTTGAAGAGAGAAAACGCAACAGGATGAAGCTTTAAATGTCAATAGGCTTCAGATGCGATTATTCATTTGTGTCTGTGTGGAATGTGGGAGAGCAGACAGTTTTTGACCACAGTGAGAAAGTTGTTTTTGAAAGGCTTAATGCCAGCAAATATAGATTGAAGCAGAATATTTTGTAAGATATATGTTGTGGATTTAGGAAATAAATATGTTTTTTACTTTTTGACTGAGGCAATTACAGAGGCAAGGACTGCGGCGCTTGCTGTGTGTGTTAAATAATTAATATACAGAACAAGCTTATAGATTAGGCATTTATTTAAAGGCATGGAGAGAAAAGATAAAGAGTGACACCAACCATGCAGTCATTTTTCCTCTCAACACACATGAAGAAAATTAATTATTTATTATCTGGAGTAACAGCAGAGGCCACACTGCAGCCATTATGCCTAAACAGGCAAATATGAACAATGCAATTTTACAAAATTAGACAATTACAATTAAAATATGAACAAACCATTTACAAGACTTAAATTCAATTGAAATGCTACAGCCTAGCTTGGTCTCACACCTTACTTCAGAACCGGGTGTTTGCTTGTGTGTAATCAAACGCACAAAGGGAAATTGCTGCAGAAGCGAAAATCATTCATTTTTTTGGCCCTTTGCCTCAGACAGATGACTTTTCAGGACAATTTAAATATTGTTATTAAGGCTGAAGAAAGAGGAGGGAGAGAGGAAGAGGAAAAAAGGGGTTGGGAGGGTGGGGTTTGGAATGCGTAAACGTGACAGGAAGACTGGGTTAGGGAGGTAAAACTCGTCTCATCATGATCCTCACTGATCAGGCAGAAGAGGCACCACGCCTCATACCAATTTAAACTAACTTACATGAAAATGAAGGGAAACAGCTGTTTTAATATGAACTTAAAATATGATATGAACTTAAAAGCATTTTATATTTTTTTTAGAAAACCCCCACAGAGACATAGCACCAATATAAATATTTTCCCATTGTTATAATATAAAAAATCTTTTTTTGTTCAGGTAGAGTTTGGTATAAAAATGAAATTCACCGCGAGATTCATCTCTTTTCCTTGAGCTCAGCAATGAGACGTCTCTCCTTTTCCTCAAGGATTTTGTAGAAGACTTCTTTGCCTTCATATCCAGCAGCATTCAGGGGACCAGAGTAGAGCTTCCTCATCTTCTCCCTATTGGTAGGGATAGCCAAGATGTCATCATTAGCCTCCTGTGTGATGACTTCTTCGTCGAGGAGCTCATCCAAAATGGATGCAATGTTGCTCACTCTATCGATCAGCACGGCTCTATGTTTATCCACAAAGTGCTCCCCTGAGGAAAGAGAGAATGAAAAATAAAGTTATTTAGATGATAAAAAATTAACAACACGAACATCTGCTGATCTAAAATTATTTTTTACTTTTTTAGTTGGACGCCCTCAGAGGGCCGGTTGTAACTGTAAGACTGTATAAATGCAACTACACCCTAACATATTGTGAAATAAATGTCTCTGCATTTGATTATTGTTTATTCAAGTGTAACAATATTGTACATGCAGTTATATAAATGTAAAAATATATTTAAGCACATTTCTGTTATTATAACTTAAATCCTTTTAATTTAGGGTTAAGAAACCCACGTTACTCTATCAAAGATCAAACTTTTAAAGAAAATAACAAAGGCACATATCATCATCAAACACAAGCTATTACATGAATCCCTAATGTCCCTCCCCGTCGTCGTCCCGTGCATGGCAGCTACATCCAAGAGCTCCTCACTGACAGTCAAGTCTGCCTTCACGCCTCTTATAAACATTGATAGAGGCGCTGTGTCCGTGTTGTCTGCGCTGTGTCTGTGTCTGACAAGTACCCGCTCGTCTCTTCGGCTAGCTGTGTTGTTAGATCGCCTGCTAGTTCCTGAACTCGGTCTGCGATGGTGTTTCTTCACAAACTGACATTTCTTTCCACACCTGCTCACATACTGTACCTGTGGCATGCACTGCTTCAATGCACCCTCTGAAAAACACTTTGCTGCATCATTGTTAGCTGTAACTTTTGTAAATATATTCTGCTGCGATGGTAGTCTGACTTTTAATTCTTGGACAATTTTATGTTTCTCTTGTAGGCTAAATTTAGCATACTTGGCGCCATGTTTGGTGTCTAAATGCCGACGTAAATTGTATTCCTTCATCACGACACTGCCTCATAGCCCAGAAGACAGACCAGTTTTTCTCATTTTCTTCCCTCTGCATCACTTTTTCACTTCTTGGACATTTTGGGATTATTTGTTGATCTTTTTCAACTCAATCACTTGTTGAAAAAACCTCTTTACGGGCTGTTGCCTCTCCTGTCCACCTGTCGTGATAGTTGTAATGTCGGCACACAGACAACATGTTGTTGCCGTGAGTGAATGATAGTGGTGTAATTGGCACACATGTGAACCACAGATTAATTTCACAGTTTACCTTCACCATCAGTGTGAGATAACATTTAACTGACAAAGTTAACGTCGATATGGAAAGACTGCTGTCTAGCGGCAGGATGGCATCATTTCGCGGGTCACAAAGTCGACATGCATTGTGGGAGATGTAGTTTATGGTCACTGTAAAGCAGCATAGACTTTCATTTTAAGACAATCATATGCCTTTTATATGGAAGGCCATTACCGACAGCAAAAAAAGTATTATGCCAGAGAAAGCCCAGGGCAGAGCAACACTGGAGCAGGGCTTTTATGCTCCAGGACCAGGTGCTCTGCATCAGGCAATCAGCCACGATGTTAGAGGCTGGGTCATCACATCCCCCCCCTTAAAGTCGGTGTCTCCAGGGGATCACCGGCATACTAACAAGTCCACAGAGCAGAACACAAAAGAAACTAGCAAAACAACATACGGCCAATGTACATAATACCCTTCCTGTAGCTCCCCACCCCACCATCAGCAACCCCGTTACCTGAGAAGCAGATTAAGATGACGGACACAAGAAGAACAGGTGAATCCCGGACGAGCCCCCAATTTGTCACAACCCGGCTCTTAGGCCATGACAAATATGGACAAGACACAAGGGATGATGGTAAAGTAACATATTTATTGTTAACTAAATAAAGAAGTAATTACCTTTTGTGAAGTGTGTCAGTCAGTATATCAGTAATGAGAACATGGATGCGTGTGGGGTGTTGTCAGCGAAACCAAAGAAGACCAAACCAAAATATAATCGGTAGCCACTGGCAGAGATCACTCCAAGTATGCCAGAGAAAGACCAGGGCAGAGCAACACTGGAGCAGGGCTTTTATGATCCAGGACCAGGTGTTCTGCATCAGGCAATCAGCCACGATGTTAAAGGCTGGGTCGTCACAGTCATACTCGCAATCCATGTATATGTCAGCTGTAGGGTAACCTATGAAGAGCTGCTTCTATGACTGTTGTGTTTAAGTATCTCATAATGTCGACTTTCTATCTCATAATCATGAGTTCATCCCGCAGCAACAGTTCTGCTTACCAAAACTAGGCGGCTCGCATTCCACGCCCGCCGGCACGACTTTCTATCTCATAATTACACAACAATGTGCAGATACCGGGAATGCAGGTGGGATGATATTGATGAACTTAAAGGTGGAGTCCGTTATTCTGGAGAAAGAGAGTTAAGATTTCACACCAACACCCTAACAAATACACTCCTCTCATCAGTGCTCCTTCAGAACTGCCCTCTCACTCCCACTGCCTTCATCTTTATACATCCATGGCCTTTCTCCTGTCATGTGCACACGAAGAACAGATTGGCTGGAACAGTGTTGTGTGATTTAACCCGAGCCATTTAGTTTGTTTCATATTTACAGAGCCATGGCGCACACATGCTGAACAAACAGCTAGCAGACTGTGAGGAGATGTTCACTGAACTTGACAAAAGATGTCTTGAATTGGAATCGCACCTTTAAGTAACTTGATTACTTTAAATGCATGTATATACATGCAGCAGGTTAATCATCAGATTTCTCCCCGACCTTCTTGATAGAAGACACTGTGTTGGTCCTGACTTTATTTTAGTTGTTGGTTTTTGGGGGTGTGTGTCTCAGCAGACTGATGGACAGAGCAGAGCTTTTACACACTCTGCAATGAAAAGTGCACTTCTTCCTCATACGAATCATTTGAAATGTCTTACCTTGTGAATGAACAGTGCTTTGGTAGTCATCTGAAAATAAAATGCAGAGATAAATAAAATATATATGTAGCTGATTTACTGCCTTCATCTTACATGATGCATATTCAATCAAATGAAAGTGGTACTTATGCAGTGGAGATCAATTCTTGTGATATTATCTTAAACTGACCTTTTCGAATTGCACAGGTCCATACTGGTTGATGCTCATTTTCTTTTGTGAGATGGAGCTCGAACCTTTTGTCTGGATTGTCAATGAACACTTCGATGAAATTTGTGCTTTCGTACATGAGCTCTAACTCCTGTGAAGGAAATAAAAAAGGGAAATAAGTTAGACTTTGAGCTAAAGTGCACCAGAATATCTTTCCCCCTTTTTTCTCATGATTTTCAAATAAAAAAGATTGTGGTGGTAATTTCACTTACATCAAAGAGAAAAAACATATGAATATAAATGCTGTATATTGCCAAATATTGGTAAAATGGTGGACATGATTGCAGATGTATTTGAATGTATTTTTATTTAGAAAGATTGAACAGAACAGAAGCGATCCTTGAGGTTGGACAGGTCTTGAGACTTCATCACTACAGTAGCTGGAGAAAGAAACAAGCCTATAATGTCACACAGCTTGTGTTTCTTTTACAAGCCTTGAAACCACAAATGTTTTAGGAAGATTAGACTTCATTATGTTACCAAACATGTAAGTTAAAGCTAAATTCGGTCATTTCGTCATGTTTTCTTGTTTAAAACATTGCATTTGTACTATAGTATCCAACTCATTTCTGAACCACAGTTCACTTTAGAAATTGAGGAGCAGTTCAAAACATACCTCAGGATAAATTTCTGCACCGTCCGAATCTGTGGTTAAGATGAAATTATCATTCATTTTCAGGGACTTCTTTGGATGTGGCTTTTGGATTAATCTGGATCCGTAGGATTCATTTCTCTTGTCCAATTCCTGTAGAAAAAAAACAAAACTTTTCAACACAAAGTTGCTACAAGGTTAAAGCAGCCAATATTGTTATCTGTGTTGTGTATTTATCAAGCTAAATCTGATTATTATTGGTATTGACAGTAAGATATGAAATAACCTGTTGTAGTCCAGGATCTCGTGGGATCAGATAAACATCGAGTGTGAGGAATGTCTTGTCGGTCTTGTATATTAACACGTTACAGTTTATTTCCACTGAAACGCCAAAAAATCTCAATATGGCCATTTTTAGAGAGAAAACTGGTTCAGACAGCTTGACATGGGACGATGTGACCTCAGACACTTTTTCCACAACATCTCCACAGTCATCTATGTGCAGGACTGCAAACTTGTCTAATATCGTAGGGTTGTCATCTGTCCAAAATAAAAGCACAGACAATTAGTGAGGAGAAAAGGACTGCATCAGTTCTTGTAAAACATGCTGTCTGAAATCTAAAAAGTCAGTTGATTTTATGTTAATATTTCTTCATGTCTACTTACCTATGCAGATCCAGTGTGGCAGGTGCACTTCATCTAACTTCCCAGCAAGGACTGTGATGTTCATTAGGGGACCTGCAGGCATGTATTGCATGCTGTTGATCCTCTCCATGTGTTCCTCCACAGAGCTAAACTGGTACTTAAAGCGGACCTTTCCCTTACAGATCCAGCGCAAGCCAGAGACGCTGCATTCAAAGTGTCCTGCTTCAGACTGTAGGCTAAGTCATGAAAAAGAAAACGAGTGAGTGTGAAGAGTATTGCCACTATAATTCTCATATTGCATTGGTAAAACCAGTAACAGCACAGAGAAAGAGTTTAGTTTTCCTTTTATAGAAAATCTCAAGAACCAAGTTTCCCTCCAGCTCCAGTTTGCTGTGACGCAGTAGTTAGGACGTTATATTTTACCTGTAAGTTGGAGCCTCATCTGCACCTGAACTGTTCACTTCAGGTTCAACTTTAGTCCAGTCACTGGAGTCCTTCTGCAGAGAACAGTCATTTAAAAACATTAGTGAAGATGTTTCTTTTTGCGACATACCATAAATGAAAAAGTTAAATAAATGGAAGGACTTACAATGATGCTTCCACAACCGTCAAGCTCTAAACTTCCTGAAGGCCCTTGTGAAGACACAGATGATTTTTAAAAAATGATGTTATGTTGATATATAAAATGATATGATAACTTTCCATGTTGCTGCTTCAGCACTATGTGCTACACAATGCTGCACCAATATGAGAGCAATATGTAACAGTGTGTAATGGGCATTGATATTGCTTTATGTATTTATGTTCTTAAATAGGTTACGCATCGCATTTAACTGGAGAATGTTTTTATATGTGGTGGGACTTCACTATGTGGACGATTTGGGTTAAATTCACACCAAAGACCGTGAGACGCTCACCTACGTGTGAATTTTGATCCAAACTCAACACTGGGGTCTCATTGGACGAGGGCCACAGGCACCGCAGGGGATTCCCTGTGCTACGGCCTGACGTCACAGAATCTATTAAAAACAGCGTCACCTCCAGCTCGCGGCCGTCCCGTCCGACTCAAGTTGGTGAAAGAAGGTGCGCCCAACGTTATTGCTGTTGAAGAATAACCTAGGTCTGTCCTGGGACAAAGGATGTCGCATGTGTACGGATTGTAAACCCCTCTGAGGCAAATTTGTGATTTTTGGCTTTACAAAAATAAATTGAATTGAATAGTTTTAACTTTGCAAGACGTACAATAGACTGTATTTTTGGATCCTGAAGGAGAGAACAGATAACTTCTATGCCCCGTTCTCTCCCCGATAATGTCAACATTTTGCTGGTCGTAAGGACGAGAATTCCCTTAACTTCCGAGGACCCCGAGTTTAACCAAGAAAGTCGAAGAACCACATCAACCGTTACGAAGTCCTCTCAGAGTAGCCTAAGAGGCTTGTGTCTTGGCAGTTGATAGTGTGTGTATTACCTTGTTTTGTTTGGTTTAAGTTTACTGTATTGTTATAACTTGTTCTTGTGTATATTTACAGACCTCCGAGTTCCGTTACAGCTGTTTATAAATTACTGTGTATTCCATATTGCTGCAATAGTGTTGTGTTAGATCAGTCACCGCGAGTGAGGTTGGTTCTGTTACTGTATCATTTAACACACTAGTGCTGCGGCTGGCCGAATCTTAGTTCGCCAGTCGAGTTTCTGTGTGATGAAGTAACAGTTGCCGTGAGGATCTGCCTTGTTTTGAGTGTTTCCTTTTTTTCTCTTCTCGTACTAACCCACACACACATATAGGTTTTGTTACCCATCTCAGACACTCGTGGTGTGTAAACGCGACCTCTATCATGGCCCCGCTGCCATTTTGTAGTCTCGCGTGGCGTGGTCACGTACGAGACTACACCCGCCATTTTTATAGTCCTATCTATCTTCCACCATATAGTTTTCTAGTCTCACGTAGCGTGGTTATGTACTAGACTACATCTGCCATTTTGGGTACTTTTTCTCACTTCTCCCTGTACACACACACACACACTCTCTCACCACAGATTGTTTGTTGATTTTAGGTAGTAGGCTCGTTATTGTATAGTCGTTGTTAGTTTCATAATTCTATTGATGTCAATAATTTAATTTTTCATATACCAAACACGCTCCTGATAGATCCCAACAAATAGTAGGCTATAATATTCACTACCTGTTTGTAACCGGTACAACAACGTTTAATCCACTTCGCCTCTCCTCTGCTCCGTGCTGTATGCCGAGGCTGCCCTGCCTCACTCAAGAGCAAAGTGGTTGTTGTTTTCGGATTCAAATATCAAGTACTCAGTACAGCCCTTCTGAAACCATGCAGGTCTAATGACAATGATGGCGAGTATGCAGTCGCTGAAATCGCTGATGACGTAGCTCCAACCGAAAGGAAACCTAAATGTTGAGCATTCATGATAATGCCATTCTTTATATAGCCTGCCTATCAATTCATTTTAAACTCGAATAAACACAGATAATATCTAACCGGGATTTCTCCCATTTGTCTGTGACATTGAAATCTTCCAGGACACGAGGACCGGCACACACACACACACACTCAAAGTACAGAGGAGCAGAATCGCTTGTTGACCCACAACAAGAAATGGCTTCAAACCGACCCCCTCATCTGTGATCAGATCGGCGGATTCTGCTTCCAGCAATCTGTGACCGGCACCCTCATTTATTGGCAATCCATCATTGGATGTGCATCCATTGAGCCAGTAGCATAGCTAATCATTAATACATTGAAAATAAGAAAAAAGGGACAGATTCTTCCCCACAACTTACCTTTGGATCCTGAGCTGAAGTCTGACAAACTCTTAACCAGATCACTCCTGTTCATCTTCATTAAAACTTCACTGGTCACCTCCACAGACTGCTGCTTGTAGATCTCCATCATCATCTCCACTAGTTCATCTCTGTCTGCCGTCTCCATTCTGATTCTTGGGAGGCCTTTCTTCATTCTAGTGTGCTGCAGGACGAGCTTGAATTTCTCAAGATCCTCGTAATTTAAATCTTCCAGTGTTTCCAAAAGCTTCTCCCAAACTGATGTCACAGTTACTTCCTGATGGATTAAAAGTAATCAGAGGGCATTTATGTAATATCTCCACTGTAGTGATTCAATGTTAAATTCCATGTCAATGTTTTTGGCGTATCGTAAAGATATAATAAGATTCATGTTATTTTTCTGCATGATCACTCAATACGATGTTACACTAATATCTGTTCTATTGTTTATTTTACCTTGTTTTCTTTACAAATATAAGGTATTGTATGTGTATTTATTTGTTTAGAAAATCAAAGCAAAAGATGATTCCCTTCATCCTTCAGCCCTTTAACTCCAGTAAACTGATTACTACCATCTGATCTAACACAACATCTGGTTTCTGTTACAGTGGCTCAAAGGAACTGTTCTCTACTTGACATTTAGCATTTCTATCTTAACATCAACGGTGGATAACATTATTAATTAAGAGCTCGATCTTAACGCCATGAGAACCAATTTAAAACACTCGGTTTGGTTTGTATCATCATTTATAATGTTTGCAACATTATAAATGATGATACAAACATTATAAATGATGATAATGTTGGTAACAGGATGGTTTTCAATCTGCATCTATTAAATGAAAGCTGTAATGTGTAAAGTCAAACTCACGCTCTCTGACAGTGAAGGTTGATGTTCATCCACAGAGTGTTCCACTAAGGGGGAAAGCCATTTCAAATGTTTCATGGGACTAAAACCTAATTAAACATAGAAAGTAAGATTGACTTTAATGGGGCGCAGATGCTTCAAAAGGGATTATAATACGGGTAGATGAAATCAAGCATTCTGATTGGTTAAGAGTGAGTCACGGGGTGTACTGTATTGAGCCAGAATGTACTGTACACCTGTTTACATTTACCTGAGCGTTCCATATCAGTGCGCACTCAAAATAACAGGTAGATTTTGCGCGACCGTTAGTTGTCATTTCAAGCTTGACAGTTACCAAACATGTTTTGTGTAAACTTTGATATTTTGGGGGGAATGGGCAACAAATCTCAATGAAAGACATCGTTGGAGTAATATCCTTGCTGGAGAAGGCACTTTCCAACACCGAGCCACTGGCAAAGAGAGCAAGAGTGGTCGGAAGCGATATCATCAGAGACGAAGGGGACATGAGAAACGTTTTCCACGGATGCACAATTAATGGAGATATCCAAATCAACATAAACAAATGTTAACAACAGCCTAATGTTAGTCTATCGAGTCCCAAATCACTCGTAACTTTAGTTTATTAAGTTTAAACAGCATAAGCTATTTAGGTTACGTTTATTAACCTAACGTTGTTATACCCAGTGCCTACGAAGCATTTATGATTGATTTAGAATGTTTAGGCCTAATGTTTAAATTAAATATTATCTTATTGAAAGTGTCCCATTGTCATTTTTGTTATTTTAATGGGAACTTTTATAAAATGAGCAATGTGAATGAATGAGATGGTGCGAGATCTAGCTAGGCTAACAAACATGATGATCCCAATGCTGTTTGTCTGTTGCATAGCAACAGCCACACACACAGGAACTATTTTCTCCAGGCTACTGAAATGTGATACACAACTGTTTTGTGCTGAAAGGCAGATTACTATTTACTTACTATTTATAATGCCGCAGGCAACCGTATTATAAAAGCAATAACCCTCTCAAGGTCCCTTCATTCACTCTCTAGCTCACTCGACCACTGCTGTGGTCTCTCTCTCTCTCTCTCTCTCTCTCTCTCTCTCTCTCTCTCTCTCTCTCTCGTTGAGCTGGAGGGACGAATTTTGAATGTTGTGTTTACAAACAGTGTGACTGTATATTATACCTTTAAACTTTCAATTTTGAGACATGATTATGTCACGATTATGTCATGTGTTGTTTATCTTTGTCTTACCTTTGAGTTTTAAGATGCTCTCTGGCCGCCAGGGCATTAAACTCCTGTGATGAGTCTTGTTCATTTTCATTTTCTCAACAACCTCCCTGGTTAAATCCACAGACTGATGGCCGTAGAGCTGCATCATCAGATCCACTGTTTCTTCACTGTCTGCTCTTTGTCTCAACATTGATGAGATGTCTGGGAGGTTCTTCTGTGAGACGATCAACTGCAGGAACTCCTGGAATTTATTTAACTCTGAATGATCTAAATCATTCAAGGTTTCCAAAAGCAGCTGTTTAACAGCTGCTTTTGTTGCTACCTGAAAATAATAAATACATGAATGAAATAAATAAATAAATCATGACTTATCATTTTTTTAAATGCCAAAGATGACAAAATGTTTTAAGCAGCATTGGTTGAATAAAAGCTGTGTTGTATGAAGTGAGACAGATGTGACATTACTCACTCTCTGGATCAGTGCAGATCTGTGTTCATCGTAGAGTTTCTCTGAGGACAAAAGTAGTAAAAGTCATGAGTGATTGATCTAACGTCTGACAATAAATATTGTTCACAGGCAACATTGCTTTTTATAAAATCTACACAACACAAAATTACACTTAAACCACCGTAACAGTCATTGTTGCCTCCTCTCTCAAAATATTTGTCATACTTCATATCAGTCATACAATATATTTTGTACACAAGATGATGTCTTTTCTCTACATTATCAATCATATTATTCATAATGAAAAGAGAAGAAGCTTATGACACAACTTATGACATACGTGTGAAGTAACAGTTTCATGGTTTTAAGATGTTTTTGTCTTTGTTGTCTTACTTTTGGGTCCTGAGCTGCTGTGTGACAACCTCTGCACCAGATCAGTCTGGTTCATCTTCTTTAAAACCTCCATGGTCTTGTTCACAGACTGTTGGCCGTAGTTCAGCACCATAAAAAACACCATGTCCTGATAGTCTGTTCCCTCGAACAGCATCAATTGGATGTCTAAGGATTGTCTGTGGAAGTAAATTCTACTCCAGAGGACATCCTTGAACTTCTTGAGCTCCCCGTCACTCAAACCAGCCAGCGTTTCCAAAAGCAGCTCTATAACAGACGCCATCGTTTCCACCTGATACATTCAAAGGAAATGTTCATGAGGCAAAATGAAAAAAAAATGTCTGTTCACATTTCATCAATGTCTGTTTGATAAACGTGGATGTAGTAGAGTACATCAGCCATATCACACAAGGTCATGATATGATTGATAATATTTGTCCAATTCATCTCATACTCACTACCCGTTCAGTTCTGAAAAAACCTTCTGATGACAAATTAAGTTGGTTTTGTTCATCATTTATAATATTTAAGGTGAGGAGCATTTTGAATCTACATCTATTGAATAAAAGCTGTATTATCTAAAGTAGCGCTGCAACTTATTATTATTTTCATATGTTAATGACTTGCAATTTTTATTTTTCAATACACAAAACAATCAGTTTACAACTATCTACAAATACATCTTATGTCCTTCACCATTGCTCCCTCACAACCCCGTGCAACTCCAAGAACAAGTGGGATAAACAACATTTCCATCAATCAATAATGTGTCTTCATAGAAATAAAATTAATTCAAATAAATAAAATAACATAAATATATTAATCCTTTTAAGAACATAATATAAAATCCACCTGGAGTACTTGAGATTCATTAGCTTCCTACTAACCCTTACTCCTGTGCACTCATTTCAGTTAACTATCATTCTGATTATTGATGAATGTGATGATTATTTTATAAATTGATGGGTTCATTGTTTGGTCTGTAAAATGTCAGAAAATGGTTAAAGAGCACAATTCTCTAAAGTCCACGTTGACATCTTTAAAAGTCTTGTCGTCTGACGCAACAGACCAAACCTAAAAATATTCAGTTGACAGTGATACAGAACAGAGAGAAGAAGAAGATCTTCTCAACAATATTTGACATTTTTGCGAAACAAAAAGTTCTTAAACGATTAAGAGATTGTCATAATAGTTGTGATATATTTCCTGTCGATCAACTGATTGATTAATTGTTTCAGCTTTAGTTTAAAGTCAGACAGATGTGACATTACTCACTTCCTGGATCAGTCCAGGCCAATGTTCATCCACAGAGTGTTTCTCTGAGGAGAAAAGAAATATAGATGATTGATTTAACACCAGGCTTTATAATAACACACTGACAGACTACAATAACTATAATGTTAAGGATTGATCACATAATGAACAGAAAATCTACTGAATACCATAATAAAAATAAATTGCTGTACTCATACTGTCTTGTTTGATATTGACCTCTGTGTTAAAGGATCATAGACTGAAATGTAAATTAAAGGAACTACAGGGCTTTGAGGAATAATTTTCTTCAAGTTCAATTAATAATATTTGTGATTTTGTGACATGTTATTAGTGTTTTAAGTGTATTCATTATTTAGAGGGCACCTCCCTCCCTGGTATTCATACAAAATGCTTCAGCTGATGATCCTTCAGCTGCAACACATTTGATGACAATTGTAATTTTAGTAATAAATACACTGTGTAGCCTTTACGTGTTCTTGTCCTGAGTATGATACTGAGTCCTGAAAATAAAAAGCCTTTAATATTTCTGTTTCAGGAGTGAGGAGTGAAGCTATGGTTACAGAGGTCACAGAAGGAATCAGTGAGAAAACATTGTGATAATTTACCTTATACAGATTAACTATCCGTCTCCATAGTGGAGCATAGTTTAGGTCAAATCAAAGCGATACAAAAAGACAATTCAACAGATTCATGTGAAATCATGTTGACAACAATAACCAAATTCATATTGGGTTATATACAATGCAAGACTGGTAATAATTAAATCAAAATACACAAATGTAATGGACCAAAACACAAACAAGATCATGTGTCCCAATAAAAAAAATGTTTTTAAAGAATAGATGTTGAGAGACTTTTCAACCATAAAATGTACAAACTAGAGTTACTGACTCTCAGTTGTATTTCTAGTCAAGAAAATAGTCGAGATGCAGTTTACATCCATGTCTGTTGAAAATGTCATCACTTCATCATTTTACCCTATAATCATAATTAGCATATGAATTCTTGAGTTATGTCCAAAAACGTGTTTTATGAGGTCAGAGTGACCTTTGACCACCAACATCTAATCACTTCATCCTTGAGTCCAGGTGGACGTTTGTGCCAAATATGAAGAAATTCCCTCCAGGCGTTCCTGAGATATCACGTTCACGACAATGGACCAGATGGAAGTACGTATGGACAACCCGAAAACATAAAGCCTCCGCCCACGGAGACAAGTCAACAGACTCGTTAACCCCTCAGAACATCTTTACTTTGAAGTTGAAATCCAAAACATTCACCTCTGAAGTAATATTTGTCTAATTTAACATGTCGTCTTTATTTTGTATCCACAAGTATATTTAATTAGTTAAACTAGACGCTTCAAAAATACAACGAACAACTAACTCTGTGAAGCTTATAAAGTTCAGTTTTTGTTGAGAATGTGTGTGAGAGGTGTTCTTTCAACTCTTTGCTAGTTTTGCTGTCATGATGGGCCTATATGGTGTTGTTGCATTGCTTTATACTATAAGCTGCTGTATTTGTAACCGTGCATATTAAATATCATTAATGTGACCGTTATCTTTATCTTACCTTTGGGTTCTGAGCTGGTCTCTGACAGCCTCTGCACCAGATCAGTCCTGTTCATGTCCATGAAAACCTCCTTGGTCACCTCCACAGACTGTTGATTCCATATCTCCACCATCACATCCACCAGTAGGTCTGTCCTGTGTGCCGTATGCAGTCGTCTCCATGAGATTCGTGGAAGGCCCCAGTGGAGGAAGTTGAACTTCAGCAACCACCTGAATTTCTTTAACTCCTTGGAGCTCAAATCATTGAGAGTTTCCAAAAGCAGCTCTTTAGCAGTCATCATTGTTTCCACCTGGAAAATTCCAATTATATGTTCATAAAGGAAACATGTTCATGAGAACCACTGTTCTGTAAAGGAAAAGCTTGAATTCCTCCATACAGAGCATGATGGGTCATTGAATGGTTTACATGTAAAATGATGTGAATCATAGGCTCTGACTTTCAGACACCAGGTCAACTCAGTGGAACACTTATGGGAGATTTTGGACTGAAGTTTAGGCAGCGCTCTAAACCAACATCATCAAAACAGCAAATAAATGCACGTCATGTGGTAGGTGCTCATCTCTCCAGCACAGTTCCAGCTAATTTATGATGTTTTGCAATATGCAGATTTTCAGTTGTGCAGCAAAAGTAGTTTGATTAGTTTCTATTGATGTTTTCGTGACTGTTGAAATCCATTGTGACGTGTGTGAATGTGACTACAGCTGCTGTCCTTCATAAGGGAACACGCTGTAAACTGTTCAGAGCTACGCTTTTTAGGCCGACAGGAGACGAGTAAATCCCATTTTCTAGTGGAGGATTCCTTTAGGGATTTTAGAAATATGACCCAAAGTTTGACTTGTATTCAAAAAATATTTGTTACATCACAATCACTTAAAATGTGATTCTCAATTGTATTTACCTATTGAGTCTCAAAAACTGACTATACGAGAGGTTCCACCTGTGATCTCCACACTTCTTAAGATGCTTGATATCACTCAGGATTTACTCACTGGCACTTCCGTTCTCCTGAGCTCATCGATTAGACATGGCTCATGTTTATTCAGGAATCTGTAGAACATCGCTTTTCCTCGACCTCCGCTGGATTCCAGAGGCCCACTAAAGAGCGCCGTCATCTTCTCCTGAGAGGTGGGCAGAGCCTGGATTTCATCATAACTATCTTGTTGGATGATGTTTTCGTGGAGGAGATCATCCAAAATGGGTGCAGTGTTGCTCATTCTCTTGATCAGATTGACTTGATGTTTTTCCACAAAGTGCTCCCCTGAGGAAACAGTGACAATACATTTCTTTAGAAGAGAAGTTTCATTACAAGATGCTTTAAAACTCCTACTTATATAATTCAAAGTGTAGATAACTGAGATTCTTCAAATATAAAAATACAGACAATTTGCGACTTGCATTTTTTAAGAAAAGTTATTAAGATTCTGTAACAGTGATTTCTATAGTTCAGTTGTTTGTGTATTGCATTCATTGAAGCATTTTAACTGCATGCGTGAAACACAAACATCACACGTACAACTGTGTTTTAGAGCAATAGTGACTCAAGTGTTCATGTTAATGTTTCATTTATTTATTCATTTATTCAAATTGTGAATTTACAATTTTGGATTTAAACCACATCTGTAAGATACATTTTATAGTTCTGAGATGTTTCCTCCAAATGTCATTCTGTAAAGCTCTCACATCCTTTTGATTTTAATGACATTTTGTTTATTAAATACATTTAGATATTTAGCTTAGCTTAGCATAACGACTGGAGGCACGGGAGAACAGCTAATCAGTCCAAAGTTTGTGTTTTATTGAACCAATAAAAAATATTTCACATGTTATTAATTGTTGAGCTTCTGATGTGCTGGTAGATAGAGTTCTGTACTGAGCCAGACTAACTGTTAAAGTAGGAGGTTTCATCGTCAGATTCTGTGTTTCTAGAAATTCTGATGATCTGCTTTTCAATTAACTAACAGATTATCTCCGCTTTAAAGCTCAGGAAAAACAATCTATGAAGAAATAGTTAGATAGTAGAATTATTCATATAATTTTGCAATGAAAAGTGCATTTTCTAATAGCTGTATATTGGTTTCCAGATATGATTTATAGACTAGATATACTAAACTATATCGGGAATCCTAACAGTCCTGCCATCAGTGCTGAAAGAGGTACTCAGATCTTTAACTATAGTAAAAATAGTAATACCATGGTAGAAATACTGTTACAAGTAAAAGTACATAAGTACCAAAGTAAACGTACAATTACAGGCTATTTCACTGGATACAATAAAATCCCAAAAGACAGTCACTCTCAAGGTCCTTTCATTCACTCTCTAGCTCGCTCGACCACTGCTGTGGTCTCTCTCTCTCTCTCTCTCTCTCTCTCTCACTCTCACTCTCTCTCTCACTCTCACTCTCTCTCTCACTCGTTGAGCTGGAGGGGCGAATTTTGAATGTTGTATTTACAAACAGTGTGACTGTATATTATACCTTTAAACTTTCAATTTTGAGACACAAGTTTATGTCACGATTATGTCATGTGTTGTTTATCTTTGTCTTACCTGTGAGTCCTGAGCTGCTCTCTGACCACCTCCACAGTAGATCAGTTCTGTTCATCTTCATAACAACCTCCCTGGTTAAATCCACAGAGTGATGGCCGTAGAGCTGCATCATTAGATCCACTGTTTCTTTTCTGTCTGCTCTTTGTCTCAACATGTATGAGATGTCTGGGAGGTTCTTCTGTGAGACGATCAACTGCAGGAACTCCTTGAATTTATTTAACTCTGAATGGTTTAAATAATTCAAGGTTTCTAAAAGCAGCTGTTTAACAGCTGCTTTTGTTGCTACCTGAAAATAATAAATACATTTATGAAATAAATAAATAAATCATGACTTTGGGTCTTATCATGTTTTTTAAATGTTAAAGATGACAACATGTTTTAAGCAGCATTGGTTGAATAAAAGCTGTGTTGTATGAAGTCAGACAGATGTGACATTACTCACTCTCTGGATCAGTGCAGATCTGTGTTCATCGGAGAGTTTCTCTGATGAGAAAAGTAGTAAAAGTCATGAGTGATTGATCTAACGTCTGACAATAAACATTGTTCACAGGCAACATTGCTTTTTATAAAATCTACACAACACAAAATTACACTTAAACCACCGTAACAGTCATTGTTGCCTCCTCTCTCAAAATATTTGTCATACTTCATATCAGTCATACAATATATTTTGTACACAAGATGATGTGTCTTTTCTCTACATTATCAATCATAGTATTCATAATGAAAAGAGAAGAAGCTTATGACACAACTTATGACATACGTGTGAAGTAGCAGTTTCATGGTTTTTAGATGTTTTTGTCTTTGTTGTCTTACTTTTGGGTCCTGAGCTGCTGTGTGACAACCTCTGCACCAGATCAGTCCGGTTCATCTTCTTTAAAACCTTCATGGTCTTGTTCACAGATTGTTGGCCGTAGATCAGCACCATTAAAAACACCATGTGCTGATTGTCTGTTACATCTAACAGCATCAATTGGATGTATGAGGATCGTCTGTGGTAGTCAGTATGACTCCAGAGGACATCCTTGAACTTCTTGAGCTCCCCGTAACTCAAACCAGCCAGCGTTTCCAAAAGCAGCTCTATAACAGACGCCATCGTTTCCACCTGATACATTCAAAGGAAATGTTCATGAGGCAAAATGAAAAAAAAATGTCTGTTCACATTTCATCAATGTCTGTTTGATAAACGTGGATGTAGTAGAGTACATCAGCCATATCACACAAGGTCATGATATGATTGATAATATTTGTCCAATTCATCTCATACTCACTACCCGTTCAGTTCTGAAAAAACCTTCTGATGACAAATTAAGTTGGTTTTGTTCATCATTTATAATATTTAAGGTGAGGAGCATTTTGAATCTACATCTATTGAATAAAAGCTGTATTATCTAAAGTAGCGCTGCAACTTATTATTATTTTCATATGTTAATGACTTGCAATTTTTATTTTTCAATACACAAAACAATCAGTTTACAACTATCTACAAATACATCTTATGTCCTTCACCATTGCTCCCTCACAACCCCGTGCAACTCCAAGAACAAGTGGGATAAACAACATTTCCATCAATCAATAATGTGTCTTCATAGAAATAAAATTAATTCAAATAAATAAAATAACATAAATATATTAATCCTTTTAAGAACATAATATAAAATCCACCTGGAGTACTTGAGATTCATTAGCTTCCTACTAACCCTTACTCCTGTGCACTCATTTCAGTTAACTATCATTCTGATTATTGATGAATGTGATGATTATTTTATAAATTGATGGGTTCATTGTTTGGTCTGTAAAATGTCAGAAAATGGTTAAAGAGCACAATTCTCTAAAGTCCACGTTGACATCTTTAAAAGTCTTGTCGTCTGACGCAACAGACCAAACCTAAAAATATTCAGTTGACAGTGATACAGAACAGAGAGAAGAAGAAGATCTTCTCAACAATATTTGACATTTTTGCGAAACAAAAAGTTCTTAAACGATTAAGAGATTGTCATAATAGTTGTGATATATTTCCTGTCGATCAACTGATTGATTAATTGTTTCAGCTTTAGTTTAAAGTCAGACAGATGTGACATTACTCACTTCCTGGATCAGTCCAGGCCAATGTTCATCCACAGAGTGTTTCTCTGAGGAGAAAAGAAATATAGATGATTGATTTAACACCAGGCTTTATAATAACACACTGACAGACTACAATAACTATAATGTTAAGGATTGATCACATAATGAACAGAAAATCTACTGAATACCATAATAAAAATAAATTGCTGTACTCATACTGTCTTGTTTGATATTGACCTCTGTGTTAAAGGATCATAGACTGAAATGTAAATTAAAGGAACTACAGGGCTTTGAGGAATAATTTTCTTCAAGTTCAATTAATAATATTTGTGATTTTGTGACATGTTATTAGTGTTTTAAGTGTATTCATTATTTAGAGGGCACCTCCCTCCCTGGTATTCATACAAAATGCTTCAGCTGATGATCCTTCAGCTGCAACACATTTGATGACAATTGTAATTTTAGTAATAAATACACTGTGTAGCCTTTACGTGTTCTTGTCCTGAGTATGATACTGAGTCCTGAAAATAAAAAGCCTTTAATATTTCTGTTTCAGGAGTGAGGAGTGAAGCTATGGTTACAGAGGTCACAGAAGGGATCAGTGAGAAAACATTGTGATAATTTACCTTATACAGATTAACTATCCGTCTCCATAGTGGAGCATAGTTTAGGTCAAATCAAAGCGATACAAAAAGACAATTCAACAGATTCATGTGAAATCATGTTGACAACAATAACCAAATTCATATTGGGTTATATACAATGCAAGACTGGTAATAATTAAATCAAAATACACAAATGTAATGGACCAAAACACAAACAAGATCATGTGTCCCAATAAAAAAAATGTTTTTAAAGAATAGATGTTGAGAGACTTTTCAACCATAAAATGTACAAACTAGAGTTACTGACTCTCAGTTGTATTTCTAGTCAAGAAAATAGTCGAGATGCAGTTTACATCCATGTCTGTTGAAAATGTCATCACTTCATCATTTTGCCCTATAATCATAATTAGCATATGAATTCTTGAGTTATGTCCAAAAACGTGTTTTATGAGGTCAGAGTGACCTTTGACCACCAACATCTAATCACTTCATCCTTGAGTCCAGGTGGACGTTTGTGCCAAATATGAAGAAATTCCCTCCAGGCGTTCCTGAGATATCACGTTCACGACAATGGACCAGATGGAAGTACGTATGGACAACCCGAAAACATAAAGCCTCCGCCCACGGAGACAAGTCAACAGACTCATTAACCCCTCAGAACATTTTTACTTTGAAGTTGAAATCCAAAACATTCACCTCTGAAGTAATATTTGTCTGATTTAACATGTCGTCTTTATTTTGTATCCACAAGTATATTTAATTAGTTAAACTAGACGCTTCAAAAATACAACGAACAACTAACTCTGTGAAGCTTATAAAGTTCAGTTTTTGTTGAGAATGTGTTTGAGAGGTGTTCTTTCAACTCTTTGCTAGTTTTGCTGTCATGACGGGCCTATATGGTGTTGTTGCATTGCTTTATACTATAAGCTGCTGTATTTGTAACCGTGCATATTAAATATCATTAATGTGACCGTTATCTTTATCTTACCTTTGGGTTCTGAGCTGGTCTCTGACAGCCTCTGCACCAGATCAGTCCTGTTCATGTCCATGAAAACCTCCTTGGTCACCTCCACAGACTGTTGATTCCATATCTCCAACATCACATCCACCAGTAGGTCTGTCCTGTATGCCGCATGCAGTTGTATCCATGAGATTCGTGGAAGGCCCCAGTGGAGGAAGTTGAACAGCAGCAACCACCTGAATTTCTTTAACTCCTCAGAGCTCAAATCATACAGAGTTTCCAAAAGCAGCTCTTCAGCAGTTGTTTCCACCTGGAAAATTCCAATTATATGTTCATAAAGGAAACATGTTCATGAGAACCACTGTTCTGTAAAGGAAAAGCTTGAATTCCTCCTTACAGAGCATGATGGGTCATTGAATGGTTTACATGTAAAATGATGTGAATCATAGGCTCTGACTTTCAGACACCAGGTCAACTCAGTGGAACACTTATGGGAGATTTTGGACTGAAGTTTAGGCAGCGCTCTAAACCAACATCATCAAAACAGCAAATAAATGCAGGTCATGTGGTAGGTGCTCATCTCTCCAGCACAGTTCCAGCTAATTTATGATGTTTTGCAATATGCAGATTTTCAGTTATGCAGCAAAAGTAGTTTGATTAGTTTCTATTGATGTTTTCGTGACTGTTGAAATCCATTGTGACGTGTGTGAGTGTGACTACAGCTGCTGTCCTTCATAAGGGAACACGCTGTAAACTGTTCAGAGCTACGCTTTTTAGGCCGACAGGAGACGAGTAAATCCCATTTTCTAGTGGAGGATTCCTTTAGGGATTTTAGAAATATGACCCAAAGTTTGACTTGTATTCAAAAAATATTTGTTACATCACAATCACTTAAAATGTGATTCTCAATTGTATTTACCTATTGAGTCTCAAAAACTGTGACTATGTGAGAGGTTCCACCTGTGATCTCCACACTTCTTAAAATGCTTGATATCACTCAGGATTTACTCACTGGCACTTCCGTTCTCCTGAGCTCATCGATTAGACATGGCTCATGTTTATTCAGGAATCTGTAGAACATCGCTTTTCCTCGACCTCCACTGGATTCCAGAGGCCCACTAAAGAGCGCCGTCATCTTCTCCTGAGAGGTGGGCAGAGCCTGTATTTCATCATAACTATCTTGTTGGATGATGTTTTCGTGGAGGAGCTCATCCAAAATGGGTGCAGTGTTGCTCATTCTCTTGATCAGATTGACTTGATGTTTTTCCACAAAGTGCTCCCCTGAGGAAACAGTGACAATACATTTCTTTAGAAGAAAAGTTTCATTACAAGATGCTTTAAAACTCCTACTTATATAATTCAAAGTGTAGATAACTGAGATTCTTCAAATATAAAAATACAGACAATTTGCGACTTGCATTTTTTAAGAAAAGTTATTAAGATTCTGTAACAGTGATTTCTATAGTTCAGTTGTTTGTGTATTGCATTCATTGAAGCATTTTAACTGCATGCGTGAAACACAAACATCAAACATACAACTGTGTTTTAGAGCAATAGTGACTCAAGTGTTCATTTTGATGTTTCAATTTTTTGAAACATTAAAAGAGTGGAATTTACAATTTTGGATTTAAACTACATCTGAAAGATACATTCAGATGCTTCAGATGTGCTGGTAGATAGAGTTCTGTACTGAGCCAGACTAACTGTTAAAGTAGGAGGTTTCATCGTCAGATTCTGTGTTTCTAGAAAATCTGATGATCTGCTTTTCAATTAAGTAACAGATTATCTCCGCTTTAAAGCCCAGGAAAAACAATCTATGAAGAAATAGTTAGATAGTAGAATTAGTTATACTTTTGCAATGAAAAGTGCATTTTCTAATAGCTATATAATGGTTTCCAGATATGATTTATTGACTAGAAATACTAAACTATATAGAATATCCTAACAGTCCTGCCATCAGTGCTGAAAGAGGTACTCAGATCTTTAACTTAGGTAAAAATAGTAATACCATGGTATAAATACTGTTACAAGTAAAAGTATATAAGTATATAAAGTATATAAAAGACCAAGAGTAAACGTACTATTACAGGCTATTTCACTGGATTATAGACTGATACAATAAAATCCCAAAAGACAGTCCCTCTCAAGGTCCCTTCATTCACTCACTAGCTCGCTCGACCACTGCTGTGGTCTCTCTCTCTCTCTCTCTCTCTCTCTCTCTCTCTCTCTCTCTCTCTCTCTCTCTCTCTCTCTCTCTCTCACTCGTTGAGCTGGAGGGGCGAATTTTGAATGTTGTATTTACAAACAGTGTGACTGTATATTATACCTTTAAACTTTCAATTTTGAGACACAAGTTTATGTCACGATTATGTCATGTGTTGTTTATCTTTGTCTTACCTGTGAGTCCTGAGCTGCTCTCTGACCACCTCCACAGTAGATCAGTTCTGTTCATCTTCATAACAACCTCCCTGGTTAAATCCACAGAGTGATGGCCGTAGAGCTGCATCATTAGATCCACTGTTTCTTTTCTGTCTGCTCTTTGTCTCAACATGTATGAGATGTCTGGGAGGTTCTTCTGTGAGACGATCAACTGCAGGAACTCCTTGAATTTATTTAACTCTGAATGGTTTAAATAATTCAAGGTTTCTAAAAGCAGCTGTTTAACAGCTGCTTTTGTTGCTACCTGAAAATAATAAATACATTTATGAAATAAATAAATAAATCATGACTTTGGGTCTTATCATGTTTTTTAAATGTTAAAGATGACAACATGTTTTAAGCAGCATTGGTTGAATAAAAGCTGTGTTGTATGAAGTCAGACAGATGTGACATTACTCACTCTCTGGATCAGTGCAGATCTGTGTTCATCGGAGAGTTTCTCTGATGAGAAAAGTAGTAAAAGTCATGAGTGATTGATCTAACGTCTGACAATAAATATTGTTCACAGGCAACATTGCTTTTTATAAAATCTACACAACACAAAATTACACTTAAACCACCGTAACAGTCATTGTTGCCTCCTCTCTCAAAATATTTGTCATACTTCATATCAGTCATACAATATATTTTGTACACAAGATGATGTGTCTTTTCTCTACATTATCAATCATAGTATTCATAATGAAAAGAGAAGAAGCTTATGACACAACTTATGACATACGTGTGAAGTAGCAGTTTCATGGTTTTAAGATGTTTTTGTCTTTGTTGTCTTACTTTTGGGTCCTGAGCTGCTGTGTGACAACCTCTGCACCAGATCAGTCCGGTTCATCATCATTAAAACCTCCATGGTCTTGTTCACAGACTGTTGGCCGTAGATCAGCACCATTAAAAACACCATGTCCTGATTGTCTGTTACATCTAACAGCATGAATTGGATGTATGAGGATCGTCTGTGGTAGTCAGTATGACTCCAGAAGACATCCTTGAACTTCTTGAGCTCCCCGTCACTCAAACCAGCCAACGTTTCCAAAAGCAGCTCTATAACAGACGCCATCGTTTCCTCCTGATACATTCAAAGGAAATGTTCATGAGGCAAAATGAAAAAAAAATGTCTGTTCACATTTCATCAATGTCTGTTTGATAAACGTGGATGTAGTAGAGTACATCAGCCATATCACACAAGGTCATGATATGATTGATAATATTTGTCCAATTCATCTCATACTCACTACCCGTTCAGTTCTGAAAAAACCTTCTGATGACAAATTAAGTTGGTTTTGTTCATCATTTATAATATTTAAGGTGAGGAGCATTTTGAATCTACATCTATTGAATAAAAGCTGTATTATCTAAAGTAGCGCTGCAACTTATTATTATTTTCATATGTTAATGACTTGCAATTTTTATTTTTCAATACACAAAACAATCAGTTTACAACTATCTACAAATACATCTTATGTCCTTCACCATTGCTCCCTCACAACCCCGTGCAACTCCAAGAACAAGTGGGATAAACAACATTTCCATCAATCAATAATGTGTCTTCATAGAAATAAAATTAATTCAAATAAATAAAATAACATAAATATATTAATCCTTTTAAGAACATAATATAAAATCCACCTGGAGTACTTGAGATTCATTAGCTTCCTACTTACCCTTACTCCTGTGCACTCATTTCAGTTAACTATCATTCTGATTATTGATGAATGTGATGATTATTTTATAAATTGATGGGTTCATTGTTTGGTCTGTAAAATGTCAGAAAATGGTTAAAGAGCACAATTCTCTAAAGTCCACGTTGACATCTTTAAAAGTCTTGTCGTCTGACGCAACAGACCAAACCTAAAAATATTCAGTTGACAGTGATACAGAACAGAGAGAAGAAGAAGATCTTCTCAACAATATTTGACATTTTTGCGAAACAAAAAGTTCTTAAACGATTAAGAGATTGTCATAATAGTTGTGATATATTTCCTGTCGATCAACTGATTGATTAATTGTTTCAGCTTTAGTTTAAAGTCAGACAGATGTGACATTACTCACTTCCTGGATCAGTCCAGGCCAATGTTCATCCACAGAGTGTTTCTCTGAGGAGAAAAGAAATATAGATGATTGATTTAACACCAGGCTTTATAATAACACACTGACAGACTACAATAACTATAATGTTAAGGATTGATCACATAATGAACAGAAAATCTACTGAATACCATAATAAAAATAAATTGCTGTACTCATACTGTCTTGTTTGATATTGACCTCTGTGTTAAAGGATCATAGACTGAAATGTAAATTAAAGGAACTACAGGGCTTTGAGGAATAATTTTCTTCAAGTTCAATTAATAATATTTGTGATTTTGTGACATGTTATTAGTGTTTTAAGTGTATTCATTATTTAGAGGGCACCTCCCTCCCTGGTATTCATACAAAATGCTTCAGCTGATGATCCTTCAGCTGCAACACATTTGATGACAATTGTAATTTTAGTAATAAATACACTGTGTAGCCTTTACGTGTTCTTGTCCTGAGTATGATACTGAGTCCTGAAAATAAAAAGCCTTTAATATTTCTGTTTCAGGAGTGAGGAGTGAAGCTATGGTTACAGAGGTCACAGAAGGGATCAGTGAGAAAACATTGTGATAATTTACCTTATACAGATTAACTATCCGTCTCCATAGTGGAGCATAGTTTAGGTCAAATCAAAGCGATACAAAAAGACAATTCAACAGATTCATGTGAAATCATGTTGACAACAATAACCAAATTCATATTGGGTTATATACAATGCAAGACTGGTAATAATTAAATCAAAATACACAAATGTAATGGACCAAAACACAAACAAGATCATGTGTCCCAATAAAAAAAATGTTTTTAAAGAATAGATGTTGAGAGACTTTTCAACCATAAAATGTACAAACTAGAGTTACTGACTCTCAGTTGTATTTCTAGTCAAGAAAATAGTCGAGATGCAGTTTACATCCATGTCTGTTGAAAATGTCATCACTTCATCATTTTGCCCTATAATCATAATTAGCATATGAATTCTTGAGTTATGTCCAAAAACGTGTTTTATGAGGTCAGAGTGACCTTTGACCACCAACATCTAATCACTTCATCCTTGAGTCCAGGTGGACGTTTGTGCCAAATATGAAGAAATTCCCTCCAGGCGTTCCTGAGATATCACGTTCACGACAATGGACCAGATGGAAGTACGTATGGACAACCCGAAAACATAAAGCCTCCGTTAACCCCTCAGAACATCTTTACTTTGAAGTTGAAATCCAAAACATTCACCTCTGAAGTAATATTTGTCTGATTTTACATGTCGTCTTTATTTTGTATCCACAAGTATATTTAATTAGTTAAACTAGACGCTTCAAAAATACAACGAACAACTAACTCTGTGAAGCTTATAAAGTTCAGTTTTTGTTGAGAATGTGTGTGAGAGGTGTTCTTTCAACTCTTTGCTAGTTTTGCTGTCATGATGGGCCTATATGGTGTTGTTGCATTGCTTTATACTATAAGCTGCTCTATTTGTAACCGTGCATATTAAATATCATTAATGTGACCGTTATCTTTATCTTACCTTTGGGTTCTGAGCTGGTCTCTGACAGCCTCTGCACCAGATCAGTCCTGTTCATGTCCATGAAAACCTCCTTGGTCACCTCCACAGACTGTTGATTCCATATCTCCACCATCACATCCACCAGTAGGTCTGTCCTGTATGCCGAATGCAGTCGTATCCATGAGATTTGTGGAAGGCCCCAGTGGAGGAAGTTGAACTCCAGCAACCACCTGAATTTCTTTAAATCTTTGGAGCTCAGATCATTGAGAGTTTCCAAAAGCAGCTCTTTAGCAGTCATCATTGTTTCCACCTGGAAAATTCCAATGATATGTTCATAAAGGAAACATGTTCATGAGAACCTCTGTTCTGTAAAGGAAAAGCTTGAATTCCTCCATACAGAGCATGATGGGTCATTGAATGGTTTACATGTAAAATGATGTGAATCATAGGCTCTGACTTTCAGACACCAGGTCAACTCAGTGGAACACTTATGGGAGATTTTGGACTGAAGTTTAGGCAGCGCTCTAAACCAACATCATCAAAACAGCAAATAAATGCACGTCATGTGGTAGGTGCTCATCTCACCAGCACAGTTCCAGCTAATTTATGATGTTTTGCAATATGCCGATTTTCAGTTATGCAGCAAAAGTAGTTTGATTAGTTTCTATTGATGTTTTCTTGACTCTGTTGAAATCCATTGTGACGTGTGTGAATGTGACTACAGCTGCTGTCCTTCATAAGGGAACACGCTGTAAACTGTTCAGAGCTACGCTTTTTAGGCCGACAGGAGACGAGTAAATCCCATTTTCTAGTGGAGGATTCCTTTAGGGATTTTAGAAATATTACCCAAAGATTGACTTGTATTCAAAAAATATTTGTTACATCACAATCACTTAAAATGTGATTCTCAATTGTATTTACCTATTGAGTCTCAAAAACTGTGACTATATGAGAGGTTCCACCTGTGATCTCCACACTTCTTAAAATGCTTGATATCACTCAGGATTTACTCACTGGCACTTCCGTTCTCCTGAGCTCATCCATTAGATATGGCTCATGTTTATTCAGGAATCTGTAGAACATCGCTTTTCCTCGACCTCCGCTGGATTCCAGAGGCCCACTAAAGAGCGCCGTCATCTTCTCCTGAGAGGTGGGCAGAGCCTGGATTTCATCATAACTATCTTGTTGGATGATGTTTTCATGGAGGAGATCATCCAAAATGGGTGCAATGTTGCTCACTCTCTTGATCAGATTGACTTGATGTTTTTCCACAAAGTGCTTCCCTGAGGAAACAGTGACAATACATTTGTTTGGAAGAAAAGTTTCTTTACAAGATGCTTTAAAACTCTGACTTATATAATTCAATGTGTAGATAACTGAGATTCTTCAAATATTAAAATGGAGACAATTTGTGACTTGGATTTTTTAATAAAAGTTATTAAGATTCTGTAACAGTGATTTCTATAGTTCAGTTGTTTGTGTATTGCATTCATTGAAGCATTTTAACTGCATGCGTGAAACACAAACATCAAACGTACAACTGTGTTTTAGAGCAATAGTGACTCAAGTGTTCATTTGATGTTTCATTTATTTATTTATTTATTCAAATTGTGAATTTACAATTTTGGATTTCGACTACATCTGAAAGATACATTTTATAGTTCTGAGATGTTTCCTCCAAATGTCATTCTGTAAAGCTCTCACATCTTTTTGATCTTAATGACATTTTGTTAAATACATTTAGATATTTAGCTTAGCTTAGCATAACGACTGGAGGCACGGGAGAAATTCCAAAGTTTGTGATTTATTGAACCAATAAAAAATATTTCACATGTTAATTATTGATCTTGAATTTGTCCTCAATTTCATCTTCATGGATTCAAAACAGATTTTTTTTTAAGCGTCTTCATTTTCTGTCAGTTTAAAAAAGACCTTAATGCATAAGACATTACATTGTGTTAGTCTGTCTCTCTAAATACTTCTCAACTTCCCGAGTCTGTCTGTGGCACTCAGCCCCGAGCCTATGTGTTCTTATTGGAGAAGTAAATCAAGTATGTTTTCTTTCCACATTTGTTCAATAAGTTGCACGTTCTTTTCTTTTATGTTGTAGACAACCTGAACTCGTGAGTAACAGTGAGATGACTGTGTACATAATATCTGTGCACCTACCTTCTGCCATTGTGTTCACATCAGTTGCTGTTACTGAGGATGAAGTAGCTGTAAAAATAAAGGTACAATCATGACTTCAGAACAATATATTGTTCTTAGACTTTGTGCATATCGTCTCATATCCATATAATAATAATAACAATAATGATAACTGTATTTACATGTCTCCTTTAAAAACAGAGTATACACCACACACTGGGAGGCTCAGTTTAATGATGAATCAAAATGTTCAGCCCAAGAAAAGAAATCAATAAAAAAATGTCCATGAAGGAATTAATCAATCTTAAACAGCTTATAAAGGCCCATGCAATAACAAGCTGCAAGAGAAGTGCAAAGCATATAATGAGCTTCTGATTCACAGATTTGATCAATTAAAGAGGTACAAAGGCAAAGCAGCGTGTGGTCGTATTAAAGCTACAATATTGTATTAATTCAGCCTGACACAGTTGCTTATGTCAGACAGAGAAACACAGTGATTGAGGTACAGTATGACTAAAAGTAGTGATTATTTTAATCAAAGATTGATCTGCTGATTATTTTTGTTTAGTTTAAAATATGTCAAATACCCATCACCTAGGGCCCAAAGTGAGTCCACAACCCAAAGTTATTTATTCTCCAGTAATATTCAGTCTAATATTACAGAGAAAAGCAGCAAATCCTTAAATCAGACAATGTTTGGCATTTCTGCTTGATAAATGACTTAAAATTAAAATACTTAACAGTTTAATTTTCTATCTGCTTTTCAATTAACTAACAGATTATTTCCACTTTAAAGCTCAGGGAAAACAATCTATGAAGAAATAGTTAGATAGTAGAATTAGTTATAAAACTTTGCAATGAAAAGTGCATTTTCTAATAGCTATATAATGGTTCACAGATATAATGTATTGACTAGATATACTAAACTATATAGGGTAGTGGCCGATGGTATGCTACTGTTGTTCAGTGGCATGTAGCTATCCCTACAGTGGTGCCACTCCTGTCCCAACAGGCAAATACCATTTGCTGAAGGCAGGTTCTGCTTGAAAGTGGAAGTCCACTGTCAGACAGGCACACCACTGCCATCTCCTGATGCATATGCACATTTAATGCAAATTGCTTTGATTCACGAACAGTGATGCCGGAAATGTATTTTTTCTGACTTTATTGACAAAGTAGCGCAACACAGCGTCTTAAATATGGGAATGTATCTATTTTATCTTGTCCATCTTCTTGAATATATGAAAGGCTTTTCAAATGACAATAAAGTGATTTACTATTTGCTGATGTGCCCTGAAACTGATATCATGGCCGATGTATACATTGCATCTCTGTTCGTAAATCAAAGCAATTTGCAGATTTGCAATTGGCATACCACTCTGATTCAACGGTATATGGTCACTATATAGAGTTCACTAATATGAACTTTCAAACGGCAGGAAACGATCTGTTAGAAAAGTAGTGGCATATCACTCCAGGCATCGGTATATACCGCTGAACAGCATCATCGGCCACTTTTCGATCTCGGCGTCACTCAGATGGAGGTAATGTTAACTACTACGTATGGGTGGCTTAATTCATGACAATACAAATATTTCATCTCTCAGTGTCTTTACCTTTATTCTAGGTTCTGTTTTACTAAAATGGCTTGTCAGGGCAATTTAGATACTTGAGTTAGTTACTGTCATTAGTATATTTAGTTATTAATTGGTTAAGATAACAGTTTTTTTCACACATTAGTGTCAAAGTTTAAGCTCGACAGAAAGTTAAACCTATGAAAGTGAAAGTAAGAAAAAAAGGTTGTCAAATGCTGTTTTACAAACCTTTTTAAAACAGCTTGTAGCTTCAGCTGTCAGAGTCCGTCCATTTCTATCTAATGGCTGCAAATAATTCTTCGTATAGTTGACAGGACTTTAGTAGAAGTTTGCTCCTCTCTCGAATAGCGTTTCAGTAGAAGTCGGTTCCTCAATGTTTCCCCGTACTGCAACCCTTCTGGTCTACCTGGTCTACCTGGTCTACCTGGTCTACCTGGTCTACCTGGTCTACCTGTCTGCAGTAGGCTATTCAGAACGAAGTGGTAGAGGATGGTAGAACAACACAAATACATAGAAATGCAAGAAGAAGAAGAAGAAGAAGAAGAAGAAGAAAAAGAAGAAGAAGGTTTTGTATTGTTTTTCAGTGTTCATTGGTGTTTAATGTGTTGTTCTGGATTAACGTTAGTTTACTTAACCTCTAGACGGTCCGTTACCCAGCTATAATATTAGTTGATACAAAAATTGCCCAAAAAATATCAATGATCATAAATACAGAATCATCTTTTCACAATATTCAATCATAAAAATATTTTCATTTAAAAAAATGAGCAAACACTTTTTATTCAACTGTCATTATTCAGAGTCAATATTTCTCAAATTTGTGTTTTTATTTATAAGATACTTTCAGGTGAAGGGATATTACTGATCATTTCAAGACCTACTTTAAAGTCAATTCACAGGTTCACTCTTACTCAACTCGTCAATCTTCACATCTTCATCCTCCTAAATTACTTACTAGTAAAGGTCCATCTTCAATAAGATTTAGGAGAACCAAATTATGGAATGACTTTTCCCACCTAACAAAAAAATATTCCTCTATACAATGTTTCAAAAGGTGCTTTAAAGAAAGTGTAATTGCTGTTTTGTAATTGGTTTTTTATGTATTATTG
This sequence comes from Pholis gunnellus, assembly GCF_910591455.1. Lineage (NCBI taxonomy): Eukaryota > Metazoa > Chordata > Actinopteri > Perciformes > Pholidae > Pholis > Pholis gunnellus. The sequence goes on from NC_136534.1 coordinate 22,008,938, forward strand.
TTCATGTCTTCCTTGTTTTAGCTGTTATATTATATTTATAGTTGTTTCACTCTTAGGGTTGTTTCACTCTTCAGAGTTAATGCAGGTGTATAAAACAATATCCCTGAACAAACACAAGCCCATGCTTACTCTCACACACACACACACATGCAGGCACACACTCAACACAATTACATTTTATTTTTATTTTGTTGTTTTTCCCTCTTTGCAACGGAGAGCCATGCACAATGGACTGGGGGCATTGTTTACTCTTGCGATCAGCTGATTGCCCTCACATCTCATGTGATGAAGGTGCTGGAGAGGCTGGTCTTGCCCCACCTCCGACCGCAGGTGAAATCCTCACAGGACCCTCTGCAATTTGCATACCAGCCTCATGTGGGAGTGGACGACGCCATCATCTACCTGCTGCAACGAGCTCAGTCGCACCTGGACGGAACCGGTGGCTCTGTGAGAATCACTTTCTTTGATTTCTCGAGTGCATTCAACACCATCCAACCACTGCTGCTGAGTGAGAAGCTGCGGGTGGTGGGGGTAGACACGTCCACCGTCTCCTGGATCACTGACTACCTCACAGGCAGACCACTCAGCAGTGTGCTGTCTGATACGGTGGTCAGTGGTACTGGAGCCCCACAGGGAACTGTTCTGTCTCCCTTCCTGTTCACCTTGTACACCACTGACTTCCAGTACAACTTGGAGTCATGCCATCTGCAGAGGTTCTCTGATGACTCTGCAGTGGTCGGGTGTATAAGGGACGGACGGGGGGAGGAGTACAGGGCAGTAGTGGATGACTTTGTGGAGTGGGCCGGTTGAAATCACCTGCTTCTGAACGTGGCCAAGACCAGAGAGATGGTGGTCGACTTCAGGAGGAAGACGGCGGCTCCACAACCGCTGAGAGGATGTGGACATGGTGGAGGAGTACAAGTTCTTGAGTGTCTCCGTCAACAACAGACTGAACTGGAAGACCAACATCAACGCCGTGTACAAGAAGGGGATTAGTCGACTCTTCGATCCTTCAATGTGTGCAGCAAGATGTTGGAGATGTTCTCTGTTGTGGCCAGTGCACTGTGCTTCTCCGTAGTCTGCTGGGGGAGCAGCATTGGAGCCGGAGACACCAACAGACTTAACAAACTGGTTGAGAAGGCCTGCTCCATCATTGGCTGCAGACTGGACAATCTGGAAAAGGCGGTGGAGAAGAGGACACTGAAGAAACTATCATCCATATTGGATACCCTGGACCACCCTCTCCACCACCTACTGCAGGGACAGCGGAGCATTTTCTCCAACAGACTGATCCAGCTCCGCTGTCACGAGGACAGAGGAGAACATTCCTGCCCACTGCTATAAGACTCTACAATAAATCACCTCTGTCCAAATCAATCCCACAACTTTAACAGTCACACTGTGGTTGTTGTTTGTCTGTTAAATCTTTGCACTATTGTTTAGTTAGTTAATTTAATATTATTCTACACTGTAATGACTTGCTGTAAATTTACGTTGGATTTACAACAGTATCTTACAGTATATCATAATAACTGTAACATACAGTCAAATGTTCATCCTTTGCATGTAAATTAACAGTTAATGCCGTTGGTTAACTATTGCAGCAGATAACTGTAATTTATCAGCATATTACAGTATTTTCTGTGAAGTGGTGGAAATACGCTTCTCTAAGTTCAGTGAGTCACTATCCATCAACATGCTGCATCACACCTGCCTAAGTAGATGAGCCTGGACAATTGGACTGTGCCATTCTACTACAGCAAGAGGGGTGTTCTCAGGAGCCACTACATCTACACCACAGAGGAGGAATGTCTTCTCCCCCCTGCAATCAACTATGGACTGACCAGCATAGTGTGACATGTAGCATGAAATAATGTGGATTTAGTTGTGTTTACGTTGTGGTAAATGACAAAAGAAATGTGTTTCTGTAGTTGCAGGATCTTTCCAGCTCGTGGAAGCAGAACCAGCAGCGTTGGCTCAGTTCTGTAAAAAGCTCTGCTTCCAGCTCTGCTCGCTGAGGTGCTGAGCAGCTATAGGTCCGGCTCAGAGCGCCGCTGCACCTTCAGCAGCAAAGACGTAGGACATAGAAATGGAGGTTCACTAATAATTTCCTTTAAAATGTTTATATTTTGAGACGGTATTGCACCAAGAAACTGTTAAGAGTGAACCTCACTTTAACTAATGACCACTGGGATGGTTTTCTAACCTGAAATGTATTTTCAGAAGAAGCATTAAGTTAATATAAGTTGTATTATGTGTTTGAGTCTGTATGTTAAATTATGAAAGTGGCCTAAACCAATATTCTGGTTTGTGAAAAGCAAATAGGACATTGTTTTAAATAGTGTTGATAGCGTCACCAGAAATTATGCAAAATAATTAATCAACCTCTCAAATTCCTGTTTTGAGCTTGTGGTCTTTAGCTTCCATTATTTATCATACAGCTCCCTCTAGAGCCACAAAAGACTTCTTACAATGTGTTTCACTGACGCAGCAGCTACTCTGCACCCTGATACCTGTGAACAGACTTCATGTGTAAAATCGCTGCAGTTCCCCATTAAAATAGGACTCTGCTCTCAGCCTCCTTCCATCCGGCCGGATACAGATCCTCTCAGAGTAAAACGCTGACTACAGAACACCTCAGTAACATGTGCTGAAAGTCAGACAAAAGGAGAGATCGATAACCAATGAATGCCTCTCCTCACATTCATATAACATTACATAAATAAATGTTAAGATCAATGTGCACAATTAAAAAAAAGAAAGGACTAATTTCTAAACTGTATTACATCATTATATTTGCCTTATATTCAATTTGTAACACTCCATTCACTGAAAACATCAGAACCACACATAGCAATCATAAGACTTTATTATAAATGTATATAGATTTCCAAATAGAAAACATTTTAAATGACCCTCCAAAAGTAAACTTATTGTTATTGGGCAGAGTAAAAGTGATTCATAGCATATATATGGCATAAATGAAAGGTTCAACCTGCTTTAGAAGCAACACTTATGGAAAACCATTTATGATTAAGCATGTTTTAATTTATACTAAACTAATTAGGTTAAAAACAGACTTTCATTCCATTTGTTGTTTGTTGGATAAAAACATTACATGTCTGGTGAGAACCTCCATTCATTTCTTACATGATCGTCTGATAAACATTTGATGATTCTGGTTTCCAACCTTGAAGTAAAACTCGTCTCATCATGATCCTCACTGATCAGGCCTCGTACTAATTTAAACTAATTTAAAGGTAACATGAAGAGGAAACAGCTGTTTAAACATAAAGCCGGAAAGCTTTTTCGTTTTTAGAAAACCCCACAGAGACATAGCATTAAACAGTAAAATTCCCCCGTTGTTATTGTATTACAAAATTGGGCCCAGTTAGACTGTATATTTGGTGTAAAAATACATTTCACCACAACATTCACTTATTTTCCTTGAGATCATCAACGAGACAATTCTCCATTTGCTCAAGGATCTTGTAGAAGACTTCTTTGCCTCTAGATCCAGCACTATTCAGGGGACCAGAGTAGAGCTTCCTCATCTGATCCCTCTTGGAAGGGATAGCCAAGATTTCATCATAAGCCTCCTGTGTTGTGATGACTTTTTTTTCGAGGAGCTGATCCAAAATGGGTTTAACGTTGCTCACTCTATCGATCAGCTCGGCTCTATGTTTATCCACAAAGTCCGCCCCTGAGGAAAGAAGGAAACATGACAATGACATATTAGATTTGGAGATAACATGAAGCAAACTTGATACAGTTCTAAGAAAAGGACTTCAGATTAAGTAACAGTGATTTCTATAGATCAGTTGCATGTGTATTGCATTCATTGAAGCGTTTTTAACTGCATGTGGGTCCCAGGACGAGAACATGTTGTTACAGCTAATGAATAAGGGAACATCTTACTGTCACAAAATGAAGTTCTCTCCAAATGCCATTCCCACATTTTATTTAAGATGACATTTTGGGGAAATGCACTGATTGGCTTTCTTTCCAAGAGGGACATTGGCATTTAGCGTAGCTTAGCATAGACATTTAGCTTAGCTTAGATTTTTAAACTCTGGACGGAGCCAGGCTAACTGTTTCTTTATGCTAAGCTAAGCTAAATGTCTACAGGCTCAAGTTATTTTCTTGATGCACAAACATCACAGCGGTCTTCTCATCCAACTCCAAGAAAGAACACCAAAAAATAATATTTCCCCAAAGTGTCAAACTATTCATTTAAGTTGTAATAATATTACGAAATTAGCAAATTAGCAACAAGGTTTCAAAGTCAGATTCTGGATTTCTATTTTTCTAAACAATCTGATCAGTGACTGATCACAGGCAGCATACATATAATTAGCTAAGAAGACATCATATTACCTGTGCAGACAGGTACTGCTCCGGCTGAGGGTCTCACAGCTGAAACAAATTTATGGAAAATTTAAATTGCTTAATGATGGACCGGTCTAGTGTTCATATACTGTTTTTCTATACACACAGCAAGTAGAAAGATCATATTTAATGATACAATTAGAAAACTAATAAAAGCCACAGACTTTGTCTCTCAAATGCTTTTCCTGCACTTAATTTGTCCTCAACTTCCTCTTCCTGGTTTTAAAACACATTGTGTGAGTCAGTGTCATAACTGTAGAGGGAGGCAGTTTGCCACAGAAATGTAATCCTGGTGGTGTAAATATTGATTGCTTTTATGTTTAGGTGAGCTAAAGTCAATGTTTCACTCTGCAGGAAGATAAAGTTATATTCTATTCTAAACTTCTATTCTACAATAGATATAAAAGGTTAAATCCTGAAGCACAGTTTTTCAGCTCATTCATTTACATCGTAATGCTGGAAATACTGTGAAACAACTCGATGCAACTCATTTTTACAACAGCTAAACTGTAATGTCTCATGTTAACGAACAACTGTAAAAACACAACTCACTGTCACTGGGACCGGGGTTTGAGGGCTGTTCACCAATCCCTTTCTCTGCCAAAACAGAAAGACACTATTAGATGTGAATGACGTTAACAACAAACATGACGGAATTACAACTTGATACAGGATTAATGTAGGAAACATTCTGTGATTTCTAAACTGGGATCTTGGGTTTGGGCATAAGAATACGTATTGCTTTATGGTTTATGTACAATGTGGGGGTTACGTTTTCTTCAAGTCTGTCTTTAAATGATAATCACATGTTCATATGTATATTAACACTGTGTTTGTTTTTTATGTTGGACAAACTGAAAGAGCCACAATCTGAACACAAAACTGCGAAGTGCCCAAACACATGCTAATTAAAATGTGGTTTTCTGCTCAACCAGTTCTCCTCCTGTTCATACTTGTTGTGGTAGAAAAGCACAGGTGTACTTCATAACATCTATTATAGCTGCATTCAACCTAGGGGAGGCCCTGGTATATTGTGTACGCTGGCTCACTGGAAAAGCTTACAGGGACACTTAATATAATTAATATCAATAACACCTGTGCTTTTCCTGCTATGGCATATCAAAATGTCTGCTTTTTTATTTCTTACAGTAATCGTGTCTCAGTGAGCTGCACAGAATGATACAATAAAGAGAGGAGGGGGACATGACTGGCAACCGACTGCAGATCGGGTGGGTCCCTGTCCGTGTGTTTGGAAGCAGCAACAAATACAGTAAAAAGCCCTCTTTGATGCCCAATGAGCAAGAACACGGGATGAAGTGCATATAAGCTGTACAGCGCTCTGTAGCGCCCTGCTTCATGCATCTGGTGCCTTTTTATTTCTTTATTTCACCCTCAGACAGCTGAGTCCGCCACTGCTCCAAAGCGAAAGTAAAAAAAAAGGCGGGTTGGGTCAAACTATTTTTTTCACTTTAAATGTCAACTTCATTATTGTAGAAAATAGGCTATTCTGAAAAATTACCACCTTTCCAATTAAACGTGCTCATTTGTCGCGTAATTATCTGCAAGCACACTTTTAAGGGTTTAACGATCTTAAGGCTAATATAGATTCTGCTCTCATTCCACATCAAAACCATGAAGCCGTGAGATATTTACCGAGTTTCTGTGCATCCTGGTGGCAGTCGATCTCTTTCAATAACTCTACAACCACTGCAAGAGCCCCGTCCTCGGTAAAAGTTGAAACCAAGACATCAGCGATTACTATGTAGCTTTTACCCTCCACCTGGTTGCGTTTGACCCGCGGCTCTTCTTCTCGGTCCAAAAGCTCGTCGCGGAACTTCTCTAAGTTCTCCTGTGACAGGTCCGCCAACGCACCTTTAATCAACTTTTTTGCGGTTTTGGGGGCCATTTCTTAGCGAAAGATGTCGACCAAATGTTACGATATCAGCAGAGGAAGACGAATAAGGTTGTCTTCCTTATGATGTAACTACATACAAATGTACACATGATGCCTTCAGGGGCTGTCGGAGAATGTTATGATCAAGATATATCGATAAATAACATAATTGATAATAATTATTATAGTTGAATGTAACAATTATAGCAATTAATTAATTAATTGAAAGTGAACTTGTTCCATGTTTTGCTCTGTAAAAATGTAGTTGATTTAATCTGATTGGCATAAAGTTCCATTCATTTTGTCCACACTGAGCATCTGCACACACAAAATGAATTTAGATCATTTACATTAAAGTCTGGGTGTTTTATATTTACACCTGATATTGTCCCTGTCAAAAATGAATGAGACTACAATTAGCGTATAGTTCAGGCTCATGTCCATTCATCAGATGGACACACACACACACACACGCACACACACTTCAATCCCCTTCTTGGCTTTCATGGCAACCCACCAGGGAACCCTTCCCTTCACAGTAATGAAGACACTAACCTGGTGGAAGAAACATGTCACCCAGTGCAACGATGTGACTCATTTATGTGTTTTTAATAATGTTACAATGAAGCTCTGTGCCACATAATGATACGATAGAAGACTAGCTACTACTAGGATAGAAGACTAACAAAATGGCTACTTTTATGCTCTGATTGGGAGACGTATGGACGTTGGTCTGCCGTGTCAGCAGTCTCTCTCTTACTTATCTCTCTCATCTCATGTATATGGCTCTTTGACTGGTTATGGTTGCTGTAGGGATTGGGAGGGGTTTAGCGAACGGCTAATGTAATTTTTCCTACAGCATATGAAAGCAGCACTTTTTTTTTCTTATAGGCGTAACCTAAATTTTAGGCGGGCAATAATGTAACCTGAACTTTAGACCCTTCTAGAAGCAGATCATTTAAAAAATGGTCCAGACTACAATCAAACGCGCGCTGAGGCACGCGCTGGGGAATCTGAGTAAGACGGACTTTTTTACGTTTTGTCAGGAGCTGAGGGACCGCAGAGAGGAGCCGCGGGTCCTCTACAGTCACGTGGAGGATAAAAGTGTTTTGCAGATCACAAACCTGCTGGTTTCAACCTTCACCGAGCCCAACGCGCTTCAAGTGGCTCTGGATTTACTGAGGCTGATAAACTGCAACGAGGAGGCGGAGACACTGAGTGAGTAAACAATGGTGACTGAAGTGCATTAAAAAGTATACAAGGCTGCCTGCAGCACGCTATGCGTGTGCTCCATACTGTAACTGTAGACTACCACTTCCTGCTGTAATCTTTAAAGCGACTATAATCAATAGATGTATAATAACAATGTATCAAATTCATTATTCTTTTATTAGATGGCAAGAAACACGACTTCAAATCCAGGTTTATCCAGCATTTTAAATTAATGCTTTTTAGTTTGTAGGTTTTTTATCCGATTCATCGATTAATCGAACAAATAATCGACAGATTAATCGATTATTAAAATAATCGTTAGTTGCAGCCCTAATTTCAAGCAAGAAAATCCCAAAGGACATTGGGACAGTCATTTTTTTAACTGTATTAATTAAAAGTCTTGTAAAGTCAATACTGCAGGTGTGTATATCGGTGGGGTCTATGTCAATCTGCCTTTCACCATATCATCTGTCTCTACAGATTCCAAAACCAAAGCCTGTCTGGACGTAAGTTAAAGTTGAAAATTGAAATATTCAAGTACTCTCTTTAAAATATTAGTAGTTCAAATGATACTGGTGTTGTCATTTTCGTTCCTCTTCTTCAGAAAGGTGACCCTGCCTTCCGTAAGACCTCGACCGGGAAGTTGGAGACGAAGCCCTCCCAGGAGGCTCTGAACCATGCGGCTGGCGGGCGGCCTTTACAAGCTGCTGGACCCGGAGGTCGTCCTGTGTCGGTGAAGACGCCAGAGGAGGTGGAGGCTGAAGCGAAGGCATGCGTGCTCTCGGAGGGCGGGGACGCTTGCAACGAAAGGCTGGTTCTGAGCAGGTGTACGATTCAGTTTGGCCAGTACAAAGGTCAAAGCTTCAAATGGCTGTTGGAGAATGATGTGGGCTACACTGCCTACCTGGTGGCTGGTCACCAGAAGCAGCGACAGGACATAATGGGTCAGAACTCGATGGCGGTCAACAAGGTACTGCAAAGAAACAGGACATGCTGTTTGCCTCCTGAAATTTTCAAGCTCCCAAAAGTTTTTAGTTTCAAGGTATTATATATTATATATTATATATAAAACAAAACACAAAGAAAAGAAAGTTAAAGATGAACTTGACTGATAGCATTATTATTCATTTTCTTCAAATTTTCCATGGATATCGCAATTATATTGTTTTTGTGAATTCTTTTGGCATAATAATAATAATAATCATGTAGTAAAATATCATGTAGTAAAAATGTGATATTGTGACGCCAACACACACCACTGTGCACCTAATAATCCCACTTTAAAAAACAGATTTCCTCCTATAACACCAGTTTTTTTTGTTTTTATAGAACTGTATACAGTATATATGTATTAAGGAGTCGTTTATGTGTATTTGTCTAAAATTTTCTTGAGGAATAAATCAAGTGTTTTTTAATTGAATTAAATATGAACCGTGTAGCTTTTTTAATAACATACATTTCATTGTTCATGTCTTGTCATTTGAAGGATTCCTTGACCCGATACGCAATTGCTTACCCTGAGGTTTTGAAAGAAGTCAGATTTCATCGCGGGTACGAGAGATCCCTCCAGTCAGGCCAAGAAGGAGAGGCCCTTGTTGGATTTGGTCTTCACAGGTCGGACACGCTGCAGGATCTGTACGAGTCGGAGGACAAGGACAAGATCAGGTTTGGTAGAATGCATTCGTAAACGGCGGTGGATCTTGGTGTTAGCAACGCTGGCAGACATTAAAGGGCCACCTGCTCTACCCTTTTCTACACAGGTATGTCAACTTCCTCCGGAGCATGAGGTCAACCTGCGATCCAGGGACCAAAATGGACATCGCTGTCAGATACATTTTGCAGCGTGACAAAAGTCTGGCCACAAACAGGGCGACCACCAGCTTCGCCCCTCGAGCAGCCAGAGAGAGACAAACCAGAAAGAAAGGGGTCCAAAGCACCACACGCCAGTCAACCACCGCCTCAAGGTCTGTGTGTAAAGACTGTTCCTGTAGGTGGTGAAATATGTGTTGTTAAAGACCTCTGTCTCCTAAAGGCTTTCCATATCAATGTCTACTGCAGACTTTCTGAAGTAACTCTAAAGTGTCTGTTGAATTGCTTTGACATTTTGTCTTTTGTTTGAATCCATCTGACATGAAGTACTACCATTCCCCAAATAGTGCTTTTTATTTCAAGTGATCTAGATTTATCCACTTCTTTCTTCTTTTAAAAGGGAACTCCAGCGAATTAGTGAAGAAACGATGTATCACACTATTGTGTCATGCAAACAACTATTCCCTTTCTATCCATCTAGCTAGATGCCATTTAATGGGAGCAAATCTATGAACCCCCAAAAACCATATATCATAATAGGGTTTTATAAATTCCCAAATATCAATAACAGTATTGGTCTCAAAACTACAGTATTGCCCGGACTATTCCCCACACCTTCACTTTGTAGAGCGTGCTTTACACTAAAGGATCGTCTTTTTATAAAACTATAGTTTTAGATCCCTTTGTAATGTGCATCTAATGTGAGTGAGGGGGAGGACAAAGTCCACAGCCCTTGTTCTGTGCACACAAAAAACGAATCTAAAGCTAATACGAGGCTTCAGCAGATCAAGTGGGAATCCTCCACAATTACAGAAACATAATTCCCTCTTTATGTTATAATCCTTCCACTTCAGCTCAGTAGAGAAACTTTTTCCGGGGAATCACAAAGAGGAGATTTCCAACTAAAAGAGCTATAACTTTGGAAGAATTGAAAAATGTGAACCTGTCCTTTTAAAAATGTGTCGAGGAAACCCCGATGACGTAATCAGTCATTTTATCCGGCACCAGAAAGCTCCTCCAGACGTTGTCCCACGTTTTTATAAAAATACTGCTCATGGTGTTTAAACTGAACTTAATGTGTACAATCGGTAGAGTGTCTCTTGTAGATAATTTGATGATGAATGCATCGCCCCGGCTCACTCCACTGTCCTCTGCCTTCCCTCCAGGCCTGTACGGAGGACGCCAAGAAGGAGCTGGAGGAGGACATCATTCCCCCCGCCGCCCCGCTAGTGACCCTCATTCTCTTTGGAAGTCAGCGGCCTGTCGTCCCCTTCAGACTAAAATAATGAAGTAGTCATAAGTTGTTTTCACCAGTCAAAAGTATTGTTTTTAAATGACAGAGGGTCTCGTATGCTGTACAGATTGTAAAGACCCTTCAGGTAAATTTGTGATATCGGGCTATATGAATAAAATTTACCAAAACGTTATTTATTACCATTAATAAACCCGTTTTATTACAACTCTTGTGCTGTAATTGGTGCGTTATTTTTTTACCAGTATGAACACTCATTGTTATTTATTGAAAGAGCATTTTCTGTAATGCAATCCTTCTTTTTAGGTAAAGGTAATGTAAAAACGGCCTGCTTACATACAGTAAAACGTGCATAGAGGCCTTCGTCTATATGAAGTTTGTTTTGGTTGTTTTTTAGACAATAAAAGGTTAATTTATAAAATCTAACATATTGTGGAAATAGGATCAATGTTGATAAAGCTATGATTTCTAAGAAATAATGTTAGCCACAGAGGCAAAAGACCCAAGAAAGATTTAATTATGAGAAAGTACAACATATTGATTAGTCTCTGAAGTTGGTTTCTGCAGACGGCTCTCTTATGACAATATTCTCTCTGGATAGTTCATAATTTATGGTGCGACAATGTCCGTGTCCTGGATGAGCACACATGCGTCGATGCATCGAGTGATTCCCTGAGGACAAAGAACGACACTCACACTCATTCATGAATAATGGTAGTTGATAGTTTATGTCGTACATCGACGTTATACAGCGACCGCCTTCATCCGGAGATGTTGCTTTATGAAACATGTCAAGAGTGAAAACTGATCTTTCAACCTTTGAAATTCTAACAAAGATTACATAAATTGCATTCTGCAATTACTGAATGTAAATACATGAAATGGCTGTTGCAGAAAAATTACAGACTTCCAGCCTGCAGGCAGAGAAACGTGCTCTGAGATGTAAAACCAATGCGTACCGTCTCCCACCATGCTGGATCCTTCATGAGGGCCTTAAATCTGTAAACATTTCAGAACATTTTACTTTGAATAGTAACTATACTCTTTGCACAATGTTGACAACTTCCGTGCATGCAGGACAAAACCATTTTTGAGGTCAACTCACTGTCAAAGCGGGATGTTTAATGTCCTCCGGGTGTCATTCTGTCTGTGAAAAAAACACAGAAACAAATGTTAAATGTTGAACAGCACTGACACACTTACTGCATACTGTTTATTCCTTAGTAACCATTAATGTGGATCATTGCCAAAGAATTCATTAGATTCCCATATTGTTTATTCAAGTTAATTTCAACCGTACGAAAAGGCAGCCCAGTCACGTATTACGTAATTTCCAGGAAACTAAATTAAGTGAAGAGCCAGAAACAACGTATTGATGAGTCTTCCGCTGTAGTGCACAGACTCTGCCCACAATAAAATAAAATAGCAGTTTTTTTTAGGTGATTGTATGATGGCAAACATGTAAAAAAAAAATTAGTACTAACACTAAGTATTCAAATACTATTCAACAGAGAGTGGTATCAATCGTCTCCTCTAAAGGCTATAAACTTAATATGTAAAAACTAAATCTGACTTTTGTTTAGACTCTCAAACATCAAGATCAGCGTTAAAACAGTATGTGCCAGCCTCTGTGTAATCTATGTAACGACATGAAAGCAGACACACTGGAAACATTTAAAAATGAAAGTAAAATCGGAAGTCACTGTATTTCTTTTGTTTGTTCATATCGTCCGAGCAGGCATCACTTTGCTATTTATTTTGGGGTTATAGACGAATGTGGTTTACAAACAGCAGTAATAACGTAATATAGGCTTTATGTTGCAATTAACCACGGACACACACAGTGTCCTGAAGGCTATACGGCGGCTTATCTCACCGAGTCTCACCGCCTCTTCGTTGAGGCCAATGTCTCTCAGTATCTCCACGGACACTTGAACAGCTTCGAGCTCGGTAAAAGTGGAAACTAGGACGTCCACGACTTCTAAGCGGCTTTTACCCTCCACCCTGTTGCGCCTGACTTGCGGCTCTTCTCTGCGGTCGAGAAGAGCGTGGCAGAACCTTTCAAAGTTCTGATTCGACAGGTCATCCATCATGCCCAATAAACCCATCTTAAATGTTTTGGGAGGCATTTCTTAAACCCATTAACGGTGAGATCTGAATTTTTTTTCTCCCGTTTGGTCTGCAGGCGGTCGATATATTTCCCTCCTTCCCCTCAATGTATCGATGAGTACACCCAAGTTTGACACTTTCAGGAAGGAAGCGTTCAATGCCGCCATCAGAGTATCGAAATTATGAAACCCGAGTTGTCAATGTTACATCAGCCTTACTGTAGCACGTCCTCTCGTCACCAGCATTAAATACATCACTGATAATGGGAGTTAAATTAAAAAGTGCAAATATCTATTACAATATAATATGACAGACAGTATAAAGACCCTATTGACACTCTTATCACACACTAATTTGTAATTTTTTAATATATATATTAGTTCTACATAATAGGTTGTAAACGCTCTGTACCTACGACGAGCAGCACTTGAAGGCAGCAATAGATAAGGAAGAGCGTGTGGCTTATATAATAATAATTTATATACATGTATTTATTTAGCACCTTTAAAAACCGAGTTCACAAAGTGCTTTGACAGTCAAAGCAGCAAAAACAAGGCAATAATAAAATAAATATAATATATAATATAAAAAATAAAATAAATAAAATAAATAAAATAAATAAAATAAATAAAATAAATAAAATAAATAAAATAAATAAATAACCTCCTAAAATAACCAAAACAATACAATTAAATCCATAATAAATAATGATATCATACTTGCAGCTTCACACAGATTGATTTGACCAGTAACCGAATATCATCTCGGTTTGCAGACCACTGGCTCGGCCCCAGTCATACTTTTGCATTTTTTCCCCAAATCTTTTGTTTTTGTGCAGTTCTAACTTCTTCTTTCAACTTATACGTGTCAAATATAAATGTGTAATATATAAAACTTAAAAATATTATAGCTAATTCAACAAAAAGTATGAGCGAAAAAAGCCCTTTAGTAACATCTCAGATAATAAAAGCAATGTATTGAGTACCAGAAACACATTTTGACTAAAAAGTATGTGTGTGTGTGTGTGTGTGTGTGTGTGTGTGTGTGTGTGTGTGTGTGTGTGTGTGTGTGTGTGTGTGTGTGTGTGTGTGTGTGTGTGTGTGTGTAATGAGACTCTTCACACAATTCTATGTTTATATACAGTTTATTTACACAAAACAATCATCACACAGGCTAAAACGTTCACAGTGCGTGCCTGGAAATGATCTCAGTTTACGTTATTCTGACAGAGGTAGACATGAGTTTTGTATCAAAAAAAGAATAATATAAATGCACAAAACTCTACAAGGCGGTCATATAAACACTATTTACACATCGATTCCTTCTTAGAAACACATCAAATGAAAATATGGCCCCTGACGTTGCAAAAGAAGTATCTTTAAACCTTTAAGTAGCTTTAAATGCCCCCTGTGCTGCACTTATTTAGCCCTGAGGTGCTATGTGTTTATGGGTCAGGTATTGGGAGACCTTCATTTAAGAGGATCCATCATTTAAGAAAAGACTGAATATGAATGTATGAGTGTTTGTTTATTTGACTCCCTGAAATGCAGCAATGTATAAACTGGCTCTCTGTGACATAATCACCCCATGAGGATACTGTATAGTTCGAGGAGGCAGCGTTCCCTTTGTAGACTGTGGGCCTAGTACTCCTGGTAGTCGCGTTAACCGTTTTCCTACTGAGACGCCCATGTTTCGCTGCTGTGCTCTGATGCAGCTGGCACCCCGGGGCACGACGGCCACGACTCTGTGTTTGTGGGCACAACGTTCAGACTGGTCAGCACCTCCTGTGCCGTCTTTCCCAGCATGCCCTGTATGTCGCAGACGAAGCGGTAGACGTAGCGTTTGCCCGCCGTCTTGTGGATGATGTTCTTGTGGTAGTAGTAGCGTAGGCCACGGCTCAACTTCTCGTAGTTCATCTTGGGTTTGTTCTTGCACTGGCCCCAGCGCTTAGCCACCTGTGGGATCAACAAAAACAAGTTGGTATATGTCAGGAAAACAATGAATAACCCGTCCATGTAGCAAATGTGGAAGAAGTACTTACATCCTTTACTTAAGTGCCTAAACAACAATGCAAAAACAATCCAAAGTCCTGCATTCAATGTCCTACATAACTAAAGGTAGATGTACTGCAACTATCACACGTATGTAGCATGTTACGGTTGTAGCTGCTTGAGGTGGAGCTGGTTTTAACTGCTTTATACACTGTTATAATACACACTAGTTTAGTTCAGTGGTTTATAATCCAGGGGTCTGGCGTCTCCAAAGGGTCACAAGATAAATGTGAGCAGTCGTGAGATGATTCACTTAACGCTCCCTGAAATCTAACTCCCCATTTGTCAAATGTATTCAATACTTTTACCATTATTTGTGAGTTTGATGAAACAAGGGGGGCAAACTAAGCTTAACTAAATACTTTGTGCTACAATACAAAGGTCATTTGTACCGATTCGATCAACAACAACAAAAAGCTAGCTAGCTTTTAGCAAGCAATTCAACATTCATTGATGCTAATAATCTAACGATGCTGGTAGTGAAGTGTTTAGTGGAGCTTTGAACAGTGTCAACGTAATTCTCTTTGTTTAGCTACATAGCACGGCTTTTAAAGGAAGGATAATTTGACCTCTTTGTGCTTCGAACATTGATTTAACTTAAACCATCTGAGAAGTTTAGAGGGGAAATCTGCTAACAACTCAGAAATCTGAAATGTGACAAGGGTTGATATTTTGTAATGTCCAAAAAGGCTGGAAACCACTGGTTTAATTCTTAACAATGCATTTTATTGTTTCTTAAAAAGTACACTATTTCCCTCTGAAATGTACTGTTATATAAGTTTAAGTAAATGTACTTTATTTCCACTACTGCCATGTAGTACTCCAAAACAAGAGATGTCCTCACCTCTGAGGGGTCGGACATCTTAAACTCCCAGCCGTCTCCCGTCCAGCAGATGAAGGTGCGACAGGCTGAGTCCAGAAGTAGCTCCAGTAAAAACTGCCACAACTGGATTGGACCGGAACCTGAAAGAATGAATTCAATTTTATTTATTTGGTTACAGAACTGTTGAGTTTTGTTTAACCTGTTATAACTAACGGTTGTAGAAGTATTGTGATCCTTTACTTGAGTAAAATAAGCAATACAGCTGCATAATAGATACTACATTACCAGTTGAATTAAAATTTGCATTCAAAATTCAATTTAAGTTGAAGTACACAAATATATACTTGAAAAGACTTGAGAAATTCAGAAAAATAGCACTATGAGTGTTTTACTTTATATATTTTACTATCCGAATATTAGTACTAATACATTAATGTGGAGGTAGCATTTCAATGTTGTAGTTAGTCAACGTGGTGCTATTTTCTATAATTTATACACTATTTTTGGAACAGCTCAGAAGAGATGAGAGATCAAACCTGGATAAGTTGACATTCCCGTCATATGGCCCTCCCTGTCTAGCCTCTGGTGGTGTGTGTTCTTGCGTTTCACCACACGGGGGCAGTACTGCTCTGAGGACTGAGGGCCGGGGGCCGGAGGCGGGTGAGGTGGGGGGGCGGTGAAGCTGGGAGAGGAGTACTCAGGCCAGAAAGAAGAGGGCTGCCTCTGTCCGTCAGAGTCGTACAGGTCAGCCGAGTGACACGAGTAGCTCTGATCTGCCTCACCTGGAACAAAGAGACGGGATTACACACTGAACTGCAAGAATCAGACCAGTCACGGGGTGTTTTTAACATCCACAGGTGAAACGACTTACTTTGTAATGTATTGGATCCTTTAGCAGTTAGAAAGGGGCTGTGGCTGCCCTCCACGGCCGGGCTGAACTGTCCGTTCTGGGGCACCAGGCTCTGGTACGTCTGTGGAGACTCCTGGTATCCAGTTTGTGACTGGTCCACTGTCAGTCCATCTGTACATCAAACAGAAAGTTAGTTACAAAAACAAATCCCTTTTAAAAAAAAAAAGAAAAAGTACTTTAAATACAGTATGAGTATGAGCTCACCATGTGAGTACGAGGTCCACCAGTTGAACTCCTGGTACGAGTCCAGGTTGAAGAGAGAGGTGTCGCCGGCACTCACTGCAGGAAAAATAAAAAGAGCAACAACAAAATGTGAGATAAGTCTAAAACGTGGCTTGTTGCAGCAACCATAAGGGGTATGTTTGTTGTTGAGGTTTCACCTTTAGTGTCGTAAGGGTGAGAAGCTTTGGGTGGCTCTGGGTAGCTGCTTTCTGCGACATATTGCTGCTGCTGCTGCTGCTGCTGCATGGGGGCTTTACTGTCTAACAGAAAAGACAGGTCTTCAGGGTAGTCTGGAGGTTAAACACAATGCAGACAGATGGAGTCAGTAGGTGATGATGAAGGCAGGATAGAGGGAGAGTTCATGCTCGAAGAAGGAACACACCAATTGTTTTACTCTTAATTAAAGTTCTTTGGTTGATTTCATCTCTACTGGGCCAGCTATTATGGTTTCCATTTAATTCAGCACAGTGAGATAATGCACTTGCAGAGACTCAAAATAAGTCAGACATCAGATGGAACAACCTATTGTTGTTGTTTTGGTCAAATACATGTTATCATGCAGTAGGACTGCTGTGAGCAGGGCTATTTTTTTAATAAATGTAGGTGCTGTGGGGGAACCAAACTTGTGAGTGCATTGATTTTGGGGATTATTGATGTTGGAACATCACTGTATGCATCACCGAGCAAGACCTGGTCCTGTTTACATCCAAGGTAACTTAACTTCTACAGCATCTCAAGCATGTTTCAAGCCTCTGCAAGTTGATTTCCTCACAGACGATACCAGAGGCTGCCTTGATATTAATCTAAAAATGTCTACTGTCTAGTAAATGTGCGTTGAGATCATTGGTATGGTCCTTTAAGCTGGAGGTCTAGTACAGCTCAGCTCAGCAAAAGAGTCATGAAGAGATGCAAGATGGGGTGAATTTGTAAGTTTGTTGGCTTTTATCTTAAAGGTGGATGTTGACACACACACACACACACACACACACACACACACAAAGCTGCTTGTTTACTGTCAAATCAGCACCAGGCACTCAGGATTTTTCAGCTCTATGGATGGGGGCAGCTTGGAGGAAACGAGGGAGGGAGGGGGAGGAAGAGACGGGAGGAAACGCCAGAGGAGGGAGTGTGACAGAGTAGTGATGGAGGTCTGGGGAAGGGGGAGGGGGGTTACTCTAAATCTGTTGGAGGAGGAAGTCTGGAGGAAAGGATTAGGGAAGACAGAGAGGGGAGTGTCTTTAACCTGACCACCCTGTTTCTGTCTATCTTTGCCTACCTCAGCCCATTCAAGCGTTATTCACACTCACACACACATATATAACACACACACACACACACAGCAGCACCCCATTATCCTGGGTTTGAGCGAGAGCCCCCGGGTGTCAAGGTCTCATCGAGAAACCTCTGACAGATGTGATGATACAGTCTGCGCAAATATTTCCTCTGTCCTTCAGCTGCTCAGGTTCAGAGGAAACAGATTGCGCAAACATAAAAAAAAAAAACATAACTCTGTCAGGGCATCGCCGAGAGTTTAAACCTTGTGCCATCATGAGTCATGATGCGTAACTTGTGTTGGAGAAAAAGAAAATACAAAATCAAGTGTAAGTCATTCTCTAAACTCACCATAAGATGCAAAGTCAAAGCCAGCCGGCACTTCCTGTGTCCTGAAGTCTTCTGTGTAATATCCAGTCTGGCAAATCTCCATCTGTGTTGAAAGAGTCGTGATTACAACTTTCATCATCATGGCAACTCTCCATGTTGATCAAAATCTAGAGGCAACATGAAAAGCCTTGCACTCCATATTGTTTTGAAAATTAAAAATGGAGTACTTTTTTACAGACTTCAAAAAAGTACAGCTGTGAGGCCTATAAACTTCATTTCTGATGCATGTCTGTGGAGAAACATCAGACATGAGACACCTGATGCATAGCAAGCTTTCTTTCTTAAAGATCTACAGTTACTTTTTCACAATTTGTCTTTTTAGTGTGATTATCTTACAACTGAATTTGAGTGCATTACCTATGTCATTGAATGCACCATCAAGGATTATCTCAGATAAAATAAATGTATTATTTTCATTCTCAAAAAACATTTGTCTAGTTGTTAGTTTACAGAATATAAGAAAATAGTGCAGAAACCAATCATATGAATGAACCCTTTATTGCCTTTATTGTGATTTTCTGTATTCCATGAAATGAAATTAAAACCTACCTTTATTTTCGAGTCTTTGCTGTCTGTGTTTCTGTCTCCAGGTTTGGTGATAGTGTCCCAGTACATCTCTTTCTTTCTCGCACAGATTTACACACTTTATTTACCGGCTACACGCACAACAACGAGTGGTCAGTCTCCGGCCGGAACGGTCCCGTTATAAACGCAGCGGAGGTGGGAGGGGCGCGTGCCCGCGCTCTGCTTCGTGACCAGTTTGTTTAATAGAACGTGACGTCAGTCGCACCCACCCCCCCCCCCCCCTCCCCACCCCACCCCACCCCCTCTTAGCAACAAAAAAAAAAATCTAAACACTCATTCATAAAATACTCACTGACAACGTAATCTTCCGGGAAAAATATATCACGACGAGTTTGAATCGATTAGTGGAGGAAGAAGTTTTAAGAACTTAAAGTTAAGTATCAATATCAAACTGTAAAAACACAAGTATAAAAGAAAATGCGCAATCAAAAGTATAGGCAGCACAATGACCCCTGCCATTAAATGCTTCAGTATAGTATTCGATTAACATCATAATTACTGGTTGGTGGAATATATCATTTTATTTACTTATTAGGCCTAAATGTTTTGTGTGTAAACTTTTAATCTGAAAAAGAACTAGTCCTAAAGCTGTCAGTGAATAAAAAGTACAATATGTTCCTGTTACATACTAGTATCTAAAATGAAAAATACTCGAGCAAATACATTGAAATTCTGCTTAAGTACTGCAGTATTTGAGTAAATGTTGGCTATTTAGTTACTTTCCACAACTGATTACCTATGAAATCATAAATATATATGTAGGACATTAAGGGACAATGCTGATTGATAAACAGAAAAAAAACGAAATAAACTAACAAACGGAATAAAACGAAGAGCTGAAACTATTCAGCGATTAACAGTGGAGGCAACAATTCTGATTATCAATAACATGTTAAAGGAATTTCTTATTTTCAGACTTTTATAGATTAAACATTAATTGATTAATCGAGAACAGTGACAATGCAAATGACCGTGACTTGTAGCCCTAAAAAAATCTCATAAAGTGTTTATGATATAATATGAAAAGCCATGCCTGCCACAACAATATCAGCCTATAGCACATGGTAGTTAGCCAGTCAACTCAATAGTTATTGATATATTGCCTAATAGGCCTATAAATGGATATCAAGGGATGCATATTTCTACAACTTTACGCCTATTTAGGATTTAATTAAAACAAGAGGAAAACCATAAGAATTGATTACACGCTGAATAATAGGCAGTCAAAACAACCATCCGTGTTATTTTTATTCTCTGAATGGCCTCAACGTCTTCCAACGCTGATGTGGTCACTCTGATTGTCTGACAGGCGGGACTAAATAACTGAGCCACAGTTTGGGTGGAGATGAAGTGCAGGCGTTTGAAATCAGAGCAGTCGGTTTCTAATGAGTTGGGAGGAAGAAAAAAACAAAAAAAACCTCTGTATCTTTAGAAACCATTCGACAAAACAATGGCCCGTAAAAAGCACACAAACACACACACACACACGCAAACACACGCACACACGCACACACAAGTACTCGCTGAAGAAAGACTGAAATCACGGCGTGAGTGGCTGCAGCAGATAAGGCCGAGCCCAGGGCCTTGTATAAACAAACAACTCTCTCACACACACACACACACACACACACACACACACACACACACACACACACACACACACACACACACACACACACACACACACACACACACACACAGAGCTCCATCTGGAAAAGTGGAGCTGGCTGAAATCGTGCGCGTCGGTGGGAGACGGGAGTCGTGATTGGGAGCCCCACCTCGAGACCTCGAGACGAGGACACAACCGGGATAAGGTTACACAACACGAGGTGATTAACAACCGTCTGCAGTGAACGATCAGGAATCCACCTGGGAAAATGACACTGTGGGTCACAGCTGAAGTTAACTGTCACGGAGCAATAAGCGCGCAAACATGCAGCGTCAAATCTGCCGAAAATTTAAATAATTTATTATAACTTTTAATGGAACTCTGGAGCAGACGTTCATGAAAACAGTCGTCGATGAATAAATGTTTCGGAAGTGTTTATTCTCGAGATTGAACTTAAACATGTCACAGTGTTCAGCAGTCAGCTAGTGGAGAAAGTATTTGGATCATTTAGTAAAGTAAAAGTATTAATGCTACACCGTGAAGTGTCCTGCATCGAAAAAGTAAATATGCCAATAAATCAGGAAAATACACACGAAGTATCAGAAGAATAGAAAAATGTCCCTTGTGACAGTTGTATTATAAGATTAGATAACTATTTACTGATCCCCAGACAGAAATAAAGAAAAAAAGAACAAAAGAAGAAATTGAATAAGAGGTAAATAAGAGTAAGAAAGAATGAATTAAAGACAAAGTTATGAGGTAAGTGATGGTTAAAGTTGCATAGCAGCAAAGTATGTGTAAACATTGTATATCAGAATAATATATTCTGTAATTAAGTAATGAT
This sequence comes from Pholis gunnellus, assembly GCF_910591455.1. NCBI lineage: Eukaryota > Metazoa > Chordata > Actinopteri > Perciformes > Pholidae > Pholis > Pholis gunnellus. Next base: position 22,030,309 of record NC_136534.1, read on the forward strand.
ACTTAGTGTGTGTATTAATATGGAAACATAATAGAGTATGATGTGATAAGACATATGATAGTGCAGTATAATATGAGGTGTCGTGAAGTGTAACGTAGTAATACAGTAATATAGTGCAGCAGAATATCAATGTAATATGGTATTTTAGTATATAATACAGTAAAATATGTCATTGGAACGTTATGCATTCCAAAAACAGGGTCTTAACGTTAGTTTGTGGAGATTTAGTTTGTATTGAACAGCAAATAAAGAAATAAAGATTATTTGCAAGTTTGAATTTAACTGCTGATTATTTTTTCCATTAATCAATTGTTTCGTTTGTAAAACATAGTGAGAAACGCCATCATAATGAGACCAAAGTAACACCTTCACAATGTTTGTGCAACCAACAGTCCAAACCTCCAGATTATTAAGAACACATTTAAATAATTTAAAAGGATAAACAGCAAATCTTCAGATTGGTGAAGCTGGAAGCAGGAAGTTAACTTCGACATCAGAAACGATTATCAAATAACTGCCAATGCATTTTCTGTTAACAAACTAGTCGTTTCAGCTGTACTTGTATAAACTGTTTGGTACTTTAATTTATAACATAACGTCATATTTTATAAGCTCTTTATGTTTTGTTTGAAAAAAAAATAATTTGAAAAGCAACTAAAGCTGTAAATGTAACTAAAGAGATCAATATTTTCCCTCTGAGATGTAAGAGTAGAAGTAGAAAGTGGCATGAAAAGAAAACACTCAAAGTGCAAGTACCTCGAATTTAAGTACAATACTTGGGTAAATGTAGTTACATTCCACCACAACCAGCTGTTCCCATATGCAGTTTTTAAAGTCATTTGATTTGTCTCACTTTACAACTTCCTTTGGCCTTTTAGTATGAAGTTGTGAGGCAGTTTACTTCACTCCCAACAATTGTTCCCAAGGATACAAAGTGACTTATTTTTTAGTATTCAAAATTCTTAGATCATCTTAAACACAATCAGATTGAAAACATGTACTATAAGTGCCATACTGTTCTTACCACTGGCTTGAAATGTAACAGGAAGTGAGGCTGAAAATGGAATTACCTGCAAATGGCTTTGCTGATATACTCTTTTATTAAAGGATCCTTTGGACCGGATGAACTGAATAGCTCTGTTTTTGTTCATGGTCAAAAAAATGATCTTTGACGATGGAGAATAAAGTTAAAATTCCTGTGACATTCTGTTATTTTCATGAACATTCAGGAAGTTGAATGATGTAAAACAAAAGTCAGGTGAAATGAAAACATGCTTATGCTTGCTGTGCTGTAATCATTCATCCTATTCATACTCATTACACATTTAGAAAGCTTTTTCAAGTTGAGTCACAGTCCTCAGTAATGTGCTTACGTTTATCTGAAGTTAATGGCTTCAGCAGTGAGTTAGACAAATCAAGTGGATATCTTCCAAAGTTTCAGTGTTTTTAGTAAAACAATAAGCCAGGTTTTTACACCTGTTCAGTAATATCTGGAGCTGTTCCAGTGAAGGAGTTAGATCCTCAAGCACCATTTTTATGTATTTTGACCCTATATGCTGGTATGTAATGTGCCATTTTAGACATTAATGGCATGTTTCCAAAAACACAGGTCTTGATATAGATTGTCTTTTTTTTTGTTTAACCATAAAAGCTATTTTTACTCTGAAACTTTAAAGGCATTCAGTAGTCAGTGGCCCCCTTTCATTTTCACTGTGGTTAAACTATTGCAAAACATTAAGAATCTGTTTTAAGTTAGAGATTGTGAGTTTCTACGAAGTTCTTCGGCCTTCCAATGTGATTCTATGAATCTAAGGCCCGCGCGCACACAAACAAACAAACAACAGAGGTTTTTGTTTTTCCCTCTGAACAGTACATGTCGGTTTCATGAGAAGCAGCGTCGGTGCTTTCAGTGTTTAAGAGTGACTTCACTTCCCAATTTAGAGAAAGAGAGAGAGACAGAGAGAGGGGGAGAGAGAGAGAGAAAAAAACGTGTCATCCGGTTATGGTCTGTGAGCAAAAAAAATTGCAACTGCAATGGTTTGCGCCATAGAGCCAATGCACCCCTGCATGCATTGAAGTGCGGTTAGAAGGCTAAATTAGCTGCGACATTTACAAAAACGATTAAATGACAAAGACTGCGAGGCTGCTGCAATGGACTGTACGATAAAGGTACGTGTTTAAGAGTTTTTAACGCGGGTGAGAATGACAGGCGGCCACCCACACCAGAGTCTGCTGAGTGAGAGAGTCAAGGCGGTGATGCGAGTTCCCCACTCTTTCCTTCTTGTACAAAATTTCCTCTTCCTTCCCGTTCGTGGTTGTATGTCGGCTCTATAATAACACAACTAACCACTACATCTTTACACTCACATATAAACACTAATTGGTGGCCGGTTACACGCGTTAAAGAGGATTTCCAAACGCGTTTCGACTTTTTTTTTCTTCTTTTCTTCTAATTGCCGTGTTTAATGGGAGCTGCACCCCGCACTATCCACGGAACCGCAGCGCAACAACACACATAATTCACACGAAGAGTGAAATTAGAGAACTTTTAGCAGGGGCTGACAAACTTTTAACGAAGTTAATGAGGGGATGCTGGATTTTATTGGTGCGCACAAGGCAGGTGTCCCTGAAGGCGCCATGGACCAACTTGGATACAGCGAGAGCCCCTTTTTGAAAGGGGCAGAATCCATTTCCATCAGATGACTGGTATTTCACATTTCACACTGTTACAACTATACAACTGTTCATCTTCTTCGGACGACCACCGCGCAGTCATTGTTTCCATTATTAAAATGTTGAAATAAAGGCCTTCAGGTCAGGACTTCAAATCGAAAAGCACCTTTTAATAAAGTTAACTATAAAAACGGATTATTGCGCAACGAGATAAAAAGACAAACGTTTGTATTGGAGCATGTAGATCGCAAATATACAAATTCATGTTTTTTAACGAATGTGCGTCTTTTCAACATTGGCCTGTAGTCTTTATTTCTATTTGTGCATTAAAATATTCTTAAAACCCTCTGAATAAGCTCCCCTAACTTCAACGCAACATTAATACCGTCATTATGAATGATTGTATTACGAATGACTTGCTATTTCAACCAACATTAATTTCTTAAGCCTAATTGAAATAGTATAAAGATGTATTAGAATAAAACGGGGCCTCCGTGGATTGAGGAACTAATAATTGTACTAATTTCTGTCTTGTTTCATTTCTAAAGAGATATTTTGGCATTTTTGACTGTTAAATAATTCAAGTTCGAGTTACATTATTCAATCGTATTTTGTAATCGTGTTATAACTTGAAGAGGTAATTAAAGGGCCAGTACAGGAAAATTGTGACATTCTGAAACGAAAACCTAAATAGTTAATTTAACCCGTTAAAAAGTGTGTTGTATTGTATTATTTAGGTTTTCGGTGTTTACATTGTGGCACACATACTGGATTCTTCGTTGATTAAAAAAAACAACGTTCTTCAGATACTGTGTCGCAGCAGTTCGTGCGTTTGAGGTTATTTTAAGTATAATTTATAGCTGCAAACGGGAGCACTTGTCAGGTGTCGTTATCTGAACTCAGCAGGCTTCCTGTCTCAAACCTCAGACTTTCCGCACTCATTTCCGCTCATGGACTAAAGAAGAAAAGAAAAAAAAAATGTCGAAAGGGCAACAAAGCCTCTCCAGCAAGAAACGCAGTGGACAAACTGAGGCGTTGCATTGTTGTTTTTTTAACTCTACATTGTCCGCTCACACAGGCTGGGAGGTGACGGAGGCCCGGGCCCTGCAGAGGCCCGCGTGCTGCCAGGCTCCGAGCTGTGGAAACCGCACCGTTGTTTGTGCAGCAGAAAGCGCAGCTGCTCGCGCCATGCCTTCACTCTTACTTCTGCTTTCTGCAACTCGCCTCAGACATGGCGAGCACAGAGGGCTGTGCTTTTTTGCACAACTTGATCTCTGGCCATGGTGTTGTGTAGGCTGCACCTTGTTTTGAGAGTTCAGAAGTTTCAAGCCATTTTAATATCCTCCCCTAGTCTTGATCGGAGTTTATACCGACACAGTTGACATATTTATTAAAATATCCTTCAAGTATCTATCTGGAAGCCATTTGTGGTAGATCCAAATGTAAACAGGAGCTGAGCAACAGCTTAAAACTATCTTAATTTATGGAAACACAGTGAAGAAGAGAGTGAGAAATAACAGACCCACAAATCATTAGGTTATTAGGTTATTATCATCAATACTAGTAGTAATGCTACAGTTTTAATAGTCAGATCAGTTGAGTATCTGTCTCCAACGTTTAAAATCTTCATCAGTCCAGGGCAAAAAACTACTGTTTGATGATGAACAAAAAGAGCATGAATGAAATGAGGATTACTCATAATGCTGCTTCAGCTGTAGGAGGGAGGATAATGTTACCAAATCAGCTTATTTAACATATAAATGAAGTCATTTGTGTTTCCAAAGCAGACTTTAAATAGGCTATAAAGCATATAATTGGTGGATGCAAGTAAGTTGATGTTAACTACATCCTTGGTTGCAGTTTAGGGCAGCAGTTCCTAACCCTTTTGGCATGTGGCCCCTTAAATCGAAGCAATGTTTTATGTTACCAGTAGAGCTGAAACGATTAGCTGATTGATCCGTTTGTCGATTAGTTGTTTCAGTTGGAAAGATAGTTGGCAAGAGCTTGTTTTTACATGTCAAAACTGAATCTCTTTGCTGATCTTTTTTTACTTTTGGTTAGATATAATAACACATTTCATGATGTCAACTCTGGCTTTAGAAGATTTGTTACTGTTTTCGGATGTTTTACAGAGCGAAGAACCAGCAGGTTCATCAGTACTGAAAATAATCAGCTGCAGCCCAATAGATGTGGTTCCCAAATTAGGCTGCAGCCAGGCAAAAAAATAGGTCACCCAAGCTGCTGCTCTTTATACATATATCTGCAAAAAACAAACTCACTGAACCTGTTTTTGTCTGAGCTAATTGTATGATCCAATTTGATTTAAAGTCCCTGGCATTAAAAATGAAAAGGCTCCGGGCTTTAAAGCAGTGCCAACTCCCTCCATGTCAATTCACAACATACCAACTTGTACTATCTAAGCTGTGTTGTAATATATTTTGATATTTGAACAACACAAAACCCCCCCAAAAAGAACAGAGTATGAGCTGTTGAAGTGTCTAATCTAAAAAGCTATTTCTAAAGATATGGACGTCCATCTCGTAAACATCACTCTCTCAGCTCTTGGTTTGGGCAAGACTGCATGATGCAACCCGCAAAGCTGCTGACTTGAAGCCATGTTGAAAAAGTCTCCTTGCAGGGCTTCATGCTTGCGCTTTTGCAGCAAGTGAAAAGTGTTTACTATCAAACTGAAGAAAACCGCCATAAACTTTAGGACATCGAGGCACAAGCACAGCGTCAGCCTCAAGAAGGTCATGTTTTCTAAAAAACTTGTTTTGTGTCACTGAGCAACAGGCTGAAACACATAGAACAGGAAGTCAGTTGTGGCATTAGCGGTCAGGCCACATTTTGGTAAATTTGTATCAGTGTGCAGAGGAGAGAGAGAGAGAGAGAGAGAGAGAGGGGAAGATAAAGAAAGAGCGGGAGTGCGTGTTTGTGGTTGTGAGAGCATGAGCTTGTCACTCAATGTACAAAACTGAATGTGATGAGCGGCTGCGAGTAACGATAATATCAACAGTTTGAGTGCTGTGCACCCAAAAAACTAATCTTTCACCACGACATACAACTATTAAACTATCATGTGTCTTCTCATGACAGTTTTATCAGCCGTCTGTTTCACTTCTGCACAGAGAAAAGGGCCTCTGAAGGCAGCCAGTGTGTGAGAGGAGGACTGGGGGAAAGAGGACAACATGACAGAAGTAAAACAAAGCTGAGGAAGAAGAAACCAGGGAGTGCGGTCGAAAGAAAGCTGAGCAGGACAATACGAAGTCCTGTGAAACACTTCTGTCACTTAAAAAAAGGAACACATTTTTTAATCAAAAAAATGCCTCAAGTCACGTCACTGGAGTCAGTGTCGATTTGGGCAGAGGACTACAAATCTGAAAACGAAAGAAATCTGGAGGTTTGGAATTAGACAGAAGTGAGTTTACCAGACCTCGCTGCTTTAGGCTGCATTACTAACGCACCCGGATCTAAACCAACCATATAGACCGAACTGTCGGTGTTCAAGTTGCATTCTGGGTAATGAAGGCGCCATGTTTGTAACAAGGAAGAAAAATCCATAGAATTCAAAAACGGCACAATGGAAAGTCTTTTAATTTACGACATAACATGTTATATGGTGTTATCATTTGTGTCTTTAAATATTAAGCAACTAATATCAGGTAAAGTTTGATTTTGAGTTAGTTTTTTTTAACTAAAACTTTTTGCTTTAAAAAAAAAAAAAAAGGGCGTATCCATTACACATCAGTAAATGCTCCATGAAGCAACATCAGCAGGTTGCTGAAATCGTACACACTGCTGACTTCTCTATCAGTTTGTCTGCAGCCTCGAGGAAATGCCAAACTGTGTGCCACGCATTAAGATGTGGTTTACAATGCTCAGGCAACAATTGAGCTAAAAAAAAACACAGGCAAAAAACAAACAAAAAGAAAAACACAATGCGAAGGCGGCACTTCAATCAAGGCTACAGTCTTCTTTCTGTCCAATGAACCCAACCCCCTCTTCTCCCCTGACCACACGCCTTTAGGGTTGTTTTCCAGCTTTGAAATGACCCAAATTTTTACATTGTGCGCCCCCCCCCCCCACCCCTCCCCCGCCTCCTCCACTTCCTCTCCCTTGGCCTGTGCCAAAAGGTTCCTCTGCACATGGCGGCCAGGTTTCCTGTAGGCCACCGACAAAGCACGGCACTGACGTACAGGGCCCAAAGACAATGCTCAACTCCTCTAAACAAACACGCACTTGCACCCACTTAGACTGCCGTGGTCGCATCACACATGCACTCGTCTTAACGTGAGAAGCAGACGGAACAACAGGTCCGGCGTTTGCCCTCACGACTGCGTGGGATGAAAGTGCCATCTTTGGGTGGTTTTGAGGCCTCGATGTAGGTGCTGAACACAGGAAGACGGACTTAAATCTCAATTATACTCCACCTTTAGCTAACACCCCCCCCCCCTGCAGCCCCAATCCTAACGACAAAATAAAACTGTGGTTAAGGTTACTGATGTTCTTTAAGATTAGACAGCCTCCTCACTGCCTGAACAGTTTACTTGTGATTTCACTCCTGAGTATTGAGTGGTTTGATAACCACCTTTCTCTCTGGTTCTTTACATTTAACGTACCTCTAACGTTTTAATCAAATCACAGGGCAGTTCCACTGAACCTGAAGCCATGTTTTGTTTAAAAGGTTAGAAAAGAAAGCATGTGATCAGAAGATTGCCTCCGTGCATCCGATAACTATTACAAGACGATAAAAAAACATTCATATCCATAAAATTAGGGACAACAAATCTGAATGTAGCTCTAGATATTTACAGTATTCCATGAATGGGAACGTATACAGCAGGAGGATGTAATGCACTCTACAAATAATATAAAGTTTGTCAATTTGTTGAATGCATGGCTAATTTGTCACTCAGAGTATTAAAGTCAGTCACTTTAACAAGCCTCTTATCTCTTGCTGGTAAATCATTCTGTAATTTACGAATGTTTTGGTGAATATTATATAATATAATAAGCAGATATGATTTCCTGTAACTTCTTTTGGTATAATTCTCTGCAAACTATGGTTACTGGTTTTGTTGATTCACAAACAAATACCTTAAGAAAAGGGATAAAATGTACAAAGAAATTCTGATGAATCCTTCCTGTGAAAATTAACTTTAAAAAGGGAAATCTGGTTATAGCCACACTATAATAATTTAAAACTTCAGATGAATGTCTATTGTGCCGTTATTGTTACTCCCACAGCTCTTACAGCTAATGAGGGTTTACTTCTATTCACTGAAGTGTCTTGTGGAGTAAACAGAGTCCGTATGTGGAAAAAGACAGTTTCCACAGGCTGTGACCCGGCACATTTAATGGCAGACACTGACCGCTGTGTCTCTGTTGGACAGGAAGCGCTGTCCGTGGTGAGCGAGGACCAGCCCATATTCGAGCCGCCCTACACCGCAGTGCACATGAAGGCCGAGATGACGTCGCCCGGCGGGTTCAGCCACGCCTCCAAGCAGAGTCCCGAGCCCACCGAGCCGGAGTGGGTCGGGTCAGCGGTGCAAAACCCTGGGAAAAGAGGAGAACACGTCAATGGAACCAGGTGAGTCAGGGCAGGCCGGGGCCTCCGGGGAGCACAGGTTCCCGGACCATCTGACTGTAGATTTGTCACGGTCCATGTCAACATTTGGGGGTTTTTCCAGACCCTAACAATGTTTGTTTATTGTTCTCTTACCAAATACAACCCTGCGTCCCTTCTAGCTTTCCATTACCATCCATCATAAGTGGAAATGTTTGAAATCCAAATATGGTATTTATGGTGTTTTAACTATAGCTGAAGGATTACATAACGCCAGTGGTGGAAAGTTACCAGGTACTCATTCTAAACTACTTGTACTTTGAGTATTTCCATTTTCTGCTACGCTATACTTCTTATACTCCACAACATTTCAGAGAGAAATAATGTGCTTTTAACTTTAGTACATTTATGTGACAGTTATAGTTACTAGTACGTTTTCAGAGCAAGTTTTTACATTAAGAAAACAAACACAAAAGATTGTTTAAGATGAAACCAGTGGTTCTCAACCTGTTTGACCTGTGAACCCCTCACAAGAAAACAGGGTCTACTTGTGGCCCTTATGTTTATGATGTTTATGATGTTTATGATGTTCATGAGTTGGTTTGAAGTTCAAATGGTTCAATGTTTTACAACAACAACAAAAAAATCCCAAAGTCCAAAGAATTAAAGAAAATGTGTTTGAACTTAGTTTTTTCTTCTCTCTCTTATTAATCATGTTACGAACCCTCAAATGTAAAACTAGCTCCACCTCTTAAAATGCTACATACCTATTAATGCAATCTAATAAGGTCATTTTACTTTTGTACTTTTATGTAAGAAAGGGATCTGAGTTTTTCTGAGATATAAAAATTCAACTCTCAGTGATCCCTCAGGTGGAATAAACCAGTTACAGCGGGCAGATACTGGGTGTAAATATATTACATCTAATCTGGACGTTCTGGTGGTGCAAATCATTGTAATGTAGTGATACTTAAATCTCCACTTGGTATAGACACACTTTAAACTACTTTGAACTAACATTCACCCGCCTATACTATACACTTTATAGGCCTTTTCACTCGAATCGAGTTGCTGTGATGCATTATGGGACTAAATGCATCTCTAGTCAGCTCTTGCAAATGGTGTAAGAGGAAATAAACTTGCAACCAGTTGAAACTGTGAAATCTACTGCCAGATTAGCAGTCACATTAAACATGTAATTATTTGAGATGACAGCATTTCTTAGACCTGGATATATTGAATTGTGCTAACACTGATTAGCTCTTACAAGTTTCACAAGATATCTTAATGGTGGAATTACACCTTTCTCCTGCTGCCTGCTCTAGCCGTGAATCCCCTGTGGACTGCAGCGTCACCAAGCGCTCCAGACACATGAGCAACGACGGGGCCCCGATGCCGTACCAGTCCTCGTACCCGGAGCCTCGCGTCAGCCCCCAGACGGCCACCCCACCCACCAGCGTCACAGAGGAGAAGAGGGTCATCGTGCCGGCAGGTGAGCTGTGTCACTTAACCTTCAATCACCCTAACCCTCCTCCCACAAGAGAGTTTCCTAAGAGCTGGAACACACTCAGCTTGTGCAATATCAATAGCTGAATCAAAGACGAGCACAGCGTGGGTTTTTCCACATACTACCATCATTACTCTCCAGCGCCGCAAATAAACAATAGCAGGTTTCCGGTTGTCTGCTTGTGCATGACATCAGGTTTAAAATGAAACGCTATTTAAAAAGTGTGAAGTCTAAACTGTGAATGTAGCGCTCAGCACTGATGTTAACTAGAGAGAGAGAGAGCGAGAGAGACAAGCAGGAATAGATGCGTGATGAGCAGGTGGGGACATTTTCTAAAATCATCCTGCTTTCTGTAGCTACATCTGAAATCACATTATTGATTTTTCTCAGGCCAAAACACATCAAAACTACTACTAGCAATACTACTGCTGTTTGAGTAGCTGTCAAAAACTACAGTGCCCAGCTGCTTTAGGAAGTTATTAAGCCTTTTTAAAACTATAGATAAGAATGATTTAAAAGTCAACTAACACATACGACTTTGTTAACGTATCGATTAGTTGATTTAATCGACAGATCTGTAAAATTTGAGTTTCTCCACGAAGAGTCACACAAAAGCAAAACTATGCATTTTGCGTTTAGATGTGTTCATAAGTTTCATTCAGCCTGAAAAAGCTGAGTTACAAAGTTACAAAGTGCTTTACATTGTAAACAAAGAACTCACAAAACACGAAAACACAGGAGAAGAATAAAAGTACTTGGAAACTTTCGCTAAATAACAAGAGTCAGATGAAATCAGAGAACATGTGATAAAGGTTTCAAGTTCAGATTTAAAGGAAGCCTTATGAGCATTCAGGACTGATGTTATAAACAATTTGTGTCGCGTTTTTGAAGATGTAGGGGCTAAGAGCTTAGGGCCACAGGAATTGCATTGAGAGATGAACTAAGGCATTTTCAGAGGGGTTTGTTGACAATATGAAAAGTACAGAATAACATCTGCGTTATCCTTAAGAACATAGAATATCTAGTATCTTTTGCTACAGGTGAACTGTGAGCAGAGGCTTTCTCTTTTTCTTAGCAGAGGACAATCACTGAAATACAACTTAGAGTAAAGACGGTGATGTGCCACGACTGTCTAAGTAGTCACAGTCCCGGTTTCATCCTCACTATGAATCACTGGTCCAACCATCTGAAAACCAACCTGATGACATATTTGACGGTCTCTCTCTTGCACAGTTCCCGTACTATTGTCCTCCTTTGACACCCATTACTGCAGCAGTTCAAAGCAGTGAGTCAGTCTCTCTCTGGAGGGATCCCACCTCAGACGATTTAAATCTCAGCTCAACGAGATTCGTCGAGGAGTCACCAGCGCCCAGTTGTTCTGCTGCATAATACACGGATGTTGCATCACAGTGGCATGTGTTCACCAAGGACAATCAGGACACGAGGGTGTGGTGGCCTCTGTTCACGACTAAAGCTCCTGCCTAATATTACGGGCAATTCACAGTCATTGTTTGCTACTGGAAATGAGCTTACCTTCCTGAATCAGACTAGTGCTGTGACAAGGCATTGACATCAATTTCAACAAGGGCTGGGGCAGTATGGAGAAAATGAAATATAAAGATATTTTGTACATTATTATAACATTTAATGACTAAGTAAGTAAAATATTGCCTTTGATTTATCAGTGAAGAAATATCTTTTCATATTCTAATAAAGAGTAATAAAAAAACATGTAGATATGTAAAAGTATTCAGTATCAACCCTTCAACAAATGATTATTTCTGCCAATAGGATCTTTGCCCAACCTTTCAACCAATTCCTGCCTTAATATAACCATTTAAACCATAACACTGTAGTGTCGATATTGTCTTGCAATAGCGGAGATTGTAAGGATGTAAAGAAAACATATTGTGTTGATATAACATGTCCTTACGGGTGTCATTACATTTCCAATAAAAGATTTTTGTTGTTGCAAATATCTAAAAGAACAGGGTTGAAAATGTAAAAAGGATATCCAATGTAATATAAGATATCAAATCGGCCGTATAGCAACGAAATGTAATTCAACTATATGTAAAAAGACAGAATCTTTTTATTTTGCCGCCATTTTTTTCATTTGAAAATGAAAAATGCTTCATTTAAGACAATAAAGAAACAAGAATGAACACATACTCTCTCAAACTTAAAGGGCACTCGGAGAGAGCAGACCTCCGCCAAGGCAAAATGACCCGTCTCACAACGTTAACGAAAGTGTAAAATGATTTGTGTATCCGCTTCAAAACTTAATGGGCTCTTCTTTGGCCCATGCTACACCGATTCTTTGAAGACCGGGCTTCAAAGAAGAGTTTTTCTGTGATCCTGCTCACAAACAGACCAACCAAACCGAAAACATAACCTCCATGGCTGCGGTAAATATCAGTGTGCACATAAAAAAAAAAAACCTTTACAAGACCTCAACAAAGAATATTGAATACCCTTACACATCAGAACAATTGCACAGGCTGAGCGATGTGTTCTTTAACTCAATGTTATGTATATTTTTCCAATATTTAAATGTATATCCATTGAGCAAACACATGCAACATTGCATATAAAACAATCTAAAATCAAAATGCTTAATGCTTTTAACTGTGTTTGACTGTTTTGCATTACATACAACTGTAAAAAACTAATTGTTAGCTTTTAAATTACGGTTTGCTTGAAATCCTTAATTTTGACAATAGAAAAAAGTGCAAAACAATAAAAGTAAAGTGGAATACAATATTATAGGCAAGTAGTTTGACTAAACCAGGCTTGTTTTTTACAGAATGAGTATACCCACCCAACTTCACCATCAGTATGAAAAGTATCACAACTGGTACTCACATCTGGGTTGTTTCCGGTGTTATTCAGCACTTTCATGTCCTACAAACAAATCGCTCTTCAGATTGTTTCTGTGTGACGCTCCTCCCACCATCCTCCAGTCGTCTTTATTTTGTAAGAGATTTTTTTTTTTAATTAAAGAAACCAACGACATCTCTCACAATGTAAAAGGCCAGATAATGTACACTAGATAGCTACAGCAAAGGATGATTTACATGTTTTCATCCAACAAAACACAGCATGGACGCTCAGGTCTCCGATTTGGTATGAAGTATTACAGCCAGCCACAACTGGCTTATAAAGACCCTCCCAGACACGTGTTAAGTTATAAAAATGATATTTTTGTAAGTATTTCAGTCTTATATTGTTTCCCAAGACAAAAAAAGTGAACTCTTACAATTATATTTACTCCGTTTTCCTTGTCAAAACCAGACTGCAAATATTTTAGATATTTAAACTTAACACAATATGTCACGCACTTTAATATGGAGGCCTCTTATAAAAACCATCCCCCAGATAAACGATTTGTGATGTCACAAAATGATCTTGTACATTCAAGTCATAAACTGAGATTCAAGGTGAGAATAGAGCAACTTCTATCCCTCCGCACAGTGACGTTAAAGAAACAATCAGCGACACACATTTTGAGTAGGAGGGGACTGTCAGTAAGCTATTTGCACTGGAAATCCATTATGTAAATGATACAAGTTTGACCAAAGTAAATTATGATAATTTCTGTATGACTCCTCGTCCTCACTTCTTCAACATCCTATTCACGTCACTTTTTGAGAACCGGAACCGTTCAATTTTAAAGCTCAGATAGTGTGTGCAAACTTTGGCCAGCTAAAAGATCTTTACCTTGTCCTCCAACAAAGTGAGACACTGTTATAAATATATCCAGAGTCTTTTTCTGATCATTTCTGTGCTTCTGATGCTAGATCCAGAGGTTTGGACACAGGACCATGTGCGGCAGTGGCTGGACTGGGCCATCAAGGAGTACGTCCTGGAGGAAGTGGACGTCATGCTCTTCCAGGCGCTGGACGGCAAGGCCCTTTGCAAGATGACCAAGGACGACATGATGCGTCTCACGTCGGCCTACAACGCAGACATCCTGCTCTCTCACCTCAGTTATCTCCGGCAGAGTAAGACTCGCCTCGTGTCCGAGAGATCTCTCTCTCTCTCTCTCTCTCCAGCTGATAACATTGTTCGGTTCTCCTGACTGATCTCAACAATGTAAAAAGGTTTTCATTGTTCTTTGGAGACAAATATATTTACCTGCGCTTTAATCATAAATAAAATCAGAAAGATATGTAGCGCTGAAATGATTCGACAATAACAAGTTTAGTCAACATTGTTTGATGTTAAACGACTGAAACAGTAAACCGATTAATCAAAAAAGGACAAACATTTGCTGGTTCCAGCTTCTCAAACCTGAGGATTGACTGGTTTTTATTGATGTTTTGGACAGTTTATCGGATAAAACAAGCATTTTCACAATTGTCTGAAATTATATACACTTGACGATTAATCCATTACTCAGGAAAATAAAGTAATTGCCTTCAAATATTTCTGCATGTGAATTTGTTGAAGTTTTAAACTTTATTTAAAAATTGTATTCATGAAAATCAAATTCCACTGAGGAACCGTGGTCAATAGAGGATGTGGACAAACTAATAGCAACAACTTGCAATACATTACAGGGGCACTTATGAGGTCCTGTTGAGGCTGGAAGAACATGGTGCCATTTGAGGCTGAAGTTTGTCATGTTGTTGCCGTCTTCATTAAGTGTTGTGACCACTGTTCCTCTTTGCTAGTGCAGGTTTCCTGTATACAATATGTCGTCATGATTTCTGATACTGCATTACATAATTTTGCAGTGTTATCACTTCTGCAAATCAGTGTAACAAACGCAGCTAAAAAGGAGACAGTCACCACGTTCTAGTCGGGTTTTTAAGGCAACATTACGACGTACAAGTGATGGACAAAACATCTATCAACACCTCTAGTCTTTCCGTCTATTCTTTAGTACAAAATGCCATTTATGACACATAAATTATACTCTGGTATGATTGATGTCTGTTGTATCCATCTTAAAAAATATATAATCTTGACCTTTGTTTTCGTTTTCTGCTTCAGGTAGCCCTACGTTCTCATACTCCACAACTCCTACCAACACCACACCACCACCACCACCACCTCCACCACAACAACCCAGACTACAGGTGAAAGCAGGTGAGATCATCGACTCTCCATTGAAAAGCCCCTCTGGCGCAAACAATTGCTTATCTAAAGATCCAGCAGTTACGGTGCCACGTTCTCATTCATTTGGAGTCGTGTTTCTGAACATCTTCTGAATATTCTCTCTTTAAGCTCGGTTTTTGGTCTCTGCTCACTCCTGAGGGAAATATCTGTCTCTTACCTTTCTTACTGTTTGTCTACGGTTTAGTGCAGGGCAGGTTGCGCCATGGGGGGGATTTTAAGTTTTTTCTAGGTTAAATTATTATTATTATTATTAAAACAATTACATTCCTATTTCTTTTGTCATATTTAGTAGTGGACAGTAAATATTACTTGTAATTCAGTACATTCTCTCAAGTACCACAACTAAGTACAAATTTGAGGTACTTCAAAACCAGTGGTTCCCCACCATTTTGGCCTAGTTTTTCCTTATTTAAAAAAAAAAACAGTGTATTTGGGACCCCTTGTCTGGTTGCAGACGTCTTTAAGTTGTGAGAAACCAAAAGAGACCATTTCCCTCAAAACTTCTAAATGGTTTCATTTAAATCATAGTTTGAGGCCTAAAGAGGTCAAACATGGTTATAGTTCACTGGACTACACCCTTTAAATGTATATAAAGTTGTTAAAACCAGCTCCTTCTGAACCGGGTACAATAGTAAAATGACACTTACACATTGATTAATCTGTATGAACAATCTTATAGCATCATACGAATACATCAGTCACAGGGGCCATTTCCTGCATCAAGTGTAAAAGTATTTTTAGCTGATGAAGCGTGAATGCAATACTTTTACATCGTTGAATTGGTACTTTCACTTCAGTAAAGAATCCAAGTATTTTCTCCATCGCTCATCATGATACATAGTAACTGCCCAAAAAAGGTGAAGAAGTCACTTTCCATTCCATTACGACTTAAAGACTTGACTCATCAGGTTTTAAACAAATTCTCATTGCCACCATTTCCATTCTGCCACCACCCTTTAGTCATACAGTCAATATCTGTCTGAGTGTTTCTGGGTGTGATTCAAAGCTCAGAATTCAGGGTCAAATTCTCAAGCCAAACACAAAATAAGAGCAAACTACTTGAATGATTTAGGGATATAAAAATAATGTGTTGAGTTTCAGAACCGTGTTGCATAGTTTCAAGAGTCAAAAAGAATCTTTGGCCCAACACTGGCCTCAGTTGACAAAACACCGATGAGTTTAAAACTCAACAGGCAGTTTCAGACAGGAAACAGCTGCACCGGCGCAGGAAATGGGGGGTATGGGTCCTGCTCCTGGGACACAATTCACAATCTTGTGGCAACAGGGGTGGCCCGGACAAAAGAAACTTTTTGGGTCATCAAATTCATTCAGACCTCCAAACTCTTAGCGTCTTGGTCTCCATTTACTGACTTCCTTCCTACTATAGCTGAACCAGCCTACTGTCCACTTCAAAGCCTTTTCATGCCACGTGCAGGGCAAAGTCTAGTCTCATCCTTGTTGGGTTTTTTTGTGTGTGCAGAGAGCGGTTTTGAGGAGATCAGCTGCAGGAACAGCTGGGCGGCAAACACCATGAGTGCAGTGCCAAAAGGTAGGATAACAAAAAAACGATATGAAATCAATGAGGAGGATCAATGTTTCATGCATGAACGACCAAATAGTCTTACGTAGAAATTGTAAATTCTAAACTAGGCCACAGCTGAGGATCAAACCATTACACATAAGTAACTTATTTTTGATTTGTAGGTCCCTCCATGGAGCACCAACACAGCTCAAGAGTTACAGAGCCTGCTGCAAGAATTGTCCAAGGTATGAAGGCCTTGTACCAAACATTTTCATAACACATGGACCTTCACAGCAGGCCAATTCCTGCAAACTCACATTGTGCGGGAAAGGATTGCTCAAAGCTCAGGAGCTTTATACGAAACGATCCCAATGTTTCCCCCAATAATTGTTCAGTTATAGGAGATGTGTAAACAACACTTGAGAGTGTAAAGCCATGCCAGCTGCTCTGAGGCTGATGGGAAGGTCATTAGGTTTGGTGGTATTTAACCATACACCAAATGACAACTTAAGATGAAAAGTTAAGGGATCACCAAAGTTATTACAATCCATCCAAAAATTGAGGGGATGAAAGTCGTTGACCGACAAACTGACAATGCCATCCCGAGAACCATGCCACTAGTATTACAGTTTGACCTAACCCACCAGTAGAGCGGGATGAATCTGTTCCGCGCCACGTCATTATTAGTAAATGTCGAAGCTGCAGTACAATTGCTAGCAGCAGGTAATTTGTTTTTCATGACAAATACATTTTAGAGGGTAATATTTCTGAGCACAACAGCCGACCCGTTTGAATCACTGAAAAAAATCGGGGATGTGATTTGAATATTTCACCTCATTAAAGCGAACGCTTAGTTCAAGTACTGGCACAACAGGACCAGAATTGTGACGCATGCATAGGATGTCAAGCAACATGGAAAGATGTTCTTTCTAATCCTGAAGGACGTTGACATGAAGTGTAGAAGGGGGATTTGCGAACATTAAGGTTAAAAAGTTGAATAAAGTAAGAAAGGTGTAAAAAATGTTTTGATTTGCCTTTTTTTCTTTGCAGACCCGTATCAGACATTAGGGCCCATAAGCAGTCGACTTGCCAACCCAGGTAAGAATCCAAGTACCACAAGACAAACCAACAAGGATCACACAAATGAGGCCTTTACACTGTCTGCTTTGGTAACATGACAGAAAAAAAAAAAAAAAGCAAGCAAGTGCTGGCACACATGCACTTCATTTCCAAAATGGAGTAAACATCAAGCAACACCTGTTGTGTCAGCAGAATTGCATCACGCTTACACTGAGACGAAATCTGGCTTCCCTCTCATCAAAATGACTGTTTGCCCTGCTGTTTCCTCACAGAAGGCCAAGCCCTCAGCTCATCCAAGAACCGAACAGCCAAACAAAGTCCATACAAGCTCCCTGACCCCAGCGCTCACAGGCCTGTGGGTAGGTTTCTGCCCCGATGTCTGTCACTTCCTCCAAGCCACACAGTGAAAAGGTCACATTTGGTGGAAAATAAATAAATAAAAAGTCCTAAGGACTAGGACAGACACACGCCCACAATAAAACTCCTAAGAACTTTCTGAAGAGAAAAATTGAGGCGCTGTCCAAGGTCCTGGAATAACTGGACGCATCAAATGGAACTGAAATCTTATTGTTTTGGTCTCTTTTATTCAAAACTCTACTGCTAACTTTAAAAGGTTGACTGGTATCTACACACAGATCAAGTCATCCAAACTGTTCCAATATATTTTTAAATATTTAAGAGGCTTAGAAACATTTCTCACAGCTACTAATTGTGTACGTTTCCCGTCTTTCTTTGTGTGACCAACCAATGAAGTCGGTAACAGATTCCTTAACTCTTGCTTTTCCCCTTCCAGGTTCGGGGCAGATCCAGCTGTGGCAGTTCCTGCTGGAGCTGCTGTCCGACAGCAACAACGCCGGCATCATCACCTGGGAGGGCACCAACGGCGAGTTCAAGATGACCGACCCGGACGAGGTGGCCAAGCGCTGGGGCGAGCGCAAGAGCAAGCCCAACATGAACTACGACAAGCTGAGCCGCGCTCTGCGCTACTACTACGACAAGAACATCATGACCAAGGTGCACGGAAAGCGCTACGCCTACAAGTTTGACTTCCAAGGCATCTCGCAGGCACACCAGAATCACTCAGCGGAAGGGGGGATTGTTAAGTACCAGACTGAGATGTCTTACGTGCAGCCCTACCACAGCCACCAGCCCAAAATGAACTTCATGGGTGGCCATCCGGCACCTATGCCAGTCTCCCCCGGGAACTTCTTCAGCCCTCCGTCGACGTACTGGAACTCACCCAACAGCCCCATCTATCCTGCGTCAGCCATGACCAGGCATCCCACCACCCACTCCCACCTGAGCTCGTACTACTGAGGACGACGCATTTCACACCGGAACGGGATAACGCGAGAGAGGAACCCAAATGTACTGTAAAACACATTTACTCCATTCAGGATGCACCTGAGCTGAACCCGGTCTGAAATGGATGTATGACGCTAGGGGTCTGATTTTATAAGGGTGTTGTTTTTGTTTTAGTCGCATTCCTTCTAAAACTCGAGGGGTTAAATAACTGCGAGGAATGCAAGGGAACGGTATTGTACGCCTCCCAAGATTTTTATAAATATACTGATTAACGGTTATTCAGATGTTATGAAACCAAGTTTATTTTGTAAGTACCTTGTTTGATTTGTACCCGTTGTAAAGCCATTGCCTTTACTGTGTGAGTAGCCAACGGTTTTGAAACTGTTATTTGACACTTTTCGTCGAAACTACAGATATCGCATTCAAAGACCTGACATTTGTAAAAGAAAAATTGTATAGAATGATGGTTATGTAGCAATATAACATTTACTCACGATGTAAAGCTAATAAACGATGCTTGTATCTGAAAATTGGCTCCTGTGAGTTTTATCATTTACAGATTCGGTCAAGAAACCTGGCTTTTTGTTAAGTGACAAAATGCTTTGAGTAAGAATAAAAGATTTGGGGAAATGCGCCTTTTGGCGTTCTTACCACTCTCATATTCATCTGTTGAATATTATGCTCCAGCCAGCAGCAGGTTAGTTTAGCTTAACACAAAGAATAGAGACAAGGGGAAACAGCTAGCCCGACTATGTCCAAAGTAGCTTCTAAAGCTCACCAATTTAAACATTATCCATATGAGATATTTAATTAAGCTAAGCTATGGGGCGACCCGATAGACAAGTGGTTAGGACGCAAATGCCCGGGGCAGATATTCCCTGATCTGATTCCCCACATTTCCTGTTTCTCTCTCTCTCCACTATCTCGACCAAATAAATGGCAGAAAATGCCCAAAAAATAAGAACGCCAAAATAAGCGGCTGCAGCTGAATATTGAACGAACAGATATAAAAGTGATGTCAATCTTATCATCCAACCCTCAGCAAGAAAGTGAATAAGCTTATTTCTCAAAATAAACTATTCCTTTAAAAGAAAGGTTTAATGTTGCAAGTGACAAATAAAGGCAATCATGTAATGAGCCATCAAGACTGAATTTATCACTGTACAAACAGCTTTATTCGTCAAAACCAAAGATTTCTTCTTATATTGTGTGAGGTTCTGTGACCTCCTCCATCTCCATCTCCACAACCGCAGAGCCCAGCACCTGCTTCTCCTCACCTTCCACCTCAACCCACGACACTCCTTCGCCTCCGAACAGCCACTCTAACTCCTCCACTGTGTCCTCCACCTTACCGATTACAGTCACTGCCATCGCTTCAGGCTGTGAAGTCGTCATCCACTCAGTCACCTCTCTGGTCGTCTCTTTTTGTGGAGCTGCTGCTGTTGTTGTGGAGACCTTCTTCCTTTTTGAGGCAGTCCTGGGTTTCACTTTAGGCTCTATTGTCCACGGCTGGCTGCTGATTATTTTGGTCACTGGAAAACATTGAATATTAGAATATAATGTTTCAAAACTATCAATCCAGTTCCTTACATGTCAAAACATTAGAATACATTTAATCTCGCAGTGGATTCCCAGGATGGCATATTTTTTTTATAGCACCTTTAAAAGTTACATGGTGCTTTACAAAACAAGAACAAATCACAGACATGCAGCATATTGAGACAAGAGGTACACATAATGACATGAAAGCCGGTTTGCCTTTAAAAGGATGAGGCTGGTGCTTTTCAGCTGCAGGACCATGTACGTGGGATTGACTCAAGATAAACAACAATGCTGCTTATTTATGGGTTTTTAATCATTTTTAAACAACGGAATTCTATTGCACAGAGAAATAAGCTACACCAGGCATTTGCGACACAGACAACACTTGTTAAAATCAAGTGATTGTTGACAATAAGTAATTTCTCCAGCCATATCCTGTAATGGTAGTAAGATATTATTAATCATGGTAAATAAAAGAAGCAATGACTCACCGGTGGAAGCAGCAGAGCTACAGTTGGAGTCGCAGCAGGTGCACACCAGGTCTGGTCCATACAGCTCAACCCATCTGAGAAAAACAATGATGGAGAGCTGATCCCTTTTGTGCCAAGAATTGTACAGCACGTTCAAACTTTTTTGTTTCTAACTCAAATTCTCCACACAAAACAAACAAACTAACTTTCTTGTTTGAGTGTTGTAGTTGCAGGACTTTGCCGTGGGTGTGGGGACAGAGCTGCCCACAGACATGGAGCAGTGCATGTAGATCTACAGGAGATCAGAAGACAATATGTCCAATCAGTTAAAAAGGTTTTAAAGTCTCTAATCACAGTATTAAAACAAAAACCGGATCAGCAAAGAGATTAGACAGTTTTTGTGCAGGTGATAACTTGAAGCATTTTGGCTCACCTGGCTGGTCGTTCCCGTGAAGTAGAAGGCATCCACAGAGAATCTCACAGCATTGCTTTTGTATGGGATGAATCTGGAGCGACTGTCCTTGCTTTCAACCATACACCTTTATCAGAGGGAGAAAAAACCTGACCATTACATGTGCTCTTCTTTTGTACACAGCTGTTAAAATAAAAATCAGAGCAACAATAAATAAAGGTCTTCAGTTTGTGTGAGAGTGAGGTGTCTGTTACCCAAAGTTTTGCACGACTGGAAACTGAGTTGTGGAGGTGTGGGACTTCTCGGGAGTTGCGTAACACAAGTGGACGTACAGCCTTTTGTTTCGGGGCATGGACGGAGCCTCTACCTCAAAGTACATGGACTTCCCGAGCACGTACTGATCCGACGGCGAAAGCTTTTCCCACTGAGCTGAAAGAAAGAAGGAAGCAGTCAGGCAACAACAGCTGCAGCAGTAGCAGCTTCAAGAGTTTTCCCTCATTCATGCAGTCCAGTTCAAATGTAAAGACAGAGTGATTTAAAAAAAGGCTTGTTTGATGATATTCAAAGGCTGAGGCACATGATACTGACCAGAATTTCCTTAAAGGACAAGTGTGTAGGATTTTTGGGGATCTATTGGCAGGAATGAAATATATTCATTACTATTATTTCTAGTCTTGAGAAGACAAACCAAACACTGGCTTAAGAGAATGCCTTTCACGTTATTACGTTGCCTGAAGGCCACTGTGGTTCTCCGACATCCTTGGAAAGGGAAGGGTGAGCGGAGGGGTATTCAGTTAGAGGCAATCTGCAACCTCACCACTATATGCCACGATATCCTACACACTGGTCCTCGAACCCCTACATTTGTATTTAATCCTTCAATGGTTTTCTCTGCACATTTTGGAGATGGCATGTGTATTGGTACTTTAGTTTCAGAGGGATTGCTGCAAAAAAAATATCTTATTTTGTTAGGGATGAAAATATCTAAGAAATAATAAAAAAATAATATTTTTTTCTTTTACTTTTTACTGGGTGGGACCATTAAAAGGGCCAAGGCCATTAATACATTTTCCAAAGATTCTAATTGCACAGTCTCTGCCATTCTCAAACTCCAACGCTTTTCGAGAGCCCATAGAAGTCAGAGGATAATAAATATTTTTTTTTCAGGGTTTACCATTTCGAGCAGTCAGAATGAATTTTGCTCTGTTCCTCGTTGGTGTGAAGATCTTGCGCTGCCGCATCTTTGGTGTGAATTCGGAGTATTGGTACCTAAACATTTAAACATAGTGTTCAGATTTAATAAAACAGCTCCTATATATGATTTCTATGTTACAAGGTTGAAAACAACTTTGGCACAGAATCTTGGTCTGGATCCAGTCTCACCTGTTATAATAACATGCAACAGGCAGGGTGAACGGCACAGCTCGCCTGATTGGTCCTTGGAGCCTTAATGGATCATATTGTAGCATGTTTGAATAGGCCACATGGTTATTAATTATCTGCAAAAGAAAAAAAAAAGAAATCAGCTGAAATGTATCCTTCCTTTAACAAGACTATTGTTGTTATTAATCCATCATATAAATATAGATATTTCATTTTGGACCAAAGTGGTGGACCACCAAACAGACCGAGATTGCTGACCCCTGCAGCCACCTCGTCTTATCCTTTAGCACAGCCGAAGATATGTTGTTAAAGCTCACCATGCGTTTGGTTCCACACATGCCAACGTCGTATTCAAAATAAAGGTAATCCCTCGTGGATTTACTGGCATGGCATGTCCCCAGTTTGACTTGAGAGTCCGGCTCACCGGTGCCTAAAATGCTCCTCTGCACCTGCACGACCATCTTGTTGAGCTCGCACGAAGTGCTCACGGAATCACCCGTAGCTCTGGGCGGACTGGTGTTAGCCCGAACCGCAGGCAGGGTTTCCCGTACGGGCAGAGTCGGTGTGTCCCCCCGGGAAACCTTTCCCATCACCTGGGTTATTTGTTTTAATGCCTCGTACGTCGGTGGCGTTCCTCCATCGGTGGAGGACAACATCGGCAGCATGAACAGCAGTAGTGGGTAAACCATTCCTGTAAGTCTGATGTTTTTTATTTTACGGTTAACAATTCAACCTTATCTGAAGAGTATTATCACTGATGATGTTCTCCTTAGTTTGGGGCCTAATCAACAGCACCTGGTGAAGAAGAGCAAGCAAACGGAAACTAAATGGTGACACACACCTGATGCGACTCCTAACAGGTTTATTGTTCGTACTTAAACTTATGATTTATCCTACCTCTGTTTGTGTAACGAGTAAAATGTCATCCTATTGTACTTTATAAACCAATTAAAACCCATTTTATATCAAGAAAAGTACAAGAGGAAGTAATAACCTTGATGGCTCCTTTCTAATCAGGGGGGGGGGGGGGGGGGGGGCAACTTCCGGTGAGCTCACTGGGACATGTGGTTTCCAGCTATGACAAGTGAAAATAGCTTAGAAAGCATTACATTATATAAATATAAAATGTGTAATATATCCCTCTTGAAAAGTCTATTGGGATAAAGTTAACTTCATGTGCAAAAAAAATAAATATTACCTTTAGTTATTATGCTTCAAGTGTACTAAACATATTCATCCTCATGGATTATTGGATTATTTAAAGAGTTAGATGATATCGACTTAAATGTGTGATGATAGGGAAAATGTAAATGTATTTCTCAACTTATCTTTAATATCAGGTATATTGTTTTTAAACAGTGGGTGAACAATTCATTTGGCATTTAATTCCCAATGTCTTGTATTTGCTTCTCCTACTTTGCTTGTACTTTTTTCAATAGTCTGTCATTACTGATCAAATAAGCACCTCCATCTCTTTGCATACAAATTGTGACAAGTTGACTGATAAGTGGATAGAGGTATAGTTTATTTTCTTCGTTTGAAGGAAGTGATAAATCATGGGAACACAAGCTAAACATGTTACACTCATCCCCACTCTCCACTTCAAAAACAGCTGCAACCACACACACACACCTTTATTTAGCAATAATCAGAGAAATTATCTATTGTTTCCATCTCACAAACATAGTAAAACAAACCTCGGTTTAGCCAGAGACAGTACAGAAAGGAGACGGAGCATGAAAGTCAGGTTCCTGTTTCTGTGTTTTGTGGGTTTTACCATCACCCTTAAGGAGACTAGCAACAGGACCAGAGTCTATTAACTCCCATGGGAGAAGTGAACATTTATTAATAGTCACATAAGTAGAGGTTGCACATTCTGACACTGAAATGGCATTTTTCAGACCGACAAATACGGAGAAAATTCACTTTGCGACCTTTCTGTGTCTGTACTCTTGTGTCAGCAACAGAATCTCGTGAGACCCGGCAGCTAACGCCCCAGCAAAATCATTTGAATTATGCTAAATATGGCGGTTAGCCATCCAATGTTTTTTTAAACAGAGTATCTTTGGTTTAGCACATATTAGTGCACTTAAAGGAATTGAGCACAATGTCAGTCCATTAGAGGGTAGACTCTACTTCATGTGTGTCAAACTAGTTCTCTTCCACATATTTTACAATTCACCAAACGGAGTATGAAATAAGAAGTGTGAGTAATGTGCCAGTCCAGTAAGAGGTGGCAGGCACTGCAGCATCGTTGCACAGGTGTGTGTTGCAGCATTCATTGGTGAAGGTGAAGTTGAGTCCCATGGTGTGTTTTTCTCCCGTGACTCCACACAGGGAGGGCCAGACGCAGCTCTTCTCATACAACACCACACGGAAGTCTCCTTAAAAACCATCACAAACATCACTTTAGGAGAGACTCTCACAGACACTCGCTCAAAAAAAAAAAACACACCGACACATTTCCCTCCATGCGGCGTGTCTCGGTTCTTTTTCTCAGTTTTGATTCATTTGAATTTTGTTCAGTGAGTTGAAGCGCTCTCACCTTTCTCGCCCACAGCTCTGCTGGACAGACAGACCTGCCCGGGTGGACACCTGAGAGGGAATCTGATGCAGTCCAGAGGTGAGATGGCAGGGAACACGCAGGTGTAACAGAAGAGGGGAGCTGAAGGACAGGAGTGTGGTTTGAAACCACAACATTTCTTAAGTTTAGTTTTGCAGAGGAGCTTCAATTTTGATCCAAAACATGATCAATTTTAAACTGTATATCAGTATTATCAGTGGTAATGGTTTCCTTGTCTTATATGATAGTAAGATGATGCATTTGAAGTCATCACCTTGGACAAAATTGGCTCCATTTTCTTACGACGTATAGACCGCACAGTTAATCAGTTGATTGAGAAAATAATTACCAGATTAATCACCTCTATATAATCGTTAGTTGCAGCCCGACTATTTGCTATTGCTGCGAAAGGTAAAGTATTTCTGTTGGCAATAGCATGCATGTTCGGAGCATACATACACACAAGCAAACACACACACACTTGGAATTTGTTCACTTACCCACAGCAGGAAGTAAACAAAGGAGAAGCAGAGAGCAAACCAGCTCCGACATTATTGAGCGTTTCTGTCTCACAGGGAGAAAATATGCTTGCAGCTTGAATGTTCAGTCCTTTAACGTCGACTCTTTCTTGTTACATTCTAGAATAAACCAGCAGCTTTCATCCCAAACACAAGAAATCTGTTAAATGATCCATCTTTATGGATTTAAGTCAGTTTCAGAGTTTTCTCCTGGCTTTCTGAGCTTCCTCAGCCGGCCCAGCTGCAGAGATCTGAAGCTAAATGTCCTCTGGTTTCTCTTGATATTCTGTTTGTGGACTCCAAGAACCTCCACACCCAAACGTATCATTCAATTAGGCTGTTAAGTTCCCGGTGACAGTCATGACTTTACAGCGCTCACTGTCCTGCAGAGAATAGCCCCATTCAGATTTGAGAGAATCAATAGGGCTCTGTGAGGGAACTGCACTCTAGTTCAGGTTGAAAACCATATAAAATCTCCACTTATGTCATGTGTATTTTACAGATACAAGACATGTGGCGTGTACTCGGGTAAAACATGCAGGTTTATTAAATCAGGTCTTATTTGTTAATGAAAGACGTTGAGTTTGGAAGGAGGGCTGTCAAGTAACATGCAGTCCCATGACTAGATATCTGAGAATTTCTGGAAAGGATGTTAAATTCACAGGCTGCTTTTGTTCACAAAAAGGCAAGTTTTTCCGTTTATATCTTTAAATAAACGGTAAAACTTTTGTTTGATAAGGAAATAAATGCGTTTTAGAGAAAAAAATCTGATAATCTTGTTAATAAGATAATCATATTAGGCTGTTTTACTGTTTCTATTCCAACTGTATAGGAGGCCATTGTTCCTATCATGGTCATGTTTTATTGCGGTAAAGATAACCAAATTAGACCACGATGAAATAACAGTTGGCTGGGAAGATTTTGTCCCATACAAGCACAGGTCATTAGTCAAAGCTTACTTAAGTTACCTGAGAAGAATCCTCCGAACTTTTATGCCAACAGAAGAGTCTCACACTCTTTGTAGTGAATCACATTTTACTCATCTTGAACCCGTACATTTTGCTACATGACTGCTCCTTATTTCCCACAACACACATAGCTCATGTCTCTCTACTTGCATATTGCTGCAGCCCTACTGAGTACAAGACATGAAGGGTCATCTTCTGCCCGCCTCCTGCTGGAGGACAGAGGGCATGGCTCGCTTGTCGACCTGCTGCCGCCTCATGCGGACGACAGCAGCATCCACCTGAGCCGCTCCTCTCTTGCCGTGCTGGTCGTCCAGCAGCTGCAGACAGGTGTGCTGCAGTCCCGCCAGCTCCCCCTCACAGGACGTTAGACATCGCCTCAGCACTGCACTGCCCTGAGACACACACAGGAAATACATTTAGCCCAGTTTGGTTTGTTTGAGACACTCGGCAGGCGACAAGAGGACAGGTTGGTGTTCGACCATCGAGTGCTTTTCTAAATATATGGTGTGAACATCTGCAATGCATGTTTTGTGTTTGTCTTTATTTTCACACATGAGGTGAGAAACTCCTCCCATCGTATCGGAAAGACGACTTCTAGCTAAGTTTAAAGATAGGAATGTTTGTTGACTGTTATTTCCTGTATTCAGGTCAGTGTTCACCTGACTTATGTGTTGAGGCAGTATCAAGAGACAAGTCCCGGTTTGGTTTGGTTTAGATTAGTCATGCAGATTGTTGTCTGTAGAGGTGTGAGAGCAAGCTGACATATTTCCCTTTTTCTCAGAAAGGTTTATTTGTCAACTGACTGTTTTCAAATTCCGGCACCACTTTTTAACAAGGCAATCTTTATCATTCAACTTGTAGTTAATGGCTTCACAAATGCTTAATAAACAACTCAGTAAAACTTCAGTAATAAATCGTATAACAACTTGTAGGTTGCCAGGTTGTGAGAAAATAAACCGGAGCTGTACTAATCAACGACTCAAACCCCCTTAATGAAATATGAAGAAGAGGGTGGTAGCCACATTTCTATCCCCATCATTTATGAGTGTGTTTGCACGTATATAAATAGATATTTTGGTTGGACTAAACACCTGTATGAGATGAGCAGCCTCGGGTAAGTGTGTCCCTGGATGTCTCTGATAAACCTGCACCAGAGGCCTGTTGACTTTCTCTCTGGACTGTACGTCACCGCTGTACTCCGGACCCTGTAAACACACAATAACACAGGGAAAACGTCACGTTGGCCACATCGTTTCTAAATCTCCAATACATTCACTGATCCTGTTCCACATACACACTAACTAACCTGCACTCTGCCGTGGCTGTGACGAACACAGTTCATTTCCCTCTGCTTGCGAAACATGGCCTGCCTGGTGGCTGCAGACATCAATGTCAGGTTTTGCTACAAAAGACAGAATGAAATGGAAATATTATTCCGGTACCAAAATGGTGTCAAGAGTATTTTTGTATTGATGTTTAACACCGTTATATTTGTGTCTACCTGCAGACTGATTGTCTCTGCAATTTTTTTCACCAGTCCATCGTTGGTGCTGCGGTGAACAGCTTGCTGCTTGGCGATGGCACTGGTTAGCATCTCTCTGATGTTTTTTCTCAGTAGCTGTGACTGGTTGACTGTCGAAGTGGACGACTCTAAAACCTGTTTACATTCTGCAAGAAGATAAGTCAGTGATCTAAAATATTGTGTTTAAATTAAACACAATATGGTGGAGGGGGATATCTTAAAGTAACCCCTTTCTGCAGCTCCTGATATGATCTGCTCTGAGACTGTAAGCGGGTACGTTGTTAGGGATGGTGTAAATTAGCGATGAAAGTATTCTGTTTTATAGAGAGATACTATGATAATAATGATAGAAATACACATATATTTACACATTCAGTATACTCAGCCCTTTGTAAGACATAATAAAGGACAGCTACTAAGGCACACTAAGGTACACAAGCAATTCATTTCATTACATAGAGTGAAGGCGTACAGGCTTGCACAGTTTTTAGCCATGCTAGCGATGTGGCTCTAGGTCCACCATTTTGTGCCGGACTGAAAAACAACTATTGGATGGATTGCCATGAAATTTGCTGCAGACAAATGACTTTGGTGAGCCCTTAACTTTTAATTTAGCACCAACATAAGGTCTGTAATTTGGTTTATGACCAAATAAAACTAATGACATTTCCATCAGCCTCAGCTATACTTTATGTTTAGTGCTGATTAAATTATGTTAGCATGCTAACATACTCAACTAAAATAGTGAACCTGGTAAACATTAGCATTGTCATTATGAGCACATTATCACACATGTGAACTTTTAAGTAAATTCATATCCTGAGTCTTAAACTCAACGAATACCAATGTTTCAAATGTTTTAAAAATGTGTTGGTCTGTTAAAAGTTTTGAGTCTGTGACATTTTCCAATCGGCTAACATCTCCATTGGATGCTTTTGAAAATGAATCTCCTTCTCTCGTCTTGCTTTGAGTAATTAGTCTTTTCTCCTTGAGAGCTGCTTTTTCCTGCTGCAACAGCACGACTGCCTGCAGGCATTGACACCGTTGGACTTCATGTCCTGAGTGTACCTGGAGTGAAGGGGCTGACGGGGTCTATTGTGTTGAAGGTCTGAGCAGCCCGACCGTGTCGTCCAGCAGAGCTTCTGTGAGGCAGCAGATCCAGGACAAGAGCCCTCTCACCGGCACAGTCCAGCAGCTGTTTGCTGCTCCGACCCAGGGCCTGGAAGACACAGAGCAGGGGGGACATAAAAAAGACACACTAGGGGGCTGCAGCTAACGATTATTTCCAAATATTGATTCATCTGCCAATTATGTAAGAAAATGAAAAGCAGCACATTCTCACACAGAGCTGAAACGAGAAGATATTTAATTGTTTTCCTTTGAAAGAATTACTCAAATGATTCATCAATTATCACAATAGTTGCCAATTAATTGTTTCAGCTCCAGAACAAATGTTGATTAGATAATTGATTGCCAGTGGGAAACCTGTCGACGAGCTGATTTTGTGTTTGGCTTCCTGGTAGAAAGATTCACTCCAAATTCCCTTGAAGTCATTTTCACTGTACAACTTGTATTTTCTATGTAGCTTGTTAAACTGTTTTCTTATGAAGAGGTCTTTATTGTAAGAGTGAATGACATTATCATAATAGCTCTTGGCAGGTACGCACTAGAATTGATTTTACTTTGCATTCATATAATTTGATCTCTGTTCAAAAGGAAACTTGAGGAGGTTATTGGTGCGTGAAGGCTTTGGCAGCGTCGTTTTTCCTCCATCACTCGTGCCAGTAAATCACATGGAAGGGCAAGTGGAACAGAGAGAAAGAAACAGACACAGTGGGGGGGGGGGGGGGGGGAGGCAACTGATGCAGACAGAACAGTGACGTTGTAAATCACCTGTAGCTGGGTCAGTGTGTTTCTCAGCACTTCCTCCAGATCCTGTTTCAACTGGGCCAGCTCTCTTCTCTCCCACAACAACAAGTAATCCGCACCGTCTCTCTCCTGCAACAGAGCGGACCTGTCAGCAAACACATCTCCTCCCTTTAAGCTGGCAATGCAGAGCTCAGTGAATTAATCCGCCCGTCGTATCACTTACACCACGTGTGGTGTTGGATTGAGCCGGTATGGCAGTGAAAATACTTTGTTGTAGTTATTAGAAGGATTTAAAAATGATTCGATATCAGCAGTACTTTGTCTTAATAAGTGAGTAATAATAATAATAATGTGTGAGGCGCGTGTGACTATAACAAAACTTTTGTAGTTTTTTTTGAGTTTCCTGCATGTTTCTGCAGTTCAAATCAAAACATTACCTGTGCAGAAAATAAACTAAGAATTAGCTAAATTATCTATTTATTTAGAGCTAAATCATATTTGTATCCTTAGATAAACATAAAAAAGTCCAAAATATACAGTGATTGAGACCAAAAGTTCAAATATTTAAGATCTGTGCAAATGTCAGACAACTTGAGCCTCGACTCAAATGCAACACCACAGTGATCCCTGTGGAGAAACTATTTTGGGTGTAAAACAAAACGGCGATATATGATTCAGTGTAGGGAAAAGATTTGAGCAAAGAGACGAGAGTAAACTTAACGGTTTCAGCAGGGGACGGCCTCCTGGTCCTCGCCTCCAAGCTCCTCCTGTTGACGGTCAGATCGGTCCTGAGGCTGCGCAGCATCCTCTGCAGGTGACTCCTCTCCCTCTCCAGCTTGATGCCCTCCTGGGTCGTCCGGCCGGCCTGCCTGCGCAGCTGGCCCTCCACCTCCCGCACCCTCCGCATGTACTCAGAGGCCACGGCCACACTGGCCCCTGCACACTGCTCACGCAGGCTGCTCGGCAAGAACGGGGCCACAGACTTTCTTTGGGAGCCACTAGGGAACTTCAGAAGAACATTAGATGACGATTTCTAAATGTCTGAGTGAGCGATGGAAAGTTATCAAACACAATTACTCGAATACCATGCTTAAGTACAATTTTGAGGTACTAGTACTTGACTAGTAGTTTCCATTTCATGAAACTTTATACTTCTACTCCACTGCATCTCGAAGGGAAATAATATTGTGCTTTTTACAACTTTAAATCTATTTAACAGCTTTAATAGTTACTTTGCAGATTAAGATTTGTATTTACAAAATACATGAGCGGCCTCTAAAATATAGACTCAACTATGTTAATCCATCTGTAATAATGTAATGAATGTACTTTAACACTCCGAATAGCCTTTCAGTATAATGATGGGCCTATACTTACTATGATAGCCTACTTCCTATATCTTACTAGACTTGTCAATGCAGGACTTTTAGGCTACTTGTGAGTTACTTTGTACTGTGGTATACATTCTTTATGTAAGATATATAGGTCTACTTCTCCATTTAAAACATATTACTTTATCCCAAATGAGTCAGATCAGTGAAGTGCTTCCTGTCCTCAGTGTTCAGGGCGCCTATAGCCTGCAGGCAGCACATAGCTATATCTCTCTGCACGCCTGTGCTTTCTCACCGTCGCTCCTGCGGGTTTCGCCCTTTGCATCTTATTTTTGCAGACGCAGTCACGACTCTCTCCGCATTCCTGCGCTGTGATCTTATCTCGCGTCGTTTCCGTTGTGCCCTCCGTGCGCTTCGGGGTGAAACTGGCGGTGGTGCTGCAGCTCCGGGGAAAGCTGTAAGTCCCGGACCGACCGGCTCGAGTCTCCCGCACCAGGCGCTCCGCCCGCTGGATGGAGCGGACCGTTCCATCGCGCCAAGACTCCGGTCCGATGGTGACGAAACCGAGGGGAACCGACTGCCCCTGCATTCCTTCACGTCCACTGTCCTCTCTAAATAGCATTAATCCTTCTAATTAATAGCATGCATCTACTGTGAAGCATCCGGAGTGAGAACTTTGTGAGAACTGTTGAGGTATGAGCTCCATAGCAACGGTTCATGAAGTAACAAGAAACTCAAAGCTATTAGTTGATTGGCTAGAGAGGAGAAGACGGGGGGTGATGTCACTCAACACCGGCTCTTATTGTCAAATCCATTAATTGTCCCCATAGACAAACGTCACGTGATTCAGAGTTGAAGCACGTGTAGAGGTTGAATCTATCAAAACTCTTCGAACGTGCAACTAACTAGAAAATATGTTTTTGTTGATGAAAAG
This sequence comes from Pholis gunnellus, assembly GCF_910591455.1. Taxonomy (NCBI): domain Eukaryota; kingdom Metazoa; phylum Chordata; class Actinopteri; order Perciformes; family Pholidae; genus Pholis; species Pholis gunnellus. The sequence continues at coordinate 22,062,598 of NC_136534.1, forward strand.
TCAAAAGCCTGTGAAATGAAACGCTTTTTAAAGAAGTTAACTACGACTCCCAGGGTGCATTCCGGCTAGAAACCTCCAATCACAGAGCTTAGTATTCTGTTCTAACGCTAACGGCAGGTAAAAGAACGGCTAATCAGTTCACTTTATTTGTAAATAAATTTAGGAACGCTAGCGTCGTGTTTGGTTCATTTATTTAAAGTTTAAACGTTTTGAATTCACTACTATGCTCTGAAAAATGCTTTTTCATAGCAACGGCGGGAGAGGCTCCTGGGTATTGTAGGTTATTTTGACCCGTCAATTACGCCAAAATGACGCACAACCCATGATTTAAACACCTATATGATCCTTAAATTATCCGGTATAGTTCCGTTTTTACATTTATTTCACACTATACATTTCACTGGAATTATAACTTAAATGATTACATGTGACGAAAACAATCGTTTAAAGAAAAAAGTGAAATACAGAATGGGGAACAACACTTCCGGAACCAGCGTAACCACCAAGCATGTATGATAGTTAACGAAATAACAGCGTCTATAGACATAAGTACTTTGTGGATCAGAGTGTTTAATTCTCTTGAGCTAAAAAAAAGAAAAACAGGAAATTTCTCCAGTAATGAAGTCCCACACTAACATTACAACACATGTACACGTTTAAGATGTAACAAAAAAAGAAGTGTGACATAAAAGCCGAAAAGGAAAAAGGTTAAAAATATAATTTTGGTCCAAAATATTTCCCTCCAGAAGTGCTATGATAGCACTGTAAACAACATGACAGTTCTGTACCATAAAGTGAAAAGACAAACACAATAAAGAAACTGCAAATAAGTTACATTTAGATTTAAAGCTATTTCATACCCGCGCCTGTCCTGAAGGACACAATGTTACTCAGGATCCACCAACATTCACACCATTCAGAAATGTTTCTATCAGCTATCCCACTGCATGAAATGAAATCCAATCACTGCCCGATCATTAGACCTACATTCAAAATATAACTCAATACCGTAATCTCATGATTTTAAATATTAAACATCCAGTTATAAGAACTTGACATCTCTCCTCACTGAAAACAATCAGGTTGCCTGAGCCTCTTAAGTCCGAATTTACTGATTCACTCCAGAGAATCAAGTAGTTATTGTGGAAAATTGCCAAAACAAGACGGGTCTGCAAATGCAAACCTAAAAAATGTAGAGATAAATATAAATAGACTTATTGTTCACCACGATAAATATGCTGCAGAGGCAAAACGGTGGTGTAGAAAGTGCAAAAGAGATCTTCCTTCTCCGTGCAGTTAGTTTGCATCTCGTGCGTACAGTAGTCGTCCTCCATCACAGCGTGTGTTTGACGGCCGTCAGAGGTTCACGTTTGTTCTGCAGGTTCTGCTGCAGCTCTCTGAACAGATTGTCACGCTCCTCAGCATCCAACAGGATTTGCTGAAGAAAAATAAAAGACGTCAGTCACCATCGCAAGTATACATACTTTTTTTTAGCAGGATATATTTATTGTTGTATTTTGCCTTATTGTGGTATTGGTTAGCAATCCGAAGAAATACACAGTATTACCAATTTATCCTTTAATGCAAGTGCTGCACTTTATGCTTTTGTTGACCCACTTTAATGTTCTTTTTCAGTTAGAAGTAGATGAGTTTTTAGAATTACCTTCTAACTCGTTACCATTGTTGAGAAATGAACAACATCATTTTTCTTGATAAGACTGCAAGTCTATTAAAAGCTGGAGGATCTGACATTAAAACATGGCACTGATGTTTAGGATTGTTTAAGGTTTTTTATTTTAGAATTTTTTTTTAAACTACCTCCAAAAACAAAAAGTGCAAAAAGTGCTGTGTTTTTTGCAGCATGTTTTTTGCAGCATGTGGTCATGTATGAACTTAAAATAAAATTTCATAATTGATTTAAAATCCTCACATTTTAGAAATTATTTAGCATATCAAAAACACTGGTGTTAAACTAACATGGACGATGTGTTCCATGCACTGGATATTGAGACAACAAGCATCAGATTCCCGTCCTTTACCTCTATGAGTTTGTCTCTCTTCTCCAGGCTGTCCCTCAGTTTCCTCTCCTCTCTCTCTCGGTCCTCTCTGTCGTTCCGCCGGGTTCTATCGGCCTCCTTCTTCTCCTTCTGCTTCACTCTCAGCTCCCGCCGAATGTCGCTGAGTTGATCCGTCAGAGCCGACACGGTCTGACTGTGACTCCCCTGCTGATTCTGGGGAAGAGGAAAAGGGAATAGTTAAAGATGCTGTGTTGTCTGTGTGTGCTAGTTAGCTAAGCGTTGCATAAAGACTGAAAACGGGGGGGAAACCGCTATTCTCTGTCCAAAACCTGCCTTCCAGCACATCTACAGCTATCTAAATGAATTATTATTTCCTTAATCAGTGTACTAAGAACATTCATTCTACCTTTAAGTAATTCCTATTGTACTTCATTCTACAGGTGCCATTATTAATTTATTGTAGATATTTATTTCTACTCCACACTAGGCCAGCAACTAGCTATGATTTTAACTAGTTATTGGTCTTAACATTGTTTTTTGATTAATTGTTTAATATATGAAATGTTTGTTTTTTAACATGACATTTTTTCTGTCGATCGATTACCAACTAATCGTTTCAGCTGTACTCCACACCATGCAATAAAGGTCTTAAATAAAAATTAGAAAAACAATTAAATATTGTTTTCTGTTATATCAAAGTCTAAATCATCTATAAAAGTGTTCTGTGTCAAGAAGTTGCAGGTGAAAAAGGGAGGAAAAATCATTCTCAACTCAGAATGTGTCGGCTGCCTTTTGTTTTTTTCCAGTTTTCTCTTCATTGTAAACAACTTTCAAATCCCCTCCTTGTGCTAATATCTCACCTGCACCATGTCCTGGTACTCCTGCAGGGCTGTGGTGAGTTTGGTGACCTCCATGCACAAGGTGGCGCCATTTCCCTCCGTGTCTCCTACAAAACCCTGACCAATCACAGAGCGCATGGAGGAAAATGACACGTTGTGAGTAACAGTTTCCCTCATTTAATAGTACAGAGAGAATGAAAGCTCTGCAACTTTATATCAAAAGGTGGAAGTCATTAAATGAACACTTTATATCCCTTTGAAAGGGGAGGGAGACAGACCTCTCCTCCCATTCTAGCCAAAAATTACACCCTCATATATTACCTGCACATCTTTCTGACAGCTCGCCAGCTCCTGGATCAGAGCCTCCTTCTCCTGCAGGACAGTGGCGAGGGCGCAGTCCCGCTGTCGCCACACCTCCCTCTCTTTCTCCACCTCCTTCAGCCGTTGCTCCTTCTCCTCCAGAGCCACTCGCAGGTCCTGGAGCAAAGACGAAACACACAGTTCCATCTAAATAAAACTTCCAAGTGCAAGTAGAGGGAACTGTGCATGGGGAAAAGTACAAATGTACACGGTGTCTGGATGTGGTAAGAATTTGTTTTGAACTGCAATGCATGCACTTCCCTCCCCGGTTTCTAATGCGTGTGTGTGTTCGTACGTTGATGATATCCTGGTTGCACTGCAGCACGGCGTTGAGCGTGTCGAGGTCTCCCTCTCTGTCTCTTCCAGCCTTCCGCAGTGCCTCGATCTCTTCCTCCATGCTCTTCTCCTTCGCAGTCGCTTCGGACCTCACAGTCTGCAGGGCGGCCTACAGATCACAAAACGTTGTTGTGCGAGACGTCCAGTTTAGATTTAACTACAACGTCTGTAGAGCTGAAACAATTCGTCGATTAACTGATAGACAGAAAATGTGTCGCCAAATGTTTTGATTATCGAATAATCACTTATATTAATCCAAAATATTAATAAAATTGTCTGTGGTCACCCTGGAAGCTCCTTTACTGCTGCTTGGGGCAAGTCCAAGCACACTTCTGGTTTAACCACCTCACTATGTACACTAGGATTGCTGGTAAAACGCTTGTTTTTTAAGGAGGTGTAGCATTTATCCTGTGACAAACAGGATGCCTGCACATTTACTGTTCACTGCCTATCAGACCAGGGTTTCTGCAGGGTCCATTAAGTTCAGTTTAAGACTTCTAAAGACCTTTATAATACCAAACAGAATGTTAATTTATACCAAATTGAAGATCATACCGGCCAAAATATGAAAGTGTAACTGGAAACCGGTAACGATATGGCCTAGAATTTATCGCTGCTTTCAGTACCTCTCAGAAGAATATAACAATAATTTCTAATAATAATTAAATCAATGCAACGTGAACCCCTGATGAGCAGAGAAAACGAATTATTGATTAAAAATGTTTTTGGGATTCTCAATTTTTTAAAATCTGTCTAGAAACAATAGTCAGGTGCCTGTGTGAAGACTGAAACAGGTTTTTCTTGCTGAAAACATCCAAATTCATAATCTGTTTCTAACACTTGTTGATTTTCGTGTGATTTAATGACAGAGAGGAGTTAACTCAAAACACGGTGTGTAATGTCAGCCATAATCTCTCCACAGAGCTGGAGGAAATTGCTGAAATGCTACTGCTGGACTGGTAAAAACTTCCTGCAGGCCTGAGGTAAAAATACCAATCTCAGGACCTGCTCTGCTCATGCAGAAACCTCCAGGGACAGCAGCATGGAGCCTGACGACTATCAGCAGAAGTCTGTCTGCTCAGGCCGATTACTGCTACGCTTCAGTGAGAGGGCGAGTCATCATTAGCAGACAGAAGCGTGTCAATAATCGGGGTGGAGAAGGACAGAGTCGACTCTAACCTTGTTGTCAGATTGAGTTTCCTTCAGATTCTCAGTCAGCTTGTTGGCCAGCTCTGTGCCTGCTGCCTCCTCCACACACAGCCTTCTGATCAGACCCATGCACTCCTGGAAGAGAGGAAACATCTGTCTGAACACACTCAGCTAACAGCACTGTAGCTAGGGGGGGCAAAAACATTTCAACTGCAGTTTTTTGAACTTCAGTTGACAGATTTAAGGCTTATCTAAGTGCAGATTTTTGTAAGAGTCAAGCATAAATCAATACACGGGGGCGTGATAACACAGGCAAAGTGTGTTCACGCACCGTAGAGGCCAGAGTCAAGCTGATACGTGTGCAAATGAAGAACCACTGCAAACATCCTAAATCTACAGCTCCAACAAACAGATGGCCTCCTTCATTACTCGTCTACTCAAACTGAAACCACAAGACTCTGACAACTGAATGTTGGTGACACATTTGTTCCAACATTCTGATTTTACGCACATGGTTTTCTTTTCAATGTTCACTGCATATAAACAGCTTATATTTGATGTACTTTTATAAGCTATATACATGCATGTTTAAAAATAAAAAAACACCAGGAGTGTTTAAAATATTTTTAAAAGGAATAGTTTGATACTTAAGGAAATACAAGTATTTGCTGTTTTGGGGAAAGTTAGATGAGAATATTGATACCTCTCTCATATCTGTATAGTATGTATGAAGCTACAGCCAGCAGCTGGTTTGCTTATTTTAACAAAAAGACTGGGGTGGGGTGGGGGAGGGGACAGCTGGCTCTATGTAAAGCTCACAAAATCTGTCTACCAGCTCACTAGCTGACACGTCATATTGTGTTTTTGTTACGTTTGAACAGAGCCAGGCTAGCCGTTTCCCCCTGTCTCCAGTCTTCATGCTAAGCTAAGCTAACAAGCTACTGGCTGTGGTTTTCACATCCAACACACAAATAAGGGTGTGGTATTGATCGTCTCATCAACCTGCTTGTTGTGAAAAAAATATATATTTGTATTTATTTACATATTTAAAAATAAAAGAAGCTATTCGTGTGAACCACACAGGTGCAACAGGGACTCTGTTGTACAGTCACTTATTGATAATCTTTAATATTCTGTAATCCATTCAAGCACCCTCGACAGTCCTGTTTGCTTTAGCCACTATGACGTTGATCCAGAGTGACTTACAATGAGAGCAACATTCCAATGAAGTCCCTGCTGTAAATCATCAACCTACCAAGTAGCTAAAAATAAAAGCAGCCATGATCAAAAAAAAAACATACTTCAGCGTCAACGGTACAATGTAGTGAACTGACAAAGCAGCTTTGACGCTGCCACTTTAAGGGCGTACAGTGACTTCGCAGACAAACAACATTCCTGTGAGCTTTGAAGAAGATCTCACTGCTGTGTGCATGACTGAGTCCCGTCTCCCCTCATCACCTCACCCACCTGGATCACACGCTCCCGGCTGTGCAGGGAGTGACCGAAGGTCTGCAGCAGGGAGCTGCCACCCTCCTCCTGGAGCAACTGGAGGACAGAAGGAAACAAATGACGATGGTTTCTTTTAAAAATGTCAAACTGTGTCACTGAAACAATCCGGGAGTAGAGCCGAGTAAAGTATACGCCAGAATCTAAGGCCTGGGGTTTAGGTGCTGCAGCTACGTATTATTTAAAACATTAGAAAAACAGTAAAGAAAGCCCAAACTTACTATAACGTAAGATCAAAAAAACAAATTCTTCCATTTAAGAATCAAATTGTTTTTAAAAACTACTTATAAAAGTAATTTTCTTTCGGTCAGTATATCAACTTAACATCTGCAGCTCTACTGGGTTTCATTTGAAAGGTTTCGATATTGGATATTAAGAATTGATTCAGTTGAAAATTGAAAACAAGCAAATCTTTGGACAATGGAAACATGGGAGGATATTTTTCACTATATTTGACATTTTAAAGTTTTGAGGAATACCTCTGCTGCTTGTCGGTCATGACCTCTAGCTCTCAGTCTGAACATTTTATTTGAGTTTTCCTCTCTGCCATTCCTCTGTCTACTGTGTTCTTGGCGTAAAGGCAACATTTATACTTTCCCACGTGGATAATTGCAAACGGCAAATTTCACTCGGCTGCAAGACTTTATGGGCACGTTTGTGCTGAAATGTTATTGGCGCAATATCTATTTTTTTTATATAAATCGGACCTTGAGACGGGGCCGACAGCGGTTGGAAGCGGCCACAATCCTTTCATTGTGGGTTTGCTGATCAGTGTGTTGTTAGTCCCAGCTGTCACAGTCAGTTCAGTACAGAACTATGCACAATACATAAGGTTACTAGTTCAGCAGGCTTCAATTAATGGTTTTTAATGAGATAGTCACGAACTGTGAATCACAGCTGAGCCGATGAATCCATGAAAAGATTTATTCTAAGGTGTGCTGAACACTTAAAATGTTTAAACCTCGAGCTACTCCCACATACTTCGCATTAATTATTCCTAATATTCAAATCGAGGGCCGTTGTGGCTTTGTGCTCACATGAGACTGCAGGGATCGGGTTATGTGGACTCTACAAAGCAACTGAGGCGCTTTTTAATGATTTCTTCTATCATAAGACTACTGAGCCCGGGGCGAACTCCACCGGTCGGGGAGGATTCCAGAGAGAGGCTGTGGTTGTGTGTGTGTGTGAGAGACTCTTTATCTGCACCTGTAAATGAGGAAACGCAGACACACCCTTCAATGGACACAAAAAGAACACCCACCCTCCATTCCTTTATAACGCTGCATTTGTGCTACGTCAACATTCACAGTGTGGTTTATGGAGCCGTTTGGACATGTGACTGTGTGACGCTGCACTGTGCAAAAAAAACCTGTTTTTCTTGTGTAAAGGGGGAAAAAAAGGTCGGGAGGCAATTATCTCTCATGACAGCTGGTTAAAAATAACAAGTGTGTGTGCGTGTGCGCGTGTAAACGTCTGGTACATCACAGCTTCACTGACATCTCCCCTTTAGCTATTTCATTTTTAAGATTAACACCGAGTTCATACATTTACCCCTTCCAAGTTACATATATTTAGAAACTATTAATGTTTAGATTATTATTATTATTATTAGGAGCAGGTCAATAGAACACCATATAATGGTCTGTAAGTGGAGTGTGTGAGAGGACAAACTGAATACTTACAGGGACCCAGTCGTCTGATCCGTTGATTTCGATTTGTTGGCCCCTCCCATGTTTCAGCTCGGCCTCCAGGGTCCTGATTTGGGCCACAGCCTGGTCCAGCTGGCCTCGCAGGTGCCTGACAGCGTGGTGAACCCTGCCAGTAGTGCTCTGAAATGATGTGGTTGTGGTACCATTTAGTGAAAACACAGGTGAAATGTGTCGCTCTGATCTTGTCGTACTGCTGGACTGACCTCGGTTGCTCCCGGATTACCTGTTGCAGCACACTGTGTCAATATTTACAGCGCGCACACTCACACACACAGCATCTGGCCAGAGTCCTTCCATTTGTATATAGTACATGTAAATGTCAGGAAGGAGAAAAACTCACCCCTCGATGAAGAGGCATGAACTCGTCCCTCAGCTCTGACAGCACATCCCCGTCCTCTTCGTCCATTTCCTCCCCTCCGTTCTCCACACTCCCGAAGCGCAACGCCCTGTTCACCGAGGGGGACGCCGTCCCTCCAACTGTCCCCAGGTACTTCCTGTCCAGAACTGGGATCCTACTCCCCAATGGCGAACCGACCGGCTTTCCTTCAATGCCTCTCAGCTCCACCAGCAAAAAGTTGGCCGGCCAAACACCCGGCGGGTCAAACGGGTCGTTGCCATCAAGAGAGTCCATAGACTGAACAGACTCGGTGCGGGAGGACGTCTCTAAGGACAGGGTGGACCCCGCCAGTGAAGAAGGGTCGGAGCTGCAGGATGTCACCCTCTGCCAGTGGAGGGGCATGCTCTGGGATTTGTCCCGCGACAACGCCAACGGGGAGAAGGATTGGAGAGGCAAACGGCGAGGGACCCCACAAACGGACTCGTAATTCGAGTCGGACACCCGCAGAGAATCACAGCCTTCACATCCTTTGCCCTTCCTGCATCTTTTCCCCGTTCTTATAAAATACGGGCACATGTCCCACTTCTCGGACCAGCACTCGTACTCCGAGAGGGCCATATTCTCCTTGAGCATCTCCCTGTAGCCCTCCTTCTCCGCCTCTCCGTCCTCCTCGCTGGTGCTGCCCCTGCTCTGGACGTCCCGCGGGTGTCTCTGGTAGTAGTTTTGGCGCACCCACTGTCGGATCTTGTCCCTCTCCTGCGTCAGCTTCTGAAGCCTCTCGGACGAGAGCACCCTCACCCTGGCTATCACCGAGTCGAACTTGAACACCCGCTCGAGGACAGACACGCATTTGCCACACACGAACTCCGCCTGCCCGCTGCCTCGGGGTACAGACTGCCCCAGTATGTGAGTCAAGACCGAGAGCAGGTCCATCGCTTTGGACGGGGAGCTCAGGGAAAACTGGGAGAGAGACACCGAGGAACCCAGAGACAACGTGCTGCCTGTGAAGAGTAAAAGAAAGGTCAGACTTTTCTTTACTTCATCTTAAAACGTCCTCTTTACTTGCTCCAGACTCACCCCAGGGGCTGCTCTGCGAGGACCGGGACAGGCTTCCTCCCCTCAGAGACCCTGTCGGGGTCTGAGCCTGATCCGTCTTCTTATTTTGGGCCCCAAACAGCCACCGCCTTTGGTTTCCCTGGAGAGCGCCGCCACACATTCGGCACAGGTCATGTTTACCTCGGGAGGACATCGTGGACAGAGGGCTGATACGTTTCACCCTTGTTGTTGGAAATTCTCTGTGAATTAAAAGCGGAAAAAACAACAGGGATAAATTTACAGACGCGGTTTCCAGCGTAAGAGGTCGGGGACTCGCATGAGGTCACAAGATGACGCCTCACAGAGCCGCTAACTTGGCTGTGAACTAAACAGTATTTCACATAAGATTGTTATGTTTAATACTATATAGTTTTTACCTCTTTAGGTCTCCAAAATTATTCAAATTAAACCAATGAAAGTCCCTCTTAAATCAAACTGATCACAACTCTTAGATCAACGATATATATAATAACGACCCGAGGAGAAGTTTTCAATCTTTAATCAAACGGTAAGATATTTTAAGATGTCACATTGGGTTTTGCATTGGAACATGTGACGGGCATTTTCTACAATTTCCTCATTCTATACACCAAACGATTAATCCAGAAAATAACTGGTAGATTTATTAATTGATATTGAAACAAAACAATCTCTCCTCAGAGATTTATTATGTCTGTATACGTCTGTTTACCCGTCTTAAATGATTGTGTCGTTTTCAAATACTATCAGCACTTCACAAGCCAAAAAAAAGGAACTAACAGTCATAAAAGTGACCCAGCAGATTGATCTGGTGGTTTGAGAACCACTGTGTATTTACACATATTCATCATATGAGAGAAGCTTGAGAAAGTAGTTCCCTAATTTAAGTCAGGATAACATCTGGCAGTGACTTTTGTTCTTAAAAAGTTGAATAGCTCTCTTCACATTTAAAACGGGTCAGATAAAGTGTGACTGAACCATCTTTCCCAGTTTGACATGGTGAGCGGCTATTCGTGGCTTTGATTCATGGTTTAGTTTCATCTCTTTCCCTGCGTGGATGTTTTGGCCGGTTTACAGCCGCTCACAGCTGCTGGGTGTTTACAGTAGCTTCCCACAAGGCGGGACACGTCGACCTTGAGCCACGCTGACAGTGAATTCAGTCAGACTGTCGATGAATGAAACTCTCTCTGTAACGTTCAGAGTCTCCACGAACCTTTCCCCACTCGTAACGCATATATCATTTAACCCGTTTAAGACAAAATAACACCATGGATTTAATTTTAAAATGTGTGAGAGTTGTTTTGCGTACAGGAAACCATGAATTAAAACACATACGCGTTGTAACTTGCGACCTATGACTGCTCGAATATAACAATTAAAAGCTCGTTTCTCTTTTTCCGGGAACTGCAAACAGCATGCAACGTTTCCAAAAAAGGGACAACCCTTCACCATCCAGTGGAAAACAGTTGAACTACAGTGTATCTAGTGCTATTTTAGGCGACTGAAGTGCAGCGATTCAATGTTAAAGTAACGTCCGCGTGTAATATTAGAGCAGCAGGAACATAATAACCGTCAGCCTTCACCGCCACCGGCTCAGAGCAGTCTTCACTTCACAAACACACAATAAATAGCTTTCACCTAAAGTTTTGGGTTTTTTTTTAAGTCTTACGTTCGAGTCCTCCGGGCTTCTTGCAGCTGACTAAAGTTCAAAGTCCGACACGCGAGGGAGAAATCCTCCCTGTTGTCTCATACATAATAAGTGAAGCGCATACAGTCACACGTGAAATGAAGATTGAAGGCTGAGGTAAAGTTTCTTACTTAAAAATCTCCACCGGGAGCTGAGCCGGAGCCGCGTTGCACCACACCGGAGCAGCACAGGAAGAGAGGAGGGTGTCACCTTGCTGGCGTCATGGCTCATACCTGTTTAGAGCAGCGCGTGTACGCGGCGAGCGCGAGGAGGCGTGTTGACACAGTACAAGGGAGGCCGGCGACCTGTATCACCAATCAACCCAGTGTTTATTATCAATCTGGCTGTGAGCGCGTTCACGTTAAGGGGCGGTGCTTGCAGCTTATTGACCAATCACAAACATGGAACATTTAAAAAAAACAAATGGTAAACTGTGAGACTATAAGACTATAATTATATGAGACAAATACGAAGAAGTTTAAACACATAATTCAGGCTGAAAGTAACAGTTTAATAACTACCAAATGCAGGAAGGACACCTGGCAAAAAAAACTGTGTGAATGTGTAAATAAATAGATTTATAATACCACTGCTTCAATAGAGGACAATATATCTGACTATAATTACATGTGTTTATATCTTTGAATTAATTATAATAATTGATTCAAAACAGCCAAATGGCCACAATGACACAACATGAAATTTGTGTCATTGTTAATGCTTAAAGGGATTTTATTTAAATGTGTTATGAATAAATACCATTATTCACTGAACTCAGACTTATACCTCTTGTATAAAATTGCTTATAGTGGAATATTCTTATAATAAATACGGTAAACCTGTGTTTACATTTTGCAATAATGTATAGTAGTAGGCTATATATAGTATATTAGTCGTGGCTTTCTGCTACTTGACCAAGCTGGGAGAATGAGGACTAACAAATATCAACTACGGTAAAAGGGGAATGGAGCAAAAAACAGAAATCCTTACCATTTGCATAACTATAAAATATGTATATATTTTAAAATAGAATGTATTAATTGGATAAAGTCCCTTTTATTCTATTACCTCACAATCCATAACACGAGCGCTATGAATTAGGACATTCAATTTGTTTAATTGATTGACCACACCCCCTATATGCTGCTTTCATTCATGTGTGAAGGGCAAAAGAGTCAACATGTACAGTGTACAGTCAGAGCAGTGAGCATTAGCTACGGTGCCTGTTTCAGGACATGCTGCATAAACATTTTAACTTTCAACAATGAAACCGGATCATTATCAATCTGAAAGTGTTCAAATAAATCTGAAACAGGGACAGACAATAACAAAAACCTCATATGATGTAAAATGTCCAGTTTTTATTTACTTGTTTCTGTTGATCTCAATCCTGTGGTTAGTTTTGAGGCTGCACTTCATGGTTGCAGTATGTATATTTAAATGTGCTAACTTGTGTTATTGTACTTAAATGAAGGTGCAGCAGCTTTACAATAGACTGCAGTCCAATACAACAACAACAACCAAACTACAGTGTCAAAAGAGTTGAAACAGCACCTCTGACAATGTCATCATCAATTCAAAATGTAAAGTTTGATAAGGGAATTATACATTACAATGAAAGTGGGTTTGTATTATGTTACAACACGTTGCATTATTGTTAACATCATATCTCAGATGTGAGAACCCCAAAAAAAGCTAATCACAAAATTTCTGACAATGCCTCGGGGAAATACTTCATTTTTTTAAAGGAACAGATGAAAATAACACAATAAGTTGTATGATGAGGGCAAAAGTTTCATAAAATAAAGAAATATAGACAAACAATAATTTAGCGAATGGTGATCCGATAAAAGACTTTAATGCAGATATAAAACACAACATTTCAGATATTCTTAAAGGATCAATTAATACCAAGTTACATGAGGCAGAAACATCACGGTTGAAACTCTCCATCGTGCCTAAAAGTTTCAATCTGAAGTGGAGGACAGATCAGTTTTCCTTCACACTCCAGAGTACCATAAACTTCCACCAGAGGGAAGTGATTGATCAGTCAATGCTCATGTGGCCACAATGTGTGGCTCATTGGGTCACTTCAGACTGTCCCTTGCAATATTAAGGACCATCTGAGGATGATGGGAATGGACTAAAAATGGAAGACCACAGAGTTTTAGAAGAAAGCAAAAATAGCAGATTTCTACAAAAATGAAAAGCGGTTTCAAATTCAAAGTCTGAACACAAAAAGAGATCTGTGGATAAACATTTATGCCAACTTTTCTTTAGCAAATTTGTTTTAGTTACATCTGAATACCTGACAAATTCTCATTGGACAAATGGACCCTGTAATTCTGTATTTTAGTCACAATTTTGCGTATTTATTGGAGAAAGGAATATGTTAAATATATCTGCACTCCCAACATTTAAACATTTGTTAAATTAACTCATTAGAATGCATCATAAGAGAAGAATCCACTATAATCTATCAAGGAAACCCACAATATTATGATATGGAAATCTTAATCTTGTCTAATATATCTGTTGAACCGTCATAAAGGGAAGAAGCTTGTGGAAAACTATGTTGCTATTTGTAATAGGATTTTGGTTTATATGGTTGCTGTCTTGTTTAAAAGTTAAATATATAAAATGTGTCTATTTCAGTTGAATGATACTCTGCATTGACGTCTCTCACACTCGTTTGTTTTCATGTCAGCCACTTCTCTATGCAGCTCGTGAACACGGTGTAGTTCGAGTGCCATTGAACGTGCTTCACTCCAGAGTGAACGCACACCGCCAGGTCGCCGCGGTCCTCCAGCGCCTTCAGCCCAAACGTGTCGCTCTTGTAAAACTTTCATCGGGAGAGAAGAAGAAAAGGAAGGTTTACTACGAAATAGAAAGAGCGAGAGAGAGAGAGATGTCGGCCATTCAACAGAGGACCTATAAGTATAAATGAAACTGGGTTTCCAGTCGATACAGAAGTGATACAAACGGTATACTAGTTTGCAACTTACTTCCTGTTTCCTCATTTCAACGATGTTTTCATTGCTGTCATAGAATCCGAAATGGCTGTTTAGAAAAGAGGAAACAGTCAGTTCAGGTGAAGTGGTGTCAAAGCCTTTTGCTGCAGTTTTGGCCAGAAACAGTTCACTCAACACATTTTTTTTGAAGGCTTTGTTAGTAACCACTTCATTGTCCGGGCACTAAACCAAGGGTGTCATTTCCACTGTGGATGAGTGGGACATGTCCTTCTCACATGCATATTTTTCCAGTTTTTGTTATAGTAGTATAAGGCACAGGCACATTCAAATGACAGAGAATCAACAGTGTGTGATAGAACTATGAAACTTTGATGAAACCTGGACTGCCACGGTGTGATGACGCCATCATCTGGTCCTCCAATCAGCACAAGCTTCTTGATGCGCAGGAAGTTTTCCCTCCATGCTGAGGAGGTGAAATGGAAACATGCATGACGGCACATTTTATACTGTGCATCCACAAGTATGCTGCACACTGCCGCCACAACACAAATTCATTCCCTTACCTGTCATGTCAATGTGAGGTCTCTCGCCGTTGAGAATCGGCAGAAAGTTGTTGTTTCGCAGGTAGCGGGACCTATGGTGAGGGTCTGTGGAGAAAACATAAATATAAATATATATACATTTGTTGTGCTATCTTTTCGAGGGGGAATGTAATGCCACAGGCAGTTAAAAGGGATTATTTTCTGCTTTTCAAATCATCATTCTCACCATTCCAGTAGTCGCAGACAGACAGATTCTGTCCCATTTTGTTGTAGCAAATACGAAACACTGCCTTCTTTAAGCATGGAAATATCCACCACAGGTAGTCTGTGTCTGTGGAGTGAGGCAGAGTTTATAAATGTAGTATCTATTATAAATCAATACTGTTTAAAGTGCTGGTGAATTAACTGACACTCCTGAAATGTCACAATTCCCTGGGGGATAATGGCTACACGGACATGCTTAATTAAAATGTGAACTAGAGCTCGCTGACCTCCATACTGCCCGGCCTGTGGTGATGACAGCGAAACGAAGGTGTGCACGTTGTGGTGTGGAGTCATGGAGAGAAGTGCTCGACAAATTAGACCACCTTAGAAAGGAAAGGCCACAACATCAAGACAGTTCTGACGAATCAGGACATAATATACAATCTGATGCGGTGATACCTTTGATAATTGAATCCTGCATCTTGTATGTTAAGAAGATATGACATTGGTTACAAAGTGGGTGCCTCCCACTGCATGTGTTGCGTCTAATTAAAATAGCAAGACTTGATACTGTTTTCCATTTTCCCTGCCAATATCACACAACATACAGCCGCACTAGCAGCTGTGAGTCTATACTAATATTCTCATAATGATGTTTATCAATATAACGTTTTCTATGTTCACTGTCTTAGTTTAGTTTGTTAGCATGCAAACATTTGCTAATTAGCAATAAAGCAATAAGAACAGCTGAGGCTAATGGAGAAGTCATTAGTTTTGGAGCTATAAGCTATAGAGGGAAGGTCCCGCCAATCCTGGTGGACCACTGTGGGACCTTATTTTAGAAGAAATATGTACGGTAATCAACGGCGAGGGACAAGTCATTTTTTTGGCCTGTTTGAATTGTGCCATGAATTACACAAATTGACACTTTTGTTTGTCAATTTAAAAGTTGCATTTATTTAAAATAAGTACACAGCTGTATATCAGACCTGGGGTTAGAAGTGAAATGTTTTCTGACTCTAAAATGTAAGAACATAAACTGCAGCGTTGAACTGTGAACTTGGGTGGTTAAAAATGGTGCTTATCTTGGTGTGCTTGAAATGTGGAAGTGAAAGTTAAAGGCCTGTGGTATATCCAACTTTAACGTGTGTGTGTGTGTGTGTGTGTGTGTGTGTGTGTGTGTGTGTGTGTGTGTGTGTGTGTGTGTGTGTGTGTGTGTGTTTGTATAATGAGCAGGAGAGACCTAGTGAAAGGCAAATAAGACCGTCAAGGTCATGAAATCAACAGCCTTTCCCTCTGCAACGTATTTGTTTTGGACTGTATATTCACTACGTATACTCATGGTGGTTATTTCGTTAAATTGATCTTCAGGAAACAGACACTCTGTCCCCATTCACTCTGTGGTCCTTGCACTCAGCATGTACACATTGTCAATCATCTAAGTTTGACTAACATTATTTCACAGTGAGAGTTTAATGTTTGTCTATGACAGACTGAGTGTCGGCTCTCTAACACTCAGTCCATTAGGCTCACCTGGCTCAAACTAGTGGAGTCAGTACAGCAACAACTTCTACCGTCATGAAGGTTTTAATGTTCTGTTTGGGGTGCTGTTGACCTGTACTGCATTATACTGAGAGGTTTTTTATTATGTATATAAATAAGGGTAAGTTAAACCATCAAGAGCGATTGGGGGTTGAAAAGTATCCTTTTAGACTGACAGCCATTCACAACTATTGGTAATATAGAGACTCCAGTTAACTAAACAGAGGACTCAGTTACAATCCTACATTATCAGATGTCAGATATCAGATTATCTCATGATGTCATGATATAGTGTCTCATTTTATTCCACATATTCTTCGTCCTTCTCAAAGCCTGATGCCTACATTACCCACAAGGATACTTGGCTGCCGATAGCCAGCGATTCGCAGACATTCAGGTGTGTTGTGGTAGCAGCGGCTAATGTAGCCTCTAGCCTGCAGTGAGGTCTCTCCTGTCTAACCCTCAGATTTTTGTTTTCATTTTCAAACTTGTAGTCTTCAGCACAATCTGAGCCGCTGACTCGAGTGGCATCACTTGAGGCAATTCATCAGACTTTGCACAGCTCCCTCTGGACTTTATACTACTTTGTTTTCTGTCACAAAAATCATTTTTTATCTTTTTCCTTATGAGCTCCTATTTCGTTTTAAAGCTGATGCTTTAGTGATAACTTTTAATGTGTTTAACTCGGCTCTTGCATTCCTAATTGGCCCGAGATAAATACTCAAAGACTTCTTATTACATAAAGAATGTCAGTGTGCACACAGTGTGAGTACTACGTGAGTGGGAGAGAGGACCTTGTGAGAAGCACAGCAGATGGACGCCATCAGGGGCTTTTTGCACGATGGAGTCAAAGGCTTTGCTGAAGTCTTGGACCTGCATCCATAATGGCCTCAGACTGTCCAGGTCGTCATACAAGTCGATCACCAACACCTCGGTCCCTGGATGCACCTGGGAATGAAATTTAAAAAAGGAACTGAGAGACCGAAACACAGTAAACAGTGATTAAATCAACTGCCGGCAAACTATCAGCCTGATTACTGATAATGTTATCAGCCAACTCAGCTTCTCCAAAATAAAACTGATCCTGAGGAATAGAAAATGTCAGGGGGAACAGAAACCATTACCTTGAAACCCCCTTACTGTTTTTCACTTCACTTGAAATCTGACTGCCTTTAGAATATTCTCACCTATTGCAGATCTAAACTCCAAAATAAGTTTAATTAATGAAAACTTTGGGATTAAGTGGGAAGTTTGACCCCTCGGACAGTCCAGGTGATCAATATTTAGCCTCACTGGTGAGTATGACATGAAAAAACACCAAGATATTTTAATCAATGGTTAAAAATAAATTTACTCAAGGACTATAAGTACAGTTTTGAAGTACTTGTACTCAACTTGAGTTTTACACTTTTACTCCACTTTTTACTAATATTATACTATTTCTCCTCTACATTTATTTGATAACTTAGGTCACCTGCACTTTGTAGAATCTGGTTATTAATACACAATATAATCAACGTATACAATATGACATATTATTATAAACTACTATAACCTACCCAGCCCCACCCTTAGGCTACCAGCTGCAACATTAAAGTAACTTTCACACCTTTAGTAAATCACTATTTTTAATGCATGGTATAATATTCTTTATTCTGAAATGAGCCTTCCTGCATAATGAGTAGGCCTGTACTTCTACATGTGTTACTGTAGATATCACTTGGTAGGCAACATTTTGAATCCATTACTTTGAATTGTAAAATAGTATTTTTACACAGTAGTATTATTACTACAATCTTTGTACAATGAATGACAAACATCAGAAGTCTCTCATATTTGCACGCTAGCTTTTGAGACGTCCTACCTTGGTTATGTAAAGAGACATCGTCTTAAACTGTTTTGGTCCATCAAAAATCCCATGCACGATGATGACAGGCCGGTACCCGTCGATGCGAACCCCTGACAGCAGCAGCAGCAGCAGCACCGGTGATCCTCGGAAAATGTGCGGAGTGTTCATGTCTCTGCGCCGGGCAGACTGGAGGATCGAGAGAAGGACCGGAGACAGGATTGCGCCTCGGGGATGATGAGGTCTTAAACAGTCCTGATGAGTACTGATGAGTACTTATCGATCTCTTTCAACTTTTGTTTGCACACTTGGAGAGTATATGCGCGCGCTTCCGTCCTCATCACTCTTACTAGTGTGTCGTGTTTTCTTATGGTGTTTAAGATCACATCCGCTTTCGCTATTCAGTTAGTGCTCGCGACTCACCCAGCTACGTGTAAATGCGTATCACTTAGTCATTTAACATTTTATTATACTACTATACTAATAATAATACAGATAATAGTAATAATAATAATATCAAAGTAAAATATGTTTACAGTAGTACATGCTTATGATTATTTAGTAATTACTATAATTAGTATTACTATAATTATTATTATATTATGATTATTGATATTATTATTTTTTAATTAGGCCATTTTACCAATATCTGCAGCACCATTTTTGCCTACATTCACTCAAGTACCATTGTAAGAGCCATTTTGTTATTGTTTTGTTTTGCACGCACAACCTCCCACCTCTTGGGAGCAGAGCCGCTGTCAATTGGATCACAGGTGAATGCAGGGTCACTTGAGACAGGTGTTGCTGAGTAAGCAGGAGCAAACTGTTTTTGATATTTAATGAATGTAGATGTTATGATTTATTTTGTCTATGTAGAGGAAATGGATTATGACAGAGAACGTGGTTGTCCTCAGTTTGTGTGAGAAATAGAATGCCTATATTGGAAACTGGACTTTATGGCATGCGTCTAAACAAACAATCAGCAACCGTGATTGTATTGTAAGCAACGGGGTCACTACAATACTCAAGTACAATGTTGAGGTACTTGTAGCCTACTTTACTTTAGTATTTACATTTTCTTCTACTCCTCTACTCTGAGGCAAATATTGTACTTTTTACTGCACAAAATGTAGATGATAACTTTAGCACGTTTAGCCTTTAATGTACTTACAACAACCCTACCACAAATAATCTTTGCAGTTACTTCCTGTAATTCGCGTCATTATTACGTTACGTTACGTTTTCTCATTTTCCAATACATGGCAAATAAAATGAAGACAGCTATTTAGTCCTCTAATGCACTTTGTGTCCAATATGCTGTGAAGAGCATATAATAAATGTATACATATTGGGCAGTAGGCACATATTCAAAACGATAAAGCCTCATTTGTACTTTCAATATACAATTTCAATGAATTAATACAAAATGCAAAAACTAATTGTGGCATATTTTCGTTATTTAGCCTGTTCACTAGTGTCAACCCTTAAAATGATCAAATACCGCTCTGTTGTTGTTTTTCAATCGGCCGCATGGGGGCAGTAAGCGCGGGAGGTTCTCTGTTCACCCAGCATTTTTACATGACGTGTTTCCGCTTCCGACCTCAGCGTGCGTTGAGCTAAGTTAGCAAAACATGTGTTGATAATTGTATTTATGTTGTGTTTTATTTGGAAAAATCTACAAATATATGTTTATACATGGCAATGGAGGGATGTATCGATTAAGTGTCCTGACCGGAAGCTCGTGAGCTACAAGTGAAGCTAACGGTTCTTTAGTAGCTGGAGTTAGCGGAGTTAGCTAGCTAACAGCCTGCTACTTCTGCCACAACAACAACGTAAGTTACTTCAGTAAAAGTATGTCAGCATTGGCAGAAATAGTCTTAAAGTACTTAAAAGTAACGTTACTCATAAAGCCAAATGGGCAATTTCAGAATAATAATGTTATTGATTACAATTCTTGATGCTTTCGTGTGTTCAGTGTTTAATGTTGCAGCCGCTACCAGTTGAGCTCATTTTATCATTTTTTAAGTTATTAAATAAATGTAGTGGAGTAAAAGTATTCTGCCATAACGTCTACTTTGATGATGCCTGTAATACGTTTTCTGATGGTGTTCGTTCAATTATAGTGATGTGTTGTACTGGACTGCATTATATTGGGAGGTGTTTCTAATATCCCACCAACCTCCTGTATGTAAATTGGAAGGACATAATGTAGTCTATTATCACCGAGTGGTACTATACACTGTCTGCACAGGCTTGGTGTGGTACATGTAGTGCAACAGTGCAACTGTTAGTGTACTCAGTCTTATCCGATTTCAGACTCAATACAATGGATCCAGTTTGTAATTCACCATGCATGAAATAGTTATGTGTCTGTTATATATTTATATATGGTCTAAGTATTGCAATGTACGGGCATTAAACCCTTGCTGGGTTGTTTATTTCGGACTGGGAACAGGTTATGGTAAATAAATGACCTTTGGGTGTTTGGGTATAGCCGGCAGCTTCTTACACCTTCGCCTGGATTGTGGATAACCATGTCTTTGTGTTGTGCTCCCTCATCAGGCACCATGGCCAATCTAGAGCAGTGGGTGAATGACCGCCTCCATGACATCCTCGGGTTGAGTGACAGATATGTGTCTCAATTCATGATCGGCACTGCGCGGAAAGCCTCGAGTTCTCAAGACTTTGTGGATCGTCTCGAGCAAACGGGCACGATTGACATCGACCCGAGTGTGGTTGCGTTTGCGCAAGAGCTCTTTGACAAGGTATATTCTATCGTCATTCCTATATTTATTTATAAATATGAATTTTAAAATCATTTATCAGTACGGTAGTTGCTTGCATTTTCAGTACGGTGGGAATTAAACCTCTAACAATCTTTTACCGCTGCACGTGTTACAGATTCCTCGCAAGCAGGTTGTTGAGAAACCCGCCCGGGCGATGGAACGGGAAGCCATTGAAATGGACAAGAGGAATCGGACTTACACGTTACTGGAGGACAGCGACAGTGATGTAGAAGCTGTGAGGGAAACGGACAAAGGGAAGAAGAAAAAGGACAAAGACAGAGGAAACAGGAGGAAGCACATCAGAAAGAAGAAAGAGAGTGAGTCGTCTAGTGAGGACGAAGCAGCTAAAAGGTAATCCAGATATTAAATGCTGATTTCATTTTGCTTGTTTATTTTGCCTTTTAAGCTAATATAAAAGTAAATCTATTTTAAATCTTGTAGAGAAGCTGCAGTTTGATGCATTTTCTTTTCCAATATCAGGGGTAATTCAGGCCAGGGGGACCCCAACTCTCCCAAGAAAGAAGAGGAAGAGGAAGAGTGGGAGAAGGAGGAGAGAGAGCGACAGCAGGACATCGAAGAGAGAGATGCGTTTGCTGAGCGAGTGAAGCTGAAAGACAAAGACAAGACCCGTAACATAACAGAGAGGACGGACAAAAAGGTAGGAGAAGAGGGAATTACAATACAGCTCATGCATCTTTTTCAAAGACGACCCACAATGCCATGCAGGTAAACACCTTCGTTGTGTTATTTTTCTCTCCAGGCTTATGAGGAAGCTCAGAAGAGGCTGAAGATGGCTGAAGACGACCAGAAGAACATGGTAGACCAGTTTTCTACTTCATCTTCGTATTTTGTCGCTATCACGTGAATACTTCTTAATTGCTGCACTCCTGGGAGTTAGAATATGATGTTACCAGAATTCAAACTATGTGCTGAAGTTTCTGAACCTTTGTCGTCCTCTTTCCTTCTGTAGTTGCCGGAGTTGCGGAAGCGCTCTCGCTGGGATTATCTAAAGAAGAGAGAGTCGGAGAAGATGGAGGACCTGGAGGCAGAGATCAATGACGACGAGTACCTTTTCCATAAAGAGGAGCTGACAGAGAGGGAGCAAAAGGAGTTGGACTACAAACGCACCCTGCGAGACCTGGCTAAAGATTACAAAAAGGCCGGTGTCAAGGAACATGAGGAGAGGAAGAACAGATACTACATGCCAGAAGAGAAGAGAAACAAGGTAGGAACGAGGGAGGTCACCTACTGACACAATGTGCAGAAACAGTCCCCTACTCAAGCGTGCATTGGTTCCATTGGTCACCTTTTTCCCTCCCTCTCCCCGCTGACCAGGAGGTGCCCCAGAGGGACCTGGAGCTGGAGGAAAGTCCCATGGAGCTGGGAGGAGAGCAAGGCCGCTGGGAGGAGGAGAGGCTGAAGACGGCCTCCCTCAGCTTCGGCGCCAAGAGGGAGCGAGAGCAAGGGATGAGGCAGGAGCAGGATAGGTACCAGCTGATCCTGGAGGAGGAGGAGATGATCGAATTTGTCAGCACTGCCATGACCATGAAGGGAACTAGGTCGGAGCAGGTAGGGTTCATTTGATACCGTCTGAGTCGTTTGAGTTGCATTGTGGGTAATGTGGGCTTCAGGTTTTGCCCAGAAGTGCGTGGTATTACAGTATTGTGCCGGACCACAGGCAGCACAGTTAACACTGCAGGAGTCGCTACACTCTCATTCATGTTCCCTCTCAGTGTCAGTATGGTCCACATGGGAGCGGTTGCTGAGTCAAGGGCGACACCTAGTGGTAAAATCCTGTACGTCGGTCCAAAGTGAACCCGTTCTTGTGACCCTGTTGTGTTCAGGATCAGGAGGCCCTGGCTCTGTCCCAGGCGGAGCTGAAGAAACAGTCCATGCAGGAGGTCCGTCGCAGCCTGCCCATCTTCCCCTACAGAGAGGACCTGCTAGCTGCCATCAGCGAGCACCAGATTCTCGTCATTGAGGGGGAGACGGGCTCCGGAAAGACCACTCAGATCCCTCAGTACCTCCTGGAAGACGTGAGTGCAGGATCCAACAACAACATCATCATATACTGGCATTATAGATGACCAGCATACATAACTAAAGTCCACTGAAAGACTACAAGTCAGCATTACTGCATACTAATGAGGAAAAGTACAGATTAAAAAGTCAGTTATGATTCCACCCATCAACCTATTGTTCCTCTCTCAGGGCTACACAAACGGAGGCATGAAGATCGGATGTACACAGCCCCGCAGAGTGGCCGCCATGTCAGTGGCGTCCAGAGTG
Source organism: Pholis gunnellus (assembly GCF_910591455.1). NCBI lineage: Eukaryota > Metazoa > Chordata > Actinopteri > Perciformes > Pholidae > Pholis > Pholis gunnellus. Next base: position 22,085,794 of record NC_136534.1, read on the forward strand.
GCACAGGAAATGGGCGTCAAGCTCGGGAATGAGGTGAGCTTGGAACATAGTCACGCCGATCCCATTTCTCTGTCACACACTTCAATAATAGTTTAATAATAATTCTAGATGGGTCAAAGGGATGCAATGTTAGATCTGTATGACACCATAAATCACATATTTGTGAACTGCTGTGTAATATTTTCCAGCATGCTTTGTTCATGTCAGAGTATTATTGACTGTTTCCTGAATCAATGTTTTCACATTTCCTTCACTGCTTCATGCAGGTGGGTTACAGTATTCGTTTTGAGGACTGCACGTCAGAGAGAACAGTGCTCAAGTACATGACGGACGGCATGCTGCTCCGAGAGTTTCTCACCGAGCCCGACCTGGCCAGCTACAGGTAATGCAAAGAAGGGAATCATTCGTCACTGTTCAGAAAATATTCCTCATCACATTTAACTTAAGTGTCTCTGAATCATCGGGCACTGCATTTACTTTATTATCTCTAACCTTCCACTGCCTGATTTTACTCACGTCTTTTTCTGCCCTTAAACTTCCCACAGTTCCTCTCCGTCCTTTCTCACATTTCTAGTGATTATGTCCGTGCATGTTTATTGAACATCTGTCGGTATCGCTGTACGAGTCATGCTCAATCCTGCCCTCTCCTCACAATCTCTGTCTCTCTCTCTCTCTTCCCCAAAGTGTGGTCCTCATAGATGAAGCCCATGAGCGAACGCTGCACACAGACATCCTGTTTGGTCTGATTAAGGACATCGCCCGGTTCAGGTCAGACCTGAAGGTGCTGGTGGCCAGCGCCACTCTGGACACCGAGCGCTTCTCCCGCTTCTTTGACGACGCGCCCGTCTTCAGGATCCCCGGCAGGAGGTTCCCCGTCGATATCTTCTACACTAAAGTAGGAACTATTCTTTCAATGCTTAATCTAGTAGTTATTTCATTTCTTTTTAAATATTTGGTGATTAATTGCTGTTAGATGGAAAAGAAACAGGGATATAAAAACACTGAATGAAAAATTGCCGTCTTTTTTTCCTGGCTAAAACATTACTCCTAAACAATTTCTTTTGTTTTCTCATTTATGGACATTTGTACATTTGAAGAGAAATAAAGAACGACTGCTCCCAAAAACCAAACTGTCCTGTTGATGCACGCATCTCTATGTTGTGTTCTCAAGGCTCCAGAGGCAGACTACCTGGAAGCCTGCGTGGTGTCGGTGCTACAGATCCACGTCACCCAGCCCATCGGAGACGTACTGGTCTTCCTCACTGGACAGGTAGAGTTTACATATCGAGCATGGGCTTCTTCAAGAGTCTGGGCAAGAGAGTCAATGTTTTGGACCCGGTTACAATGGGAGATTGGGGGTCTCCTCCTCCTCATGTTGTGTGCATTTTCTGCATAGGTTTTGTTGATTTTGAACAAAATAATTTCCCTCACAATTGCTTAGCTTAAAGAAAACCTTTTTTCCCCGTTCTTTTCTGTTCCTACCTCGGGGACCAACATCTGTATGATATTGTGAGGGTGCAGGCCATATTGATTTTGTTTTTTACACATGTATGTTAGCAGATAAAATGAGGTAACGTCTTCTCATGAGTTCTTTGTGAAGCCAGAGAACATAAACGCATCAGTGTCGGTAAAGAATGAAAAGATCTACAAGTGTGAAAGCGAGTGTGGGAGGAAGGGATGTTGCTACGAAGGCTAGATTCTTCTTATTTTTCTTAGTGTGTCAGTCGACTCTTAACCCTCTTGTGCTTCTTGTAGGAGGAGATCGAAACGTGCTGCGAGCTGCTCCAGGAGCGATGCAGGCGGCTCGGCTCTAAGATAGCAGAGCTGCTGGTCCTTCCCATCTACGCCAACCTGCCGTCGGACATGCAGGCGAAGATCTTCAACCCCACTCCGCTGGGAGCCCGTAAGGTGAGACGATGGCCCCTTCCTGTGCAGAATACGTGGGGAACTGTTATTGTTTCCTAATACAATGGTTCCTCTGGATGTGATAGGTCACTGCAGGATTAATATTTCACCTTGGCAGATAAAATGCTCAGTAGACTTTGGCAGCAAGTTTGTTTCTTTGGGAGACCTAAATGAAGACAATAGCTAAGTATCGGTTGTGTCTTAAATCAGATTAAATGTCAATGCTGTTATTCACCAATAGAGGACGCTGTAGTACAAAGACTTGTTTTGGTATGGAGACTTAGAGTTCGACAGATGAGTCTTGTCTTGATGTTTTCGTCACGTCTTTGTTCCCGTTGTTACACAGCTGTCTTTAATCTTCCTCCTAGTTGGTTTGAGCGTCGCTTACTCACTTAATCTCGCGGCACTGTGTGTTCTCTCCCTGTCAATCAAAGGTGGTGGTGGCTACCAACATAGCAGAAACCTCGCTGACCATAGATGGCATCATCTACGTCATTGACCCAGGCTTCTGCAAACAGAAGAGCTACAACGCCCGCACCGGCATGGAGTCACTCATCGTTACGCCCTGCTCACGGGTAACTGCTCTCTGTTCTTGTTGGAGCGGGAAGGTGTAGTGTAGTGAACGCACATGTTTTCATTCACTCAGGCTACAAGTTGTGATATTGTGTATCGTATGAGGGCTTTCGTCCAAGTGTTGCGTTGCATGTCTGCATTGTCCGCCTCTGTATTGGTTTCTAAACGTTTTGCCTCCTCCTTTTCTGTTTCTCTCTCAGGCTTCGGCCAACCAGAGGGCAGGCCGTGCTGGCAGAGTGGCTGCTGGGAAATGTTTCAGGCTTTACACAGCCTGGGCCTTTAAACACGAGATGGAGGAATCGACGGTGCCCGAGATTCAGAGGACCAACTTGGGGAATGTAGTCCTGCTGCTGAAGAGTTTAGGTGAGGAGAGGAGGGGCTCATATAATGACTAATAAGATGATGGCGTGGTGTTATTTAGAGGCTGTGGGTGTCTAATAAGCTAATACTTTTTGCTTGTAGGCATCAATGACCTCATTCACTTTGACTTCATGGACCCTCCTCCTCATGAGACTCTGGTGTTAGCGCTGGAGCAGCTCTACGCCCTGGGAGCACTCAACCACCTGGGAGAGCTCACCAAGGTACAAACCCAGGGCCTACACTTATTATCAGCTATAGCTGACATCTTTATAATAACTGTGTAGCAAATGGAAAGGTGAAAACAGTGGGAAAGGGGTGAAATTGTGAATTGGGTCGCAATAGTTTGTCATGATTGAAAAGTGGGTCCACAAACAAAAAACTGGTATAGACCTCCTCCAAAAATCATTCCAGTTCCCACAATTATTGTCCTAATAACCAGTTACAACAAGCAGTGTGTTAATTGTTCCCCCCCCACTCCATGCTGTTGATCCAGTCAAATCAACAGGATCATAAGCAAACAGAACAAACATATTTTACATTCTGAACTTCACAGGAAACTATGCTATATTCTTTGCTTTGACACGCATAATCCATGTCCATCGTCACAATGTCCGTCTGTGTGTTAGCGTGGCGTTTTGTACACACTCGAGGCTGCTGACGCTGCTTACTGGCAGCATTCAAGAGTCACTTCCTTGACGAAAAGTGCTGATACATGAGATGACTCACTCACTACTTCAAGCTTTTATTTCCACGCTCGTCTTGTTGTTTATCAGTGATTATCAAGGATGTGAGGATGTTTTTCAGAGAGTGTGGATGACTGCATCATTGGTCACTACCGCACTGCTGCAGGTTCTTGTTTATTTAATGAATGACTGAAGTCAAATGTCTTCAACTGTTTGTTCTTGTTTGTCGGGGTTCAGCTGGGTCGCAGGATGGCTGAGCTCCCGGTGGACCCCATGCTGAGCAAGATGGTCCTGGCCTCTGAACAGTAAGTCTCCAGTCTGATGAAGTATCAGATGCATTTAATCAATTCCAGACATTGGGTTTTCCTACATAGACCAAACTCTTCCAGGCTTTGTGCTCACACTTTTTCAATGAGGTTTGTATTGACAGGTTATAGATGAGGATGTATATAAACAATAACGGACAAGTCAAAATAATATTTAAATGATATAAAGAGCTCAATCTGACTTATATTTGTTGTAAATATGAGTTTGAGGATCAATTCTTCACGCAGGAGAATATTCATAATGTATTCATAAGGTTAGACATGACATGAGATCTGGAGTAAACCAAAGCTGCATACTTATTGTGAAATAGAGGATGAGCTCAGATTTGGCCCGCTATACTTCCTCTTTATTTTGACCCAGTTCAGTGCTTTTGAAGAAGGAACTCGTCCAGTGTGTGTGAGCTGCATGCATTAATGATATTAGTCTGATTTAGTTTTTACTGCCCTTTGTATTGTTAACTTTGTGACATGTTTGTTGAATGATATAAAGGAAACTAGTGAGTTGCTGAATAAGGATGACGCACATAAAGAAAATGCTGACTCTTGGCCTGAGAGAAATTCCCAATTTATTGAGTGAATGCAGATTAGGAAGATTGTGTTGTAAGGGGTGGAGGATTACTGTTGTTGCTTTCTCTGCTTTCTCTTTATTCCCCTCTGCATGTTTATATACTTCTGTTTATGTTTTCCTTCCCTTTCCCAGGTACAAGTGTTCAGAGGAAGTGTTGACGATAGCCGCCATGCTGTCAGTAAACAACTCTATTTTCTACCGGCCCAAAGACAAAGTGGTTCACGCCGACAACGCCAGAATGAACTTTGTGGTGCCGGGAGGAGACCACCTGGTGCTGCTCAACGTCTACACACAGGTACCAGCTGCTGACAGCATTTAGAGCTCAATAACACTTACCAATCCATTTAATCTAATGCAATCCAATCAACCTGCTATAAATCCTGTCCGTATAAAGCTTATAATGCATAACTGTCAGTGAGGTTGTCTTTCAGCTCTACATAAATCTTAGTTAGTGTTGGCATTTATTGAGCACTAGGAATTGCGTTAGTGCTCAAGATTTGCATCTGAAAGCAACTGTTACAATTTACAGTTATCAAACCTTTTTGGCTTTCATGACAATCCATCCAATAGTTATCGGGACATTTCACTCAAAACCACAAATGGTAACCTGCTGGCGGCGCGAGAGGAAAAGTCCCGGGATCACCAAAGTCATTAGGATTCATCCTCAGGGGAACATGAATGTGTGTACAAAATCTCAATCCATCCAATAGTCGTTGAGATATTTCAGTCTGGACCAAAGTGGTTGACCGGCCATCCTTAGCATGGCTGAAACAGAGATTAGAGAAAAGACAATGCACAACTTTTTATGGAGCAGAACTATGTTTTTCTGCTTTGTCTGCTGTTGTACATCTCTCGATCCCTCAGATTTATCCTGCAACCCCTTGGGGGGAACCGCTGTTTTAGCCCAGAGCGCAGGTGTTGTGCTAACAGCCGCTCACGGTGTCTTTCTCCCGCAGTGGTTGGAGAGCGGCTACTCCACGCAGTGGTGCTACGAGAACTTCATCCAGTTCCGCTCCATGAGAAGAGCCCGGGATGTCAGGGACCAGCTGGAGGGTCTGATGGATCGCATTGAGGTGGAGGTGGTGAGCTCCCAGGGAGACAGCTTGCCCATTCGCAAGGTCAGTGAGACAGAGAAAGGCCCTCTGAGTTTTACCACAGTTCCCTGTTATGCAGATGCAGGCAGAGTTGAGTTGGGCTGTAACTTGTCAAAGGGAGGAAGTTGTAACTACGACAATGGTGAAAAGCAGATATAAAAGCACTGAAGAGTTCAACCTGTGGCACGCAAGAGCGACTCAAAAACTCAAAAACATAGTGAAGATGGTGCCTCGAACACCGCTTGTCAATATTTGCTTATTTTTTGTTGTTGACTCCACCTCAGGCTCAATGAGTGACAAGAGTTTGAAACCTGACCCAGGGACCCGACTAATAATGCTCAGAAGACCGCACGCTGTTTACGTTAGCTTTAACCGTCAGCATGATCATACTTTGGAGTATCCTGTTGTACCTTCACGTTGAATTTAATCCTGTATGTGTCCATAAGGAGGTGAAAGGTCACCCTCAGATACAGCGAGTTTTTGCTCAACAAAACTAAGCGGGTGGATGCTTCCTGGCACAAGAGAGTTTTATCAAGATACTGAGATTTCAAAAAATTATCTCGTTCTTCAAATTAAAAGTACAACGAACAGTCAGCGAACAGAGGCTGTGTGATCAGCCTTCTCGTATCAGGGTCCGTGTGTTGTGAACACACCCCTAAGCCACTTAATAAGATAAGAAAGGGCGTTTGTTTTAATAGTCGGTTTACACCTTCTTTCATCACATGCTGTGTCGAATGTCCTGCAGCCAAATAGGCAAAAGCAATCCTGTAACTTATTTTGTTATATTTAAATAAAGGTTGATAAATAATTAAACAAATATAGAGCTAATATCTAAGGAAAATGTGTCATTTTAGTTTGATGAGACTTTTTTTAAACATGTATTAGTCTTTGAGTTTTATCCATTTAGTGGCGTCGTGTGTGCTCCTTGTTGTAAGCCAGGCGTCACTGACGTCTCCATGCTTACATGCAAACACAACGAAAGTGAATGAGTCATTTGAAAATGTTTGTTCTATTTTAAGGCAAAATGACTCCCACCTGCACGACTAGTGTACGACAGATGTCAGTCAGCCGGTTTTCATTTTCACACGCACCCAACATCACCTGGCCTAGATTCCAGCTGGTGTGAACAGTTTGTGTGCGTCTGTGAAAACACGGTTGGAGAAGCAGGTCTGAATGTTGCGTTTGGAAAGTAGCTGTGAGCAAATCCCACACGAAGCTCACCTTCAGTTCAAAACTCATGAATCACTTTTTTGTGTATTTTGTCAGAATAGTGAATTATCGGCGTTGGTGGTTATTCAGCAGCTGGATTTCAGCTTTGAGTTACAGTTAAGTTTAGGGTCCGATATTGAACAGCTGGACTTGGATCAGCGGCTCTGTGTTGTGTTCATTTCTTAGGGAAAGCCCTGATGAAGTAAAAGTAATAATCAAAGCTCTTGCTGCTGAACTGAAGACAAAAACTATCTAACTTAAGTTAGTTGTTGAAGGTTCTAGAATGTGCCTCTAGCATCATAAATGAAGAAGAGAATTCCAATGATTTTATGACGCGTTTGAGTGATGCAGCACTTACTTGCCACACCCGCTACGACAATATGCGCTACTTAATAGACAACAAGCAAGTCACAGCATCTTATCCTTTGTGCGATTCCTCTTTCATTGTTAAAGGACAAGTTATACCTCAAAACTCAGACCCTGACATTACGATCAATGTTAATGAACCCCTCTCTTGTCCCTGTCCCAGGCGGTGACGGCGGGATATTTCTACCACACGGCGCGACTGAGCAAAGGCGGCTACAAGACGGTGAAGCACCAGCAGACGGTCTACGTCCACCCCAACAGCTGTCTGTTCGAGGAGCAGCCGCGCTGGCTCATCTACCACGAGCTGGTCTTCACCACCAAGGAGTTCATGAGACAGGTCTGACGTCGTACTGTTTGCTTTTAAATACTCGCCAAAAATCTCACGCAAATATTTGCACATTTTCATAAGCTTATCAGCTGATGTGGAAGACAAACATGACACACAGAAAGAGCTGTTGTTTGAAATGTAAATGACATAGTGACACAGAAAACTTCCACAGAATAGTATCCTGTGGGTATGACACAGGATATTAAAAAGGAAGTGTTCCTGGACAATATTTAACTGGCTCTTTATATCCCCACACATAGATTAATCTCTCTCTTTCCCCCTCTCTCTGCACACAGGTGATTGAGATAGACAGCGGCTGGCTGCTTGAGGTGGCTCCTCACTACTACAAGAGCAAAGAGCTGGAGGACAGCAGCAGCAAGAAGATGCCCCGCAAGCAGGGAAAAGCTAAAGAGGAGCTGGGCTAAAGAGAGGGCCGAGGCTCGGGGGACAGAAGGTGAAGATAAACAGTGCAGGGGGCACACGCCTCTCCCCTCTCAGGGCAGGGTCAGAGTAAATACAATGACTTTGATTTTTATAAAACAATAAAGAAGAAAAGTGTGGAATTGTGGTTGCAGCTACATTTGTCTTCAGTTGTAGCTTGAGATGGCATTTTGGACCACATTTTGGGCTGCACAAAGTAGCCTGAACACGGACACGTGGAGCAGAGGGGACGGGTCCAGTGGGAAGCGGGTCACAAAGTGACTCGCTGGGTTAATCATAAACCGGCTCTGTCAGCTGGGCCACAACAAAGAAACATGAATCCACTTGAATCTGAGTTTCCTGATCTGAGACTCTCTGGGTGGGTCCCACAGCTCATTGAAGGACGAGACGGTAGCTTTGTTTTCCAGGTGCTTTTTAACGACCACCGGGCTCTTTGTTGAGTCCAATTGTGTATTTGTGAAACCAGCACACTGTTGAAGGGCGCAAATTACCGACGAAGCTGAAAAGACTAATTCCTAAATAACGAGTTTCACTCTTGTGTGAGGCTCCGTAACGTGTTTTGTTTTCATTTCTTTTCTACAGCAATAAAGTTTTTACAACCACTTTGTTTTGTGAGCTGGTTTGCAGCTCAGCTATTAGTCTATTGTTTACTACCTTTCAACTCCGGTTTCTTTCTTGTTATAATTGCATCAGGAAGTTCACTGCTATTGTTCAACTAGACGCAACTGTCCTCCTCTTGTCATGCTGGCTGTGCAACAACAGGACTGCGTGTGTTTTTGAGAGACGTTTTACAAAATCAATATCAAAGCATCCAAAGATACAGATGTGACATCTTTAACTCATTTTTAACTATTTAAAAAAAAAAAAAAAAAAAAAAATGTGGAATATCAGTTTGCTAATTGTCAACTTGTAAGTCAATGCAAAATACGAGCTGTTTGACAAAGCAAACAAAACTTCTTATGCTGTTAATATTCCAATCAGTTCTGGCCTTAACATAGATTAAATTAAGTCTGTGGTTTTGATGGGGAAGGGTGTAACTGGGACTGTGATGACAGTCTAAGTTACGCTGCTGGTCTTGTTTGTGAGGTAAACCCACAAAGTGTGGAGAGAGCGGTGCAGCTATGACAGGTATGAGGCGCTCATACCTGCAGTGTTGATAGCACCTGGTGCATGCAGCGACGGTGGAATTTCCCCAACAGTCACTGCCACTAATATCTGACATTAAACAGCTATACGAGTTAGATTCTCAAATGTAATCAACCAATAAGAGCATGCAGCTGTAGTCACAGAGCGGCCTCTAATGTGTGTTCTGCTATGTGTGGACACACATCAGATACCTGATTTTCTACAAATACAACACACAGACACAATTTAAAAAAAAACCTAGCTCACCTGAGCAGGTCCGACTGGTCTGACCAGAGAAGAGAAAAGGGGAGGAGGAAGAGGCAACGAGGAGGAGGGTTCAGAGGAGGCAGCGCTGTGTTACAATTAGAAAACAAGATATGAGACAGAGACTGCAAAGACTTCCAGAGTGAAGCTTTAAGCTGCTTTTCTTTCCGTAATGAAGTTTGGCGCATGTTTCTACTGCACTGGTACACAAAAGGATTATTCTACTTGTGAGGTCATCTCTTGACGACGTGATCCGATATTCATCTACCTCAGCAGGTCAGTGTGTGTGTACAAGTCTAATAATTTACTTTCCTGTTCTTTGTCAAAAAAAAAAGTTTTTCTCTGCTTCTTCTCTTTGCCGGCAAACTTATTTGAACTCCATAATAATAATAATAATAAACAGAAACTTGCAACTAAACTTGAACTTGTTGCAAGTGTCAAAATGCATTTTCCACAATTTGAAGGAAATCAGCTGCTAAAATGTTGACTGTGTGTCTCCTGGCGGGTAAAAACGTTTGAGTTAATGACTGACTTTGTGAGTTAGATGGGTATGATGGATGGTCGACATTTCAAAACAATGAAACTGTGTGACCCGATAGTGTCCTTTGGAGTAGTTTTAAATCACAAGTTTCAACCCTCTAAGACCACAGGATCTATTTACTCATGTGAAGAACTTCCAGTTCGTCAGTTCTAGTGTTTGCTGATGATTCTGAGCAGGAAAGCCTGTTAAACAAATACAGCCACACATTATCAAGGCAAAAGCACCACATGCGTGTAGAATAAATAAAATAAATTCAACAGATAGCATTTTAATACAATAGATGTTAGATAGCAAGTGATAAGGCATTATTGCTTCATCATCGTGAAACAGCAATGCAGGTTGTGCAGGTGCATTCCTGCAGTCTGTTTCCTGCTCTGCTGGTTTTTGTGAGCCAGTAAACTTATCAAAGCTTTAAACTTCCTCAGCTCCTGTAGGGGAACCGTGCATCTGATTCCAGTCTACCTCTAACATCATCCCACCAACATGAGCGATGACAGGGAGGGACGCAGGCCTGACGGCCACGGAGCCAGACAGGCCCCCAACGTCAAACCCAAGCTCGGCCAGAAAGAGAGGAACAGCAAGAAGGAGAAGCCTGCGAAAGTGAGGAGATCGAGGAGCACCAACTCGGAGAGGGCGGAAAGGGGCAGGGGGAGAGAACGAGACCGGCACCAGGGAGAGAGGAGGCAGCGGGGGAGGAGTGAGGAGGCCCGTCGACGGGACAGGAAAGAGGGAGAGAGCGCCAGGAGGAAGGTGAAGCCCCCTGAGGATGATGTGGAGGAAACCGAGTGCGCTGTGTGTTTCTGCACCTACGATAACATCTTCAGGACCCCGAAGCTGCTGGCGTGCGGTCACACCTTCTGCCTGGAGTGCCTCGCTCGCATCAACGTGACCTCTCCCGAGCTCAAGACGCTGTGCTGCCCGGTGTGCCGCGAGATGACCGAGCTCCCCCACGGCCGGGACCTGCCCCGCCTGGGCAACAACCAGGACATCATAGGCAAGCTCCCACCAGACATGCAGAGGGCTCTGTCCATCCGATTCAAGCGCAGCAAGGGCAAACTGCTCCTGAAGAACCCCCCTCCCACTAGCCCGACCAAGTCTCTCATCCCGCCTAAAAAGAGCCAGGATGCTCCGGTGACATCGGGGGGTGACCTCCGCTTGAGTGCACTGGAGCAGGGAGTAGCCCCAGCCACTGTGGTGGACGTAGGCAGGCCTCCGAGCAGGGTCAGAGGTCGCCTGCGCAGGCTTTTCCGCTCGGACCAGTGCTACTACGTCGTGGTGGCGACGGTCATCACCATCACTGTGGCGCTCATGCTAGGGGGGATTCTGGCCTTTGTGATTGTACCGAATTTGCGCAGGCCTGGTCAAGGGGGGAACCAAACGTCCAACCGTCCCCCAGACTCCGGGGGCTAGAAACCGGAAAGGGGGGACAGGGACAGGGACAGGGAAGGACAGGCTGTAGAGGTATCACACAAAAGTTGTTGTGATTTTCAGTGATCCTTTTGCCTCCTTGTGTGCTCTTGGTGTGCTCTTGGCTCAGCATAGGGACACATTCCGTCCGGTTCTCATGCAGTGAATAAATGAAGGAAGGGCGGCCACATTTTTTCGACAGAGGACACACAGGCTCGAAGTTGCACATATGGGCAGTAAACCACAGCAAACCTGTATGGTTGCTTGTTGTTGTTTTTTTGCTCTTTCCTGAACATGTTTGTCGTTACTGTGAAAGCCAGAAATACTGTATACGTGTAAAGGAACTGTCCACAATGATTAATCAGCTGTAAATGATGAAATGCCCTAAACTCTGTGATGAAAGGACTTGTGTGTCTTTTGAGTGCATCAGGCTGATTTCCATCAGTTCAGGGTTTCTATAGACCAACTCCTTGTACATAGCCAAAGATGATTTATATATTTGTAAATACGTATTTTCTCAATGGGTTTTTTTTAATTTCCCATTGTATCATTAAATAAAGCATTTTTCTATAATTTGAAAGGTCATTGCGCCGTATTTCCAAAACACATGATAAAAAAAAGTGTGTAAAGTATAGTGGGGACTTCCTGTCCATTCTCCTGACACTTGTCCTCTATTTAGTGAAAACAGATTTTTTTGCAAATAGCCTTTCAGGGAACCTGCATGTCCTCTTTAGACACCTGATATCCTCTGGTGGTGTAAATAAACCGGTGAACAGGGGGGCTTGAATTCTGAATTTTTACCCAGCCTCTCCTCTCTGTTGTTTGCCTGACAAACCTGTTTGACAGCATACGTTTAGCATTTTACTGAGCTACTAAAGGGCGGCTGTTTGCAGTTTTGACAGTGAGCCAATCGCTGGTAATATGCCATCCAACTCATTGGTGTGGGATGGTCAAAACATGTGGGAGGGTAACACATGAAAGACCATGACAAACTGCAGGAATAACAATAAGAGAAAATAAGTTCAGTCATATGTTAAGACTTTCCAGCAGCCTTTTATCTTATGTGCGACATCTGAGTGGCCACCTTTAAACTTAAAGCCAAGTTAAAAATAACAGGATAAATGTTGGATCGGTATGTATGGAAAAGTAATGTGCTTATTGCAGTATTTAGTAGTTACTTTGCAGATTAAGACTTTACATAAAAAGCTGAGGATGATTATCAGCCAAGAAGTGTTCAGATCCTTTATCAGTAATGTACATTAATGTAAAATACTCCATGACAATTAGAAATCCTGCATTTGTAATAGTATCAAAATTAGAAGTACTCATTCTGCAGAAAAAATGGCCTTTGTGACTGAGCTATCCTTTTATTATTAACATTGAAGCATCAATGAATAAGCAACGTTTTTTGTTGTAGCTTGTCAAGCTGCAGCTTGTTTTAACCGTATGTACAAAAAAAGGTTGTGAAATGATTTGTGTTCTAAAAAGAAGGGGAAAAATGAAAATGATGCTCGATAAAGTTGTGTTGTATTGGTATTATATTTTCTTATTTTTGTTGCCTAAATGAAACCAACTTATATGGAACTGCTAAGTAACATAATAGACGTTGCTATTTTTGTATTATGGGTTACAAGCCAAAAAAGTACCAAATGTAAAATGGGAAAAGTTATCAGTAAATGTGAAGGAAAAAAAGTACACGATTCCTTCTGAAATATAGTGGAGGTACAATGTATATAGGAGAAATTGAAATACTCAAGTAGGTCTACAAGTATCTCGAAACACAGTAAAGCACAGTAAAGTTCATGTAATTACAACCACCACTGTGATCAGTCTAGAAAATAAGTTGTGTTGCACCTTTTGCTGATACTTCTGCACATGCAGGACTTTTACTGGGTGCTTCCCCCACCATTGCTAAAGACACACCCACCTGAGCCCCCTTCCAGGACTATCGAGGCAAATATGGTCGGGTGCACTAGAGCAGAAAGGATCCCCCCCACCCCTCCTCTAATCCACTCCTTACGCAAATTTACCTTTAGTCCTATACGTTATGTGACAGCTTGGATAGAGGTGGAACTTTAGAACACTTAACGGAGACAGTCCTGAAATAGAAGTCTGTTGTGGATATTATCGACCAACATGGCTTCCACTCCCTCCGCCTCTGCCTTGACGGCTGTTCTACGGTGTCAGGGGAATATTTTGACCAGGAATCCGCCGACCAAGCGGCCCTCCACCTCGGCGTACAGCCTCGCGCTGACCGGCGGCTCGCCAGCTGAGCGCACCCGGTCAACCCAGGCGTCACTGTGGGAGGCTTTTCTGCAAGGAGACCGTGTTCTGGTGGGAAGAAGGCTGACTGTGGCGTATAAGTCGCCGAGTGTAGATGGCAAAACGTCGGGAGGAAAAGATTCCAGGGACACTAATAAATTATGTCACCCAACACTTTCGCAATCCGCACGGGACACGCACTCAGCTGTGCACGGTGTCCAAAACGCGCTGGCGCGTCAGCTGACGCGCAGACCGACATCTAGCCTGCCTCGAATAGAGAAATGCTCTCAAACTAAACAAAAGATAAAATACGAGACATATGCTATCTGTAAAATAGTATTTGGTGAGAACACCGGTGAATTCCCAGTTTTGAAAGTGTCCATAACGTCCCCATGTTTGCTGGAGCGTGCAGGACAAATACCGTCTATCGTGAGCACCTGCTTGTCTTTGGCTGCTCTGGTGTCAGAATTGATGTGTTTGAAGCTGGCGGTGTTGTGGAGGTCCAGCAGCCCTCGTGACGCTCTACAGCATCAGACCAGAGACAAAGCCCTGCAGGTGAGCGTGATGAGACTTAATGTGGTACCTTAAAAATGAGAACTAAACATTTATGTTACTGTGTTACTATATTTATATATATATATATATTTTTTTTTACACGTCCTCTTTCAGGAAAATGGACAAACCCACAATCCCACTAACCTCACCTGCTCCAAGGAAAACTCAGGCTCTGGACAAATGATCCCGGAGGACAGACCTGACTGAGAGTCCAAGGCTGCAGCACCAACAATCACACACCGTGATCTATCCATATTTACTGACTTTTACTGGGCTTTCACAATGCACAAAGCACATTTGGACTTCAACCCAGTGAACTGAGAAAACAACAGGTTGTTTTTAGAGCATTTCTATTTCTTCGAGGAAAAGTAAGCAATACTGGAACAATAAATACCTGAGAAACATGAAACACATGCATTGTACATTTTACTTAAAGTATTATAGGTCTCCTGTGGACAATTAAAATAATGGCATGTGGCCTACATTTATTGTTAAGCCTGTACGATTTGCACAACAACTTATTTTACAAACATGGAATGGAGTAAAAGTGAAACATCTTACAAGACATACATATTCAAATCCAGTTTAAGTAAAAACTGTATAAATGTGGAGGAATTACTGAAAGATGAACTCGTTTTCTTTCCACTTATAGAACTTATAAGCAGGGTATAAGTAGTCAGAACTTTTACATTGGTAAAAGTAGCAGTACAACAATGAAGAAATGTGTTGCATTCAAAATCTTCTAAGTAGGCCTACTCATTATCTGCCTGTCATGATATTTGTATTATATTTTATCTTATTTTATTAGCAGCGGTGGAATGCAAGTACATTTAACATTCAAGTACTGTGCTAAACAGTACAGTTTGGTGGCACTATACTTGAGTATTTCAAATATATGAAATATGACGCATTGTTATAAGTGCTATTTGTACAAAATAAAATCAGTATTCTTCATGTCAGTTGAGTACTTGAAGTTACTAAGTTCACTTTTCACCACTGGATACACCCTACAAATACAGTAATATACAGTATATATATAGCAAAAAGCAGAATATAACAGTTAAAAAACACTACAGATAGTTTTTTTCAAAATGATGTATATGTATAAATATATTTATATACATATATATTTTTATTTTATTTTACACTATCTGTACGGTGTTTTTTAACTGTCATATTCTGTTTTTTTGCTTGTCATCAGGTAGAAGAAAATAAATATTTCTCCATTGAACAAAAAATTGCCTTTTTTTCCCCTTGAGACCGATGCATATTACACGCACTTCTCATTACCATATTGTGAAGCCGCAGTGGGTGAAAGCAGACAATGAATGTTTCCAAACACATCAGACGCTGCTGTTTACTAATTAGCTCTGCAGAGAGCCGCTCCGACGTCAAAGTGTTACGTAATTCCTCACTCAAGGTGACAGTTAGGGCGGGACTTCCCGTAACTGCTCGCTACCCAGGAAGTCGTCGTGTTACTTTTCCTCCTCCTCCTCCTCTTCTTCCAGGCTTGTGAGAAACAAGAGAAACCAAAGGGGTGCAAAGTTGGTTTCGTAGCCGAGAAACTAGCAGGGGGACAGTTTCACACCGGCCCCGAACCGTCCTCTCGGCTCCGGTCGTTCAACTTGTCACCGAAGAACTGTGCAGAAGAAGAAGAAGACACGCTCAGAGGGGTGAGGGCTAATTTCAACACGCTCCTCCTCAAGCTACAGTACTTACAGTCTGTCTGGTCTAACCTGTCTGTCGATCACCTGAGAGGACAGCGGGCTGAACAATTCATCTGTGTTTTTATGGTTGTTTTTCAGTCTTCGTAGCAAACGGTTTGGCGTATTTAGCGAGGCAGCCACAGGTGATAAGAGAAAATCGATCAGAGACAGTTGGGTGATTCATCACTCCGGGTCACATGAAGCAACTTCTTACGAAATATACATTTACATAAACTGATTTCCTGCTTTTAAACTCTCTTTTTTTTTTTTTTTTTTTTTTTTTACAATGTTGCCACTTTGTTGGCACTTTTATTGCAACCTTTTTGCTTTTTTTCTAAAAGTACATTGTGTTCTTATTTATTTCAGAAGGAAGAGGATATTGAAAGTTGGGGATCTGTCAGAATCGCAACTTTACTCCAAAGATGACTCCTGTCCTTCGTCATATTGCGTCCATCTTCGCCCTCATCGACACTGTTTTGTGTCATTATAATTTCGGTGACTTCACAGCGAGCCAACAAAGTGTGGCTCCAGATCTCTGATTATGTGCTTGTGATGATACACGAGCTGTCCTCGCCATTTCCCATTCCTATTGCCTGTAACAAGGACGCCATCGTTCTACTCGGACCCCGTCCTCCTCCTCCACCCTCCGAGTTTCTGGGCCATGCTCCGCAAGAAAGGCTCTGTCATTATTTGTGGCACGTTCCTGTTTATAACCTGGAACGCCATACTGGTGCTTCTGCTCTGGGGGCGACCCCCACCCGGCCAGCCGGGCGAGCCTGGCCGAGAGCAGAGAGAAGTGCCCGAAAGGCCCACCAATGATGTGGTGGGAGATGTGCTCCGAATGGCCAACACGTTCGAGGCAGAGCTTGAACTGCAGAAAAAGATCCTGCTGGAGATCAAGAACCAGCAGTCGCTGAGGGAGCCGTCAAACAGAAACGGTCCAAAGGTGGTCGTCCCGGGTCAGCCTGTCATTCCCATCCTGGTAATCGCCTGTAACAGGGTCACGGTGAGGCGCTGCTTGGACAAACTCCTGGAGCTCCGTCCTTCTGCGGAGCGTTTCCCAATCGTAGTGAGTCAGGACTGTGGGCACGCCGACACTGCCGAGGTGATCCGTTCCTATGGAAATCAAGTCATTCACCTGAAGCAGCCGGACTTGTCGGAGGTGGCGGTGCGACCAGAACACAAGAAATTTCAGGGTTACTACAAAATCTCCAGGCATTACCGCTGGGCTCTCAACCAGGTGTTCAAGACCCTCTCTCATTCCTCTGCTGTGATTGTGGAGGATGACCTCGAGGTAAACATCAAATTGCTCCATTTAATAATTTTCATATTCAATGTTACATCAGATTCAAAAGCCCATGGTTGTATTTGACCCGCATCAATACAAAAACAATGCATACGCTCCATATTTCACAGCTTTTAAGTGAAGTTAATTTAACTTGTTAACGGGTCACTGTAAACTGAAATTGAATTGTTCATCTCCTACTCTAGGTGGCGCCAGACTTCTTTGAGTACTTCCAAGCCTTGCAGCCACTCCTGAAATCGGACCCCAGCCTGTGGTGCGTGTCGGCCTGGAATGACAATGGCCGGGATGGGTACGTGGATCCAGGCAAGGCTGACCTGCTCTACAGGACAGACTTCTTTCCTGGTCTGGGGTGGATGCTCCTCCGGGAGCTGTGGGAGGAGCTGGAGCCCAAGTGGCCCGCTTCCTTCTGGGACGACTGGATGCGTCAGCCGGAGCAGCGCCGGGACCGCGCCTGTATAAGGCCAGAGATCTCACGAACTTTGACATTTGGCCGGAAAGGAGTGAGCCTGGGTCAGTTTTATGACAGGTACCTGCGATACATTAAACTAAACACCGAATTTGTGCCTTTCACCAAGTTAGACCTGAGTTACCTGAAGGAGGGGACGTACAGAGAACATTTTGAGAAGGATGTCTACAGTGCTCCCGTGGTTACATATGAAGATGTTAAGCAGGGCCAGCTGAAAGGAACTGGGCCCTTCCGCCTTCAATACTCAAGAAAGGACAGTTTCAAAGTGCTGGCCAAAAACCTGGGGGTCATGGAGGATTTGAAGTCTGGAGTCCCGAGGACAGGATACAGAGGGGTTGTCAGTTTCATCTCAAGAGGACGCCGAATCTACTTGGCCCCTCCTCCAGGATGGACCCACTATGATCCCACCTGGAGCTGATAATCCAGAAGAAAGTTTATGAGCATCTCTGAATGTCAGTGGGGGAAAAAGTATTCCTGACCAAAGACTGACTGTCTTTGACTGAATGATATGTACTTTAGAATATTCTCTATAATAATGTAGAATGGATTGTCTATCTGGTGTTGGGGTTATTGCCAATGCTACTCAGGTCTTTTTCATTATCAGCCTAAACCGTCTGTTAGACAAGACTGCTGCAATTACACCAGAGATCTATTTTTATATCCTGCTAATTATGCACATGACATTCATTTATGCATTCAATGCAATTACATAGTTTGCCACTTTTGTGTTAATTATTTGCAAATGTCTGGTGCAGATGTGCAAATATAATCTGTGGTATGGTTGCTTATGGTGGTGGTGACAGGTCATAACTGAAGTATAATCCGTCATTTGATTCTCATTGTTTGTCTTCTATGAAAATCGGTCCTTCCTGCTAAATTCATTTTGTTGAATGATTTTCCAATGTAGTACAACCTGCAGGTTTTTTACCTGTGTTTGTATGTTTTTGGAATAAAAAAATACAGAATTTTGCTTTTTTTTGCTCAACTAATGTACACAATGCCAGCAATGTAAACAGGAGACCTATTATTGTCATAAATATAACTAAATTAACATAAAGTGCAAATTCAAAATATACACATGCCCAAAGTTTACAAAGATACCAAATGTGTGACACTGAATTTTGGGGGAAATGCTTGACGCTCAAGTCATTCAGGGTATTGTCATACATGGTGAATCCTTAAATGATGGATCCATTGATTTGGACTCAAGTGTATCAATGCTATAACAGTGAAGAGTATAGTGTAGTACTAATGAAAGACTTCTATGAAGATAGTGACGCCACACAGCAGTTTATAAATGAGATGTACACGCATGCAGTATAACGGTTGGGGTTATGTCTGTCTACGGTAGCCGCCGTGGCCCAAACCTGTTGGCGCTTTCCGTTTCCAAACTGATGCTCCTCTGTTTACTTCATTTGCAATGATGATGTGAGACCGAAACTGCTAGCTAGCTAGCCTAGCTAAAGTAATGAGGAACCGGTAAGAGATGGAGGAAAAAACACATGTGATGGGGGGACATACTGACGGGCATTTTACTGTTAATAATATATATTCATTCTCACCTGTTTGCTGTAGTTAAAGTAACCGTTTAATGGCGGCGTTATCCTGTTAGCGTGCACGGCTGCAGGCTAGGCTAGCTGTGCAGTGGGTTCGTGTTTCGATGTGATTTGATATGGCACGCTGCAAACGCGACAACACTCGCCTACTCTGGAAGTATTTCCTCCTTTATCCCTGTTGAATAACACAACCAAGCTTTTAGCAGGACCCGGGCTTTTTTTTACTTAGATTTAATTAGCCATCGCGTCTGCTGGCAGAAGCAACCTTTATAGCTAACGCCGTTTACTAGCGAAGCTGTGTGTGGCACTGGAATGGAGCCAGGCGACTTGCGTGAGAGCCCCGCCGGCTCCGGGGAGTCGGATGCGGGGGACTGGAGGGAGGTTACTCCCGGTGGGGACGAGGAGGTCAAAGCTGCCGAAACTAATGGGACAACACCAGAGACGGCAGTCAGGGACACCTGCGAGGAAGGAGAAAAACAATTACACAGCCCCTACGAGGAGGAACTGGACCCCAGAATCCAGGTATGACAACTACTGGTACTGGTCTTCTAACCTCCATTAAGATAGTTAATCAGCCAGGATGTAGTTATGTTAACGGGCCCTAGGTTGGGTAATACTGGGATCATTTTTGGTTAAGCATAACGGAGAGGTTGTCATCGTTATGTATCTAGTTAATATATGTATAATCTGTGCTAATCCGGTAGTCAGATCAAAAGTGATTATCTTTCACTGACATGCCGACATACCTGTGACGTACATGTCACACCAGCCCCAGTTCGTGCAGCCCGTGCTTCACCATTGCGTTCAAACAACAGCGTTATTGCATTTAACTGTAATGATGATACATGAGATATTTGAAGCTAATTTCACACAGTCTCTGTGTGTTAGAAGAATATACAATTTATATTTTTCTAGTTGTTGATAAGGGCCTAAATCAGTTCCCCCCCCCACACACAGGAAGAGTTGGAGCATCTCAATGAAGCCAGTGCCGAAATCAACAGACTGGAGCTGCAGTTGGATGTAAGTAAAAAAAACAACAAACACTCCACCTAATTAGGGGTATTTGTTTAGTCTTCCTACACATAACTGAAGAATATGGAAAACAGATTGCATAAAATCACTTTGATTTTGACAAAACAAAACTCCTGAGAAATGTGAGAAGAACACCCGAGGAATTGCTTGCTCTCTCTCTGTTGTTGAATATTTTATTAGCCTGCCCAGACTGTGCTCATCAATATGATAATTTCTGTTTTCAATTTCTCTAAGCATTAGGTCTGGAAAAAGTCACAACTCTTAAAAGGGAAAAATGTTCTGGTACCGATAGTTCGACGCTCGAGTGAATCGTTTGCTCACTCGCCTCCCATTACATTACAGTTAAATCTAATCTTTCATACATTTACCATCCAGGATGCCAGAACAGGCTACCGGAAGATCCTCACAGAGTCTGCCAGGAAGCTCAATGCTCAGAGCTCTCAGCTCGGTGGCTGCATTGAGAAAGCAAGACCCTACTATGAAGCCCGTCGCCTTGCCAAAGAGGTACACACAAATGATATGTGTGCTCTGTCTAAATGTGTCCCATGCGTTTAAAGTGCTGACCTCAGTATAAACGAGGCCTTCTGAAGTGTCCTTAGACTGAGCACTTAGTCCCTGTCAGATCCAGGAGTGTAGACAAAATGGGATCTGATCGTTCAGACAGCATTTGAAGGTGGTCAGGGGCGCATTAGTCCACATACGTAGTGTAGCGTTACTGCATTCCTGACCGCACTGAAGGAGTGTTCCTAGTTGTTTATAGCCTTACAAACACCCTACACACTGCTCTTTACCTACGTCGGACAATGTAGACAAGATTTTGAGGGTCACGTCTTCTCTATATTGCAGCAATTTCAGTTTTCAACTCCTTAAAGTGAATCTGAGTAGCAAAGAGAGCTCTGATCACAGCCAGTCATTCATTATGTATGTGAGATTCATTCTCGTGCAAGGTGTGAGCTGCGGTCTATCTTAATTGGATGTTGCCCTGCACACAATCTGGATACCGGATACAGGAGCACTATGTGCGTGACGGTCTTTATTGGAAATTGTAAACGGTTAAATAGATACAATTATATAAAAGGCAATTGATTATTTTCATTTACTTACCTGTTTCTAAATGTATTGGCCTTATGGACTTACCTTTATTAAACTTTGAAAATCAAAAACTTTGATTTACAAATACAGTTTTGAGTTCTGCTTGTTATTCGTCTTAACACAGCAGGGTGTGGTGTCCTTGTCTTATTCCACTTCTGCAGGCTGTAAACGTTTAGTCTGCTCTCTATAGGCACAACAGGAGACCCAGAAGGCAGCTTTGAGCTATGAGAGAGCGGTCTCTATGCACACAGCTGCCAGGGAGATGGTCTATGTGGCAGAGCAGGGTCTGATGGCGGATGGCAAGAACACCCTGGATCCCACCTGGCAGGAGATGCTCAACCACGCTACCTCCAAGGTAACAAAGAGGAGGAGGGACACTTGCTATATACACACACACACACACACACAGACACATGTACAGTAGGTGCAGGATGGTGTCTCAGAAGAAAAACACTCACTGGAAAGTACAAAGAACCAAATAATCATCTAAAACACGGTGGATAGTTGGGGTGTAACGATACATTGATCTGGATCAATATATCGAATCAATGATCAACTATCCAAAGTAATCAGTGCAAAGTGGAAACATTGATACCCATTATCGTCTTTAAGATACGCCTTTATTTTGAAATTCCCATGGCACATCTGTGTCACCATTTCAGTCCAAACGCATCCGTTTCCCCCAGAGCCCACTAATAACATTGTCAAATCATATTTTAGATGTTTTTTGTGAGTTGATATGAGTTGTGGTGTCTTGTTTAAAGAATACTCCACCGATTTAGCATTGCACCCTGTAGCACTGTCAGAAAGTTAAATAACGATCAAACTTCCGTGGAGTTAATAATTGAATAAAGAGAGATATCGATGTCTTGTACTCATGAACACACAGGCTTCGGATTGGTGTGTTTGCGTGTTAACATCCTGCTCCTGCGTGTCTCTCGCAGGTGAACGAAGCTGAGGAGGAGCGACTTCGCAGTGAGAGGGAGCACATGCGCGTCACACACGCCTGTCAGGAGGCCGAGGCTCGGGTTCAGATGCTGCAAAAGTCCCTCAAAAGAGTCATTGTGAAATCCAAACCCTACTTCGAGCTCAAGGCCCAGTTCAACCACATTCTGGAGGTAATGCAGACTCAGGGAGTTTGTGAAACCGTAAGCACTCACAAGATGCTCTGTGCATTGTACTTTGTTCTCCGTCACTCCCAGTTTCCCCATCCTCTCAAGGAAAATGCAGTCGTTTAGTTGTGTTGTAAATGTGCTGCAGGTCACTGGTAGGTAATCCACCTGTTTGGCATAAAATCAATGTTGAAATTGATGATAAAAGTTGCTGTGCCCTCTGTGTGACTCCAGGAGAACAAGGCCATAGTGCTGCAGCTGGAACAGAACGTAGCCAAAGTGAAGACCCGCTACTCCATCGCCTTACGAAACTTGGAGAAAATCAGTGAGCAGATTCACGCTCAGAGGGGGAGGGGCCCGGCAGAGGGGGGGCGCACCACTCTCTGCGGTGGGCGGAGCCCCCCCGTTGGAGCCGAGTCCGACGTCAGAGTTCAGAAAGAAGGCGGAGCCTGCGGCGGCGGTGGTGGTGGTGCGACGGGGCCCGGTCGGGTGGACGCAGCCATCGACCTGGAGAAATACAAGGAGAATGAGAAGGAGAAGGAGAGGGAGCGGGCGGGGTCGGATTCCCTTTCGGTCTTCAGCCTGCAGACCATCGCTTCCGACTTGGAGAAATATGACTCCATTGAGCACCTCGGGAACCTCAGCGATGTCGGGAGCGTAACTGGGGATGAGGGCGAGAAAGAGAGAGTCGGAGTGATGGATAGAAGAGACAAGCTCAAAAGAGAAGAAGCAACCGCCAAAGAGCGCCAGCAGCAGTTCTACAAGCAGCATCACCGAAGCTTCAGTTTGTGAGGCTGTCATAGATATAAACACGCTATAAACACTGCAGAAGCAAAGTGAGTTATCAAAATAAACTACCAATTAGGGTAAGCATCCCGAACACATAGGTACCAACCAAAGTATAAGACAGTGAATTAGCTGTGAAACTGGATTGATGCAGTTGTAGGTGTACGATATGAGTTGATGGTGTAAATAAGCACACGTATGTTGACTGACAATACATTATTCTAACGCTGACACTGATCAATAGTTAATATTGCTGCCTGGTTACAACACTACTGGAAGCTAAAGAGCTTTCAACACTCCAGGACAAGTATACTGTATATTGAGGGATTCTGGGTAGAATTTGTTCCTTGAGCATGAAGGAACAGCGAAGAATGATCAAAAGACAACGTTGATCTAATGGGGTGAGACTAGTGAAAACAAAACCCTCCATTGTTTCCCCTCCCAGTCAGTGTCGAGTCTTATCAGCGATTGCTTCAAGGTAGAGGGGGCTGCAGGGTCTCACCATAGACACTCGTATCCACCCTCATCAAGTTAGTGTGCAGGGAAAAATGACAAAAACGATTCTCTGTCAGTGCAGGGTGAAAGCATGTTTGAAATCACATTTCATATATTTATTTCCAGTAACATGCTGCAAGCAGTGTTATTTTTAGCACGAGAGAATGCGTTTTTTGAGAGTTCCTGAAATGAATGGAGTCTGAAGACGATAATGAGTCTTTCCACTCAGACAGCATGCGCTCCTTGTTAGCCGTCTAAACAGACACGTATGACATGTATTCAGGGCTTTATGCTGAAAGTAAAACTGAAACTGTTAAAGCTAAGACGATGAAGCTGCAGCCATGTTTTCTTTTTAATGTCGTATGGTGCAAAAACCTTTCCCCAACTTTTGTGTTATTCGGATATTGTTTACATGTGTACGAGTGGATTTCTTCGGCAGCAAATGCATTTCCTCTTTTGTTTGCCTTTTTAGAAACAATGTGCCCTTGTTGTGATTTGAAGTGTGCCTTGATACAGAACGAGTAACACATTTAGCATGAGTGGCACTTTGCTGTAATCTCATCTGTAGTTGTGTTTAGAACCATTTCATTCATTTGTGTGTGTCTGCGCCCGTTTTATGATTTTTGGAACACTAATAATCTAAGTCACCCAGGCGCCGAATCCGATGAGACTTGAAGAGTTCTGATTTCTGTATTTTCTTTTTATGATATTGTACTTTGAGTGTGAGATGCGAAACGACGAAGTCAAGAAATGACTTGTAAATGTATGTAATTATTACAAAGCTGGAAAATATTGACATGTACAGCTACATGTGTTAATGGAGGTGAATGTTGGTTGTACAGATGTTTTCTGGATGCTCACAGTTTGTCATGTGTATTTAATTCATCGTTGCAGTTAATCTGAAAAAAACCTCACCTTCACTTCTGTCTTAACAATTAGTCTTCACCCTATTAATGACATTTGTGATGTAGTCAGAATGTCACTTTCCAATTTATGCATTGTCATATCTATAATCAATAAACCAAATCATACTTCTTGGGCCTGCGAGGTTCTCATATTGTCCTATTTATGTGATATCTTGTATGGCTTATTGTAGAATCACATGTGGAGCGGCAGGTTAGGGTGTGAGTTCCTGTTTGATGCAGGAAGAGGGATGGTGAGAGACAGGGAAAGGTTACGTCTTCCCCAGCCTTCCTTCAATTATTCAGCAGATATATAAATATGAAGCAGCATCTCAGAATAGATGGCAGAAGAGGAGCAGAGGATGGTGGGAAAGACAAATGTGGGGGGGAACGAAAAACACAACGGGCTTTGATTTCATAGATGACCAGTGTCGTAGAAATGACTGATTGCTGCTTCGTCGACTTAACTCCAAAGAGCTTTGGAGCAAAAAAAAAAGGCTTAACAATGTAGTGAGTGTTAATGCCATAGCACCATATCTGCACCTCCATCCATGTCTAGTCCTCCTGCCGTGATATGATTATTAACGGTGGGATGAATCCACAAGCTTATCCTAAACCCAAAGCCCCCTCGTAAGATTCATTGTGATATTTCACTGTCGTGGGCCCAGACCTTAGCGCGTTTCATCTTGGGAAGAGAGGGGCTGTTACGCACGGTGCGTCTCCATCATGACGTCGTGTATTAGCTCAAGATTGTAGGGGGAGAGAGAAAAAAAAAAGAGAGGAGGGGAGTGTGGTGAATCGGTGTTTCATCGTTTTATGGGGATGCGTTTGTATATAGTGCATGTATTTTGTTTTGTATGGATTTTTCTCGTTTCTTACTTTTTGCCATGCGTAACTGCAATACATGAAGAAAAATAAACCCGGGATGAGATACGGTTTTGTTTTTGTAACGTTCTGTTTACGAACGGAGCAGCTTGCACATTTATAGCCATACTAATATAGCCATAAATATCGTTGGAGAGATGCATATTTTTACCAAATAATCCGACATTGGGCTTTCCCTGGCGGATCCACCCCGGAGGACGCACTGCTACCTTGACTGAGCGCATCGAAACTAATAGTAAGTACACATGCTACGGCTTCGCTTCAGGCGGCTAGATAGATGCTACTATTACTGTAGGTCGCAATATGAGACGACGTGTATTCAGAAAATGCCCCATTTGCCATGCAGGATGATCTAGACTGATGTCATATTCGATCTTTAATTTGTATGCAAAGGTAATTGTTTTTTTTCGACGGTTCACAGGCCAGATTTGTTTTGAGTACCTTCCCGCAAGAATCCTGTCTGCGTTAACGTTTTGGTGCTCTAGAAAGAGAGGATGACAGGGGAAGATGTTTGCACCTTTTTTTAATTTTTAATTGTTGTAACAAAACGTACAGCCGGTTTAAAGACACGATCATTTATTCAAGATGCTACTTTTGAGATCCACTCCTATGAGGACTGCACGGGCTTGTTAGTATGGTCGGCCTTCCTCTACAGGCCATCACGGATTCCCTTGTCAACAGCCGACAAGTAACTACCGGCAGCATACGGTTGGTGGCACCCTTACTGTGACCCTCACGTCTCAATAGTTCATGCTCAGACACGCACCAAACACAGCATCACGAGTATGTGCGTGTGTACTCCGTGTGGATCTGCTCAGAGCTTATAAATAAAATAAAACTGCCTCTCTACATGAATCTGTCTTTGGTGCTGAAATGGACCGCCGGATCGTCGCTGTTCCATTGCAGCTTCCGGCATTATAAACACACAAGGAAGTAGGCAGTGCCTGTGCATCATTAGAGCTGGATGTGGATGATGGGCTGTAGGTGTTTTGTGTTGTTGTTGCAACGCGGTGTTTCGCGGGGCTGCAGTGTGTTGGAGCAGTGAAGGCGCTGTCCGTGGTGCTGAAGTCTTAATTGCATTTAAAGCTTGAGGCTAGTCGACTGCCCCCCCTCCCCCCCCCCCCCCCCCCTCCCCGTCTGCTCAGTGCCGCTGCAGCCACGTCGCCGTTGGAGTTAGCTGGCTTTATACTGGATAGGCTGCTTCATCCGTGCTACACTCACTCGCATAGTTTGCTTTTATCCGGCTCAGTGTGTGATCGCTGATATTAATGACTCCATGCTGGGCTGTCCTTCCACCGCCCCCACCCCCCTTTTTTCTCTTTACTGCCTCCCCGCCATCCCTCACAGGACAAAAGCGCACACTGTAAGCTGCCAACACACACACACACCAACACACACACGAATAATACACACTCTCTGGTGTCTACCTCCTGCATGCGTCTTGTCAGTGAACTCTAAAAATACACTGGATAATGCTAATGAAGTATCCTGCAGAGTTTGTCTGTCTTCCACAAGCAAGCCTCGCTGCCATCTGTCTCCCTCACTGTGGCGCTTTGCTTTGTTATGCCCCCCTACCCCCTACCCCCACACACACACACATACACACACACACACACACACCCTCCACCCTTTTGCTGCCTTGTTGAGTGTGAGAGTGCATGGATGTGTTCATATGTTTGCTCATAAAG
Organism: Pholis gunnellus; assembly: GCF_910591455.1. Taxonomy (NCBI): domain Eukaryota; kingdom Metazoa; phylum Chordata; class Actinopteri; order Perciformes; family Pholidae; genus Pholis; species Pholis gunnellus. Next base: position 22,112,827 of record NC_136534.1, read on the forward strand.
CAACATTTATTATTCAAAGCTGCAAAATGAGCAGCTATAGTGTGATTATCATTGATACAGTTGTGCTGTGTGTGTGTTCCCCTGCCTGCCAGCGCTCCAGGCGCTGTGGCTCATGGGACTCGAGGGTCTTTTGACTTTTTGCTAGTTGGCGTATCACACTCAGTCTGTACTCATGAAATCTGCACGTCAGGCAGCAAGTGTGGCGACCATGTGGCCTGCCATTTAGCCATCTTTGTAAAGCAAACAGAGCCTTTGTACGCATTGAGTTTGGTTTTCATTGGGAGGATATTTTCACTGTTATTTGTTGATTTTACAGATACTGTTTGTTGATTGTAAATTCAGAGGAACTCCTCTAATTTTACACATTCACAGTCTGTTTACAGGTCTTTGGGAGCACTACTGCATACAAACAACTGTATAATGCCTTTTGAGCTGTGTGAAGAAGATAAATTACCTCAAGTGATGTCAACAGTCAAGTTGCACTGTGGGTAATGTAGGCCACAAGGAAGAGGAATGCTTGGAATTAAATAAATCGGTGGTTCTTCTGCATCAACTCTTTTTTCTTTTTTTTTTAAACTCCATTGTAAGTCGGACAGTGTTGGCATATAGGAGTGGTGGGTGTGGTGGGTCGTTGTGCCTTTAAATTCGGTCAACACACTTAACAGCACCTTTTCTACAGTCTGCAAGCCGTTACAGATACTTTTCTACCCTGAACTGAAGAAAACTCAGAAATCCATTGAGTTTGCCCTGGCGTGAAATGTTTCTCTGGGCATGGCGCTTTGCAAGAATTCGTACCATCAAAACCAGAGATGAAGCTTCGTATACTGGGCTTTTGAAGCCAAGCTGGCCTGTCTGCACTGTAAATACAAACTGAGGCAGGGAGAGAAAAGTGGACTCATCTTGCAGCTCGTCAGGCAGGTTGAAAAGGGAGCGTTTCTGCCAAAGAGTTGATGCATCCCTTTTTCAGAAGGACAGTGAGCAGTGGACCGACTGAGAGTGTTGCATTAATATAAGAGTGTTTTTCTCAGTAACCCTTTTCTCTTTGTCTCCCAATTCCTCTTCTGTCTTTCTTCGAAAAAGCCTCAATTTCCTCGACACACTTTTAAAAATCCTCTCTCTTCCTTCTCTTTCAGATCCAGAGATGGCTCGACTATTGTTCCTGATTATTCTCTATGCTCTTCCATCTCTCGTTGTGCCCATACATAATTCATCAACTGGAGGTAATTTGCGTGTGTTTGTGACTGAATATGTGCGTGAATCTGTATGTGTGTTTATAACATGCCTTAATGGACAGAAGTAACTCCGCAGAGATTGTTAAGTGACCTGACTGAAGCGCTGTTATTTTTGCAGGGAGGAAGGCATCAGTTAAATTGACAGTATGTGGCGTTGCTGTAATGTTTCTACATTATCTGGAGAAAGAGCTCTCCCTCTCTGCTCTTCTTGTCCTTGATTGTTCTTCCTGTTTCTTTTTGTTTTTTTCAGGCTGTGCTATCATCCGGCCTCCCAGGGATGGGGGGATCCGCTACAGAGGCCTGACACAAGAACAGGTACAGAGAACGCTGTTACTGCTGTGAATGTAAATGACACAGCCCCACCTGCCAAATCAAGCATGTTAAACCACAGCTGGCTTGGAAGATTTTCAAAATACATAACACAGTATTGGAAGTAATAAGCAGCTAATACTCACTGTGATGTGATTTCTTCCTATTTGAATTGAAAATAGAAGATGACAGCCTGAGAAAATGAAAATGTGCGACAATAAGAACACAAATTAGCTGGTACTATATATGGTTACTACTATATATATGGTAACTACTCTCAGTGCATGTGCACTGGAGGTTTCAAGTTTCTACATCACAACTGTGTGAGCTGCATAACGGACAATGATAGGCTTCCAAATTAGTTGCGATGTGGCAAAAATCATGCTCCTATGTTCATGTGTTGAACTGAGGATTGAGGAGAGCACAGATAAACGCAGATGAATGTGAAAACAGACGCTGTACAAGCGTCATTCTGCACAGTGAAGCTCAAACATTCAGGTGAAGTGACAGTACATTCTTGAGTGGAGAGGGACGATAAAGCTCACAAGATTGTAATGAAGTCTGTTCCGCAGCGAAATAGAGGGAGAGGGATTGGTGCAGTTTCAAAGTGTTGAAGCTGAGCCAGTCAAACGATTGAAATCTAATTGCAGCACTCTGGACGTATGCACACACTGACGTGCACAAGGCTAGGCTTAAGTTGGCCCCCCATAACAGCCCATTTGTCCTCCTTGGCTGAGCTGCCTCTCTGGGGGAAAAAAACCCTTCATCCTGTTGTGGTTGCATGAATACGAGTAACCCGTAATTTCTAAAGAAAGACCAAACTAAATCACCATTACATCTAAACTTGTATTACTTTTTGATAGGCATGCAGAACACAGAGATGGGTTAGTTAGTTAAATCGACATATTTTACACCCTTCAGGGACATGCTGATGGGTGACACCAAAAACCAAAATGTCTGTGCACCTCCGTGCACACACGTGTCCAACACACACACACACACACACCTCAACAGGAAGTTGAAACATAAAGCTGGGCTATCCTGCTTACTGCCCTCCTCTCCCAACCAGAGAGAAGGTGTAATTCAAAATGTGACAGTCCATCAATTCAGACTATATTGCCATAAAGTGTTCTTCCTAGTAAAACTTTATTGCCACAACCATATGGCATCAGTCTATTCCATTGAGGCAGACTGAAGAGGGACCCTGAGTGAATGAGGAAAAACGGGTAAAAGAGAGCATCAATCATGCTTTAATCACTGTCCCTTCTTCTCCCAATCTCTCTCTGTTCATGTTTCCCTCACAGATCCGCAGTGTGCAGATCCTCCCCGTGGATTATGAGATAGAATACATCTGCAGAGGAAACCGAGAAATCGTGGGACCCAAGGTCAGGAAGTGCTTACCCAACGGCACATGGACGGACATCACGCTGCACAGCAGATGCTGTAAGTCCTTTTTTTGTCATGTCTTTCATCCCCCTTTAATCCCTCCACTCTTCCTCATCTCATCTCTTTTCAAAACAATTCTTGTTTAAGTGACTTCTTACGTGTTCTGACTCAGCATCAAATGAAGTTTCAATAAAATAAAAGCCCATAAACACAGAGGGAAAGTGCTCACTCCTTTTTTAGAGGACTGAGGTTGGAGTCATTTCAATCGACAGTAAAGTAGATGTAATGTAATTTTAAATGGAGCTTACAGTTGATATGTTGAACTTGTCAGAAAACAGTTGCTTGTCTACACGTCCAGCAGTTATGGTTAAAATTAATCTGAAGTCTTGTTTCTGGCCACCTGATGGATGTAAGTCCAATATTCACTCGGTTTTAGCTCAGTTTTTGGTCTCCTCTATCTCCTGAGGGAGGTATCTGGCTCTTGCAGCTGCTGTCTGTCTGCTGTTTGGTGCTGAGCAGATAGCTTACGGTGTTTTTTGTTGTTGAAAACAGCTGCAACCAATAACAGCAAAATGAGTGTTGAGAGTAAATCAAAACAATAAAGTTGTGTCAGCACAGCTAAACTGAATATTTTAAGAATATACTGTATGTTCTAGTGCTTTAAATAGTTGCTGTTGATGTTGTAGAGCTGGGCTTTATGAAATAAATAAAAGCTGATGTTTAACCTCAGAGACCCGCACGTTTTGAAATTGCCAGGATCAGGTATGACTGGAAAGCTGAGACTCTTGTGGATTCAATAAGCTCAATTGTGTTCATGTATGATGATGTTAGTCCACATAGCAGCGTTTTTTCATTTTTAACTTTACATCACTGTATAAAATGTGATAAGATGTGTGGCTTTCCTGTATATATTGACAATAAGGGGGTTTCTGAATAATGTCCAGTTCAGATGTGATAGCCAACAAATGCTATTCTTACAGGATTCTCCAAATATCAAGTGTTTTAAACCACTTCTATGTGGCATGTACTGCTGACCTGCTATCTCCCCCTAAAGATCCACTGTCCTCCCCTAAAAAAAGACAACATGGGTTAAAGAATAAAACAAGAAAACACGTGTTGGAGTCTCCCACATGCCTTTTGGCGAACTACAAACGCGTTCCCTTATTCTTTTCTTTTGCGGTGCCTTATTCTTTCCATTTTGTAAGTATGAATTTAATGGTGCTCTGTGGTTTCAGATATTTATTCATAACCCAACCCTGATCTGTACTTCTCCAGAACTTTGTCCAAGACCTGTTTGGAGAGCTCCTTGGTCTCTGGTGCTTTTCAGAACAGGTGTTTATATACTGAGATCATGTGACAAATCATGTGATGCTTAGATTGCACACAGGTTGACTTTATATAACTAATTATGTGACTTCTGAAGCACCAGATCTTACTTTGGGGCTTCATAGCAAAGGCGGTGAATACATATGCACGCAGCACTTGTTAGTTAGTCTTTATGCTGGAGGCATTATGTTTTGGGTTGTCCGTCCGTATTTGATATGAAATTTTGATAGAATTGATATTCTAATTATGACAGTTTCACACAAACGTGATGACATTTTGAACATACATGGATGTAAACTGCAACTTGACTGGTTGGTAGAGGCAAACAACCATGAGGCGGTCATTGTTTTATGAATGTTTTACGATTTTTTTTCATTTCACAACATCAATTTTGGCTATTATGGATAGGTCCATTACATGAAATGAATTAACGTCATTCATGATCTCTAGATAACAATATGTGTGACAAAATAATCTCAACTCAAAGGTCCACTTACCAGATTTATTTGGAGCTTTCAACCACATTTCATGGTGTGAGATGGTGGTTTAAAGCTTCGAAACAGCTAGTAAGCGGACCTTTGAGGTGGGATTATTTTGTCACACATTTTGGTTGAATGGTCACAAATTATTTCAGCAACATTTTTCTCTTGCTGTACTGGTGACATGCCACCAACCAGAGCTTGTAAACATACTTTGTCAAGTTGAATTCTGATGAATAGGTTTGATATTTTGTGCTGAGTAGTTTTTTTAGTGTTTACTCTGAGGTATGTGTGCCTGATGAAGTCAATATGAATTTATCCGCGATACCCCAATAGAGAATAGTTTGGGCTGATACTTGCTGGGTATTGATTTGGAGTGCTCATTAAAGAATAATGGAGCTAGCTTTCCTATTGGACGGTGAGGCCTGAATGTAATTTCGACTCATATCACACCTGCAGTTCCTCTGCAAATACTGAGAATAAGGCCAGAGATCTAATCAAATCCCCGTAATATCTCCTGTTTTTGTTCTTTCAGTTCACATTCAACATCAGTGAACATTTTTTTCCCCCCAAGAGTACATTCTCTAAAGCAGGCTTTTTGTTTTCTCTGGCTTATGTAAGAGCACAAAGCTGCAATGTGCAGATTGAAGTTTTATTATGTGCTCACATGCTGGAAGCAAGATTCAACAAACTCGGCAGCTAAACAAATTATATTCAAGAGCTTGGCCATTTTGTCAGAAAAAAACAAACCAAGAGAAATGGAGGCTGCAAGCGAACATCACAAAAGTGGGCCGAGACTTTTCTTACGGGTCTAAACACATTTTATATTGTGTCTGTGTTGCATTAAATGCATGAGTAGGAAAGTGTCCAGATGCATGCAGGAGCACCTGAAAATAGAACTTTAACACATGAACGACTTCTCAGAGGCAAAGCTGCTCAAGAGGCAGAAGTAATCTCCTCAGTCTCAGATGTTGGCAAAACATTTTTACCTTATTGCTCATTTCCATCCTGTTTTTTTTCACTTCTGTACTGCTTGTTCACATGTTGGAGAACGACGTTACAGTCTGCATCGTTTCCACACATGTCTTCCCGAGGAGCCAATGTCAGCAGCAGCAATAACCGGAAGAGATGAAAAACCTTGAAGAACAAGATCTATTGCTTTTGTCACGAGGCTGGAGTTTGTGACTAACAGTGCTAATCGTTTATGTAACCTCAGTACTTCACGTTGAGTGCTTATTGGAAAATGTTGTCATGCTGACACACTAAGACTAAATTGGTAAACATGCCCTGTGAACGTCAGTCAGCTTGTTAGCATTGTCATTGTGTCATTAGCATTTAACTACTTTAGTAAAATTACCTGCATTTATTTTGATTTCTTTTGGCTGGATGACACAGTTGGAGTTGTGCTTCAGGAAATGAATGTTTTTTTTTTTAGCTGATTGTATTTGCCAGGCCCCGGAGAGAAGGCGGAGTATTTAGTTTAAGACCGAGCGGTGAAATAACACGTTATGTGTATGACACGAAAATAAAGAAATCAGTCAAACTAGCTGCTAGCATGGCTGCAGACCTTTTAAGTAATCCTTTAGTAAAGCTTTTCATCACGAGTCGTGTTTACAGAGAAATGATTCTATCCTAGACTGTCTTAAAATGTTGGTCATGATAAAAGCTAACTAGACGGTTCGCTGAAGTAATTTTAAGTAACTGAAGCATTAAAGCATGTCCTCTGACCTGCAGCGGATTCTTCTGACATTAGCTGAACAAGCTCCCCCTGACTCTGTGGGTACACCATTGGACTGTAGACTACTGTGTACACTGGGGCTCTGTTAGAAATCACAGACTAACATACTATGCATACTAAGTATGACATAAAATTTAAGTATGACATAAAATGGAGTGTGTAGTGCGTTGGAACCGCATAGTAAGGGGATTGTGAGAACAGGAGACACGCCTGGATGTAAAGGCCTACTACATTAGCATGAATGTGAATGCATTGCAGCAGCTCTTCATGCTGTCATGGCGGACTGCGAGGCAGTTAAGAGGAAAAACCTGAGAGCTAACATGTATGATGTGCTGTAGAAAACCTTTTTTAGAAAACACTAAGATATTCAATAATTAAAATGTGCCTTCAAATAATACTGGAAAAGGTTAAATTATGTGGAAGAGATAATGAATTTATTAATTTACATTTGTGATCAAGAATTTTCATTCAACATTAGCTCGGACCGGTAATGTGGTGATCGATACAGTTATGTGATGCAGAGAGTTCGTATTGCTTACTTCAGGGAGAACAGTCTGCTGGTAATGGCATACTTAGTTGGTATTTTAGTGAGCAGTGTGTATACTCATTGAGTACGTAGTGTGCAGCAGGTTAGTCTGCTATTTCGAACATAATCTCGTTCTGAAATGTAGTTTTCCATGTTTCAGTTGGCCCTTTGGGTTTTCATTTGACAAAATTACGTTTTATCACCAATTTAATATAAATAATGGACAAATAAAAGTGTTGAAACACATTACAACTATTGCCTCATCTCTAGCGGTGGTTTAGTGTCTTCCAGCTCAATGTTTTTGATCAACTTTTTCATCCAGTTTAATTCCTCTCATCAACCCTGTTTCCAGACGCAGCAGTTCAGTTGTTTTCTTGAAGAGGAAGTTAGCGATTAGCTGGTGAACAGTGTGAAGCATAGCGCAGCTACAGAGACAGATATTTACCGCTGGAGTTGGCGGAGACTAAAACTGAGCTAATACTGAATATTGAACTCATCAAGTGCCCAGAAACACGAGTCTAAAGGAATGCTGATGTCTGCTCTGCTGTTTGTCTAAGTAACATGTTACAATAACAACTGTATAAGATGTTAATATGTCAATGTTGTGTTTGTGTGCTGGTCATTTGGCCACTCCCATTGAGCTTTTGGGCAATCAATACCATTAATTCCTCATCCAAAGCACGTTGACCTCTGCTACATGTTTGTGTTACAGCGACTCCATCTCCCAGTTATCATGCATTTACCTTTCTATAACTCCCCGTGTCTCGGCCTCCTTCTCTTTTGTGGTTCTTCTGGTTCCCCAGTGCTGCTGTGCGCGCGGGTGTGGACCTCCCTGGAGAACGGCCGGGTGACGGTGAAGCCCCCCGGGCAGCCAGTGGAGGGGACGGTGCTCCATTACAGCTGCCACGCCGGCTTCATCCTGGAGGGCAGAAACATCAGCCATTGCACTAAACTGGGCAAGTGGGACGCGCCCAAACCCACCTGCCTCTGTGAGTATCTAAGCCAGTGTGACGAAATGAGATTTTACATTAAGCTTCCAATTACAGTGGAATTAAGAATACGATGTGGTGTGGTGGGATGCCTTGTCTCGGGGGAGATTCAGTCGGGGTCTGCAGGCTAAATGACAACACAGACGGTGATTAATGTTATCTACATTATCGCTGCAGCCGGTGTAGAGAAGCAGTCAGCGAACATTTTAACCACAGGGACCAACTTTGTATCAATGTTTCTGATATAAATTCTCAATATCAATCAAGTAGACACAAATAAATCTGAAATTAGAATCCCTGCCTTTTTTGTTTACCACTGAAGAAAAGATTAAGAAAAAGATACATTTTTTAAAGCTATTTTTTTTCTATTAATCGATTCATAGACTGACAAGTAATCTGGAACTATTTTGATAATCAATTAATTGTGTAAGTCGATTTCCCCGCCCCAAAAAAAAGCCAATCATTCTCCGGTTCCACATTCTCAAATGTGACGACTAGACGCTTTTCTTTGTCGTATATGAAACTAAAGTGAATGTTTTTGAGTTCCTGAAATAAAACAAGCGATTTAATGTCATTCCCTTGGCCTACATATTACAGTGGAAATCGATTGTTCTTTAATGAAATAATTTCCAGTTCATGCATTTAAATCCCGAACTCATCCTTTATTGGCAGAAACGTTCCTTGTATTCAAGTAAACAGACGACATCCACCTCATTACACAGAGATGGCTCACTTTGTGCAGCCATGCCTCACAAACATGGGAACACGAGGTTTTAAAGATGACGGATAATTACAAACACCTGCTCTCCCGACGGCGAAGCGACGGTTGCTAGGCAATAAATGATCCAACCAATCAGAGCGCAATCCACGAGAGTTTAGTTCAGACGATCGGCACAGGCAGGTAAAAAACAACAACAATGGTGAACACCTGACGTCCCACGCGTTAAACTACTGTGCACACTGGATAAACACGCGATGCATATATAGGACGAGAGTGTGAGCGGATATTCGAGATATCATCGACACCCGAGAGTGTTCCTCGCTTACAACAGTTGGCAGGTCTGAAAGGATTTGTCCAAAATTAGGACAAATAAATGAGGATTTACTGAAAGATACGAGAGCGCCAACTGGTCATCAGAGGAGTTGGCATGGCAACCGACTAAAGTTGCTATGGGAATGGTTGTATTGAAAGAGATGAAAGAGGGAACTAGCAGCACAGTTGGACCGTGGAACTGAGGAGTAGGTGACTTATTGTGTAATAGTTTTTTAAGAAGAATCTAGAAGATGCTCTAGAATTCACTCCTGTACTCTGACTGTTTATTTCTTCTATGTTGTTGCTTTGAGGTTGTCTGTGGTACCGACACTATATGTAACTATAGATTTAAATATTCTATATTATTTGTGGCGTAAACTATCGTAGGATTACATAATATTAACCACAGGAAAGTACTGCTCAGCATCCAGTGCTCACTACAATGATGTGTTGCTGCCATCTAGTGGACAGAAATAATTAGATTTGTCTCTTTTTTGCTTTACTGCACCAATTTATTTAACTAATTATACATTAACACGGTTAGGATTTCCCATCAAATTCAATGTGCAATGATCTTTTCCTTCTTGTTAAATGTTCTGTTTTCTCATTTTTTAATCAACTGTTCTTTTTTGCTTCTTTCTGTGTTTGCCGGCCAAAGATGACAGAAACTACACAGGTATGGGAACCTTTCTTTCTTACTATCATGTCCATGATAACCAAGTATTACAACAATGCAATAGTTCATTAGTTATGTGTATTATTGTGTGGTGTTATGTGTCACTAAAACATTAAACATTTGTACATTAACTATGCACAAAAACATATACAAAACAAGGTTTAATGCAAAAAATAAAAATCAGAAATGAAGGACATTTTACTGAAATGTGTACCCCTTAAAATATCATGTAATCATTATGAATAACACGTGAAGTGTCTCTCCCAGAACACATAAGCGTTCTGTTTTTATAGCTAACGGTAATGTACCTGAACGTAACTGTGCTCACAGAGATGTTTGATCTTTTAGTTAAACTTCAGGCTTTACGATACTGTGCTGCAGATGCAATGTGTGCTCTAGCCACAAGAGGGCAGCAGCAGCCTAAAGCACTGACATGTGGCTGGAAAAAGAAATCTGACTTCACAGGGAAAAGGAAACTTCTTCTATGAACAGCTTGTCCAATTAAAGATGATTTTTTTTTCTGCCTTGAGAAACGAGATCATTGAAGTCGTACACTCAGTTAAATAAATTACTTTTCATATCTAATATTAGAGCACATACATTTTTATCTGACAGCGTTCCCATCAGCTGCCCACCTGCCAAGTGAACACGAGGAACATGTTTCTACCCCTGAGTATTGAGCAAATCCCTCTTTTATGAATCAAAAGCACAGAAAGAGAGAAGATTAAGACGATGTAATCTGCTCAGGAGCATCTTTAGTGAGGTAGCATGTTCAACTCAGTTCATTTTAATTTCAAAGTTTTAATGAAAAATGCATATTAGTTTGATGCTAATCATGCTCCTGCTCTCTAGAGGTAGAGAAAGGTGGATTTTGAAAATAAAGAAGGTCAACTGTGATTTTGTCACCTAAATATAATCAGGTGTGGAATATCCTGCTCACTGACCCCACACCGACACACGGCGCTATTAGACCTGCAGTTTGCAACAGGTCATTTCTGAAAATGACCTTAATGTGCCTCGGCAGCAAAAAATAATGAGTCAAAACATCAACTTCAGTGCAGATGTTTTATCTGATCAAGGCAAAGGATGATGAATACATGTGTTACTGTTGCACGACGGCTCACCCTCTTGCACGGTTATGTCACCACATTAGGAATTGGCAAGATACTGAATCATACACGAGCTGCGATCACAACACTCACTAATGAATTAGGCATAGACCTGTTTCACGAGACGAACACACCTGTTCCCTCACACACGCGCTACTCATGCACACACACACACACACACTGTGCACAAACTAAACTTCAGATATAGTTTCAGGCAAGTAATCCCAGAAGTTGCTGATAAAAAAAAAAAACTTTCCAAATGTCACGGACAGACTTGACAAACACATAATTAACAAAGCAGCAGAGAACACTGTTTCCTCAAATAGAAATTTCCATCTTCTGTCTCAATAGTGACCTCCTTCTGGGTCTGCTCTCTCTCTCTCTCTCTCTCTCTCTCTCTCTCTCTCTCTCCACTGCATGTGCCATCACCACCCACTTACTGCCTCCTCAGCGGGAGAAAGGTTAATACCCTGCTCCTGTCTGTGTCTGCTCTACTCTGTGTGTGTGTGTGTGTGTGTGTGTGTGTGTGTGTGTGTGTGCAACCACATATATGCAGTAGGATTGCATTTCTAGCTTCTGTTTCCTCCAAGTGCTGTATAACAAAACCACCAGCGTCAAAAGAAACAAAGCAGCAAACAAGCTAATAAACTCTGTATATACTGTATGTATATGTACGTATGTACTCAGTATTATATATTTATACTATTCTGTTTAATAATCTATCTAATCTTTTTGGGATGATTGTTTTTTAGAATGTAGAAGCAGTCACATTCATTAAAGCAAAAGGATGGCATTGTTCTAAATATATATATATATATTTATTTGAGCTCTTATTTGAAAAGCAGTACTGCATTATTAGTCCATGTCCCATTTGTGATTGAAACATTGTGTTTATGTAAACTAAAAACTGTTAGTGAGATTACATTTATTTTGTCTTTTTGACAAAGAAGAAACCTGGTCGTTACTAGCGAATGTCACTAAAACAGGAATAAAGACAGCATTTGTTGGAGACTATTTTCAGTGGTGGACTAATACAGGTCTGGTGCACTGAGGAGTATTTACAGCAGCAGGACAGTGTCTGTGGGACTGACTCAAAATAAACTACAGTACCCCTGTTCATCGTAATCAAAGCACATGAAGGCTCACTGATGTGTTTTTTATAGTTTTGACAACAATAGAATCCAGCTGCCGTACAAAGTAAGAGCTTTATGAAACAGAGGAATAAGATATATCAGCCGTCGGCCACACAGAACAGCACCACTAGTAGTGGTAAAGCCGGATTAATTCATTGTTGGTTTTGGTTCTTTCATGGGATTTGTTGAAAATAAGACAAAACATGGCCGCCCTCATCCTTTAAAAGATGGGCTGTATCATTGGGATTTTAGCAGTGCTTTAATCTTGGCATGTGAGTCATCTGTTCAGTCGCACGTGACAACAAATGGAATTTTAAAGCTGATGAATTCAGTCTTAAAACGCTGTGATATAGCAGGCAATATTCCTCCTTCATGTCTATGTTCACAAAAGTGGTTCACCAAATGTTGCTATAAAGCTATGCCCTAGTGGCAGGGTATTTTTTACAGTCGAACAATGAACTTGTTATTCTCAACTCCCCTCCACCCTGATATCCAGGCATGATGTATTACTCTAATAACCGAGGCGCTGCAGAGTATTGGGAACTAGTGTGTGTTGAGCTCCTGCTGCTGCTGCTGCTGCTGCTGCTGCTGGACAACTTATGTAATGATGATGCTGTATCGAAGTTACAGCTTTTTACTGCATGATGAACTATATTTTTATAGCATGCTGGCCAACATTTATGCTCCTATAAATTGTTCTTGCAATAATTCTGGCGCTGTAATGTGTAAAATACATGCTGCGTTTTCACCTTGCCCATCTGGCACAACAAGCAAAGTCAGACCAGCACAAAGATTGCCTTATGAAACACTCTTTGACCGAAGTCTCATCTCTACACAAAGAAACGGGATGTGACTCGTACAGTCAGCATTGTGGGGGAAAAAAAACAACCCCTCACTGAATAACATGCCAGCGTCTTGCGAATTTAAAACAGTCCGATTGATTTGACTCAATACATTTTGTCATCACAATCATTTTCACAACGATTCAGATTGAATAACAAGCGCTCTGCAAGTGGAGGACAGTGTAATCAGCTGTTACAAAAAGGGAACATTCAAAACGGTATGTTCCCCCTCTAACAACATCTGCCAGGAAGAAAAACAGGCCATTACCCTGAAGGATGCCCAGTGTGCAAAACTGCACACACACACAAGCGTACAGTACGAGGCCCCTCATTGAAGCGGCTCAGCAACATGTTACAGCGCTCGTGTCTCCGCTGCGTCTTCTCCAGGCTGTGCCACAGTTAATGTCTCCTCTGAATATGGTATTTTGCCACCACCGGGGGTTGTTAAACACTGTACTCTCCCATGCTGGTGCGTCTCGCATGTGTCGGCTGTAGGATTACGGAGCGGTAAAAAAAAAAAAAAAGAATATAAAGTTCACGGCTGAATAATTGATAGCGCGTTGGATGGGTCACGGTGTGGAAGTGGAAGGCAAATGCCAGCCGATGATCACTACACTCACCTCAGCCTGTGAGGCCTTGTTAGCAGCTGGATCTTAATAGCTCTCTGCTACATGGAAATATCCAGATAATGAGATTTGGGTAATGAACCAGGGTGATATAATAGTCATACTCCATCGCCTAACTACAGAGTGTTTTTAATTTAGAAATAATGGTCTTCTTCTCAATTGCTGCAGTAAGTAATTTTCAAAAGGGAACTTTAACACTGACATTACGTTGCAATTAGAACGCTTGCACGAGGACTACAAAAACCAGAGCATGAAATGAAATAACAGTATTGTTTGCAAAGTAAAGGTCTCAGGTAACGAGCTGTTAACCTTTAACATCCCTTAAAAGATTCATCAAAATCAAATGAAGTTGGCAGATGTGTCTCCAAAAGCATCAAAAATCCATTTTGGAAAAATGACTTTCGGATCATTCTTTTTCTTTGTGGTGGAAAATGCTTAACTTTAATTAGTTTTTCCTTTATTTAAGATCACATTACAGAAGCTGTTCACACGGTCGTCTTTAGTTAGATACTTTTACAGAATGATCCATCTTTTCAGTTTTTAAGATCTGATTGTAGAACACAAAAATAGAACGTGCGGTTTTTCATTTGAGATGAAGAAAGCAACAAATATTGAGCTAAATAAATACATTTAATAAATAAACAAATTTAGAAAGAAGGGTGTTTTGAGGAAATGTCCACTTTACACTTCTCCCAAATGTATTCAAATGTATTTTCCTTAAGCCTCATGTAGAAGGGGATTCTTTCCATTATAAATATCTAAATAATGATATCATACCAGTATTCTATAGATGGGATGTCTGGTGTAAGCCATTTATTTGTATTTGCCTTATAGCAGCTACTCTCAATATTTCAAATACGTATTTAGTTTTTGTGTTTGTGGATGTATGTTGTAATTCTTGCCCTAAATGTAGTCACCAATTCTGTATAAATCGTGTGCCTCGTCATTTTGAACTGCAAAGGCTTAAAGGCCATTGTGCCTGACTTTGTGTGTACTTGGTATGTGTGTCAGATGGTGTGGGTGCATGCTCGCATGTCTTTGTGTGTCGGAGTTACAAATAGGGACTGTGCTGGATGTGAACAGTGGAGATTCAAACAGGTGTGCAGGGAGCCCAGTTCCTCTCTTATCTGCACTAACTGCATTGCTGTTTCCAGAAATAAAATGAAATGAAGTCAGCCCTGACTGATACTGCCTGCCACATTTCTTGCTGATTTCTCAAAGCAGCTTCTGCAGCACTGTATGGACTTGGCCGTGGAGAGGAGGCAGAGATGAAACGGTCTATGAATTAGCAGAGGTGGTTACAGAGCCGGGTTGCTCACTGCTCGTGTGTGCTGGGCCAGTAAGCATGGTTTGCTATTGATTTTGCAGGTCAAGCAGCAGCTAGGTATCTGTGTTAAAGCCAGGCCAGAAGTTACATGTTAACGTTGTTTCAGCAGGATTTAAGTGATTATTGATCGTGCAGGTTCATATGTTTTTTTAGCGATAGCACCAGCTCTGGGGATGGCGATGTCAGTCTGTGTGTCCACAACTTTGATCACAGGTAGAAATATCTCAACAAATATTTGATGGATTGGCATACAATTCTGTACAGGCATTCGTGCTACCCAGAGGATACACCCTCCTTACTTTGGAGATCCCCTGACTTTTCTTTGTGGAAGGATTGCCATGAAATTTCATTCATTTTTAATTATTATTTAACTTCCCCTGTTAAAATGTAAATGTGTCCAATGCTTTGGTTTATGACCAAATACCTGCAAAGCTATGACATTCTCATAAAGCCTCAGCTGTACTCGTGTTTATTGCTAATTAGCAACTTTTAGCACACTAAGATGGTTTTTGCATGCACTACATCACTGCTGACACCGCTTTGATTATTTAATGTTATTTACCACACAGCTGCCGGATCAATATATTAATCAATACAAGACATTGCTTTTTCACCACGTCGCCCGAGTCCTACCGAGACTGCAAAAGAACCAAATCCATGCGCACTTGGCATAAACGACTCTGACTCTCTGGTGACGTCACATTTGGCCTCCTGGAGCTGATGCATTGATCATAAATTGATTATGGACCCGCTAGCATGTAGTGTGAGCCAGCTGCAGCAAGTGGTGGGAGTAAAAGGAGCCGAATGCAAAGAGGAACATGTGACCAAAAAAAATAAAAAAGAGGTCGTGTGGGACTCTGGTGGAATAGATGCACTGTTTTAAGTTAAGCACAGCGTGTAACTCATTAGAAAACCATTGAGGAGATTGTGCCCAGAGCCCCCTCCTAACCACTCATCTCTCTCTCTCTCACTCTCCCCCCTCTCTCTTTCTCAGCATACATTTCAGACTCGTCCTGGCTCACTCTCTCTCTCTCTCTCTCTCTCTCTCACACACACACACATACACAAACACACTCACACACACACACACTCTCTCAGCCTGCCGGTGCTGCAGTGGATCAGACGCAGAGCTCAGGCGCGCCTGCTTTTCCGCGGCAAATCGTCTCATCTGTTGGAATACGGCTGCGTTAAAGGGGGGGGGGGGAGAGAGATGCTGCCTGCTATTTTCTGCAGCTTCAGCTATCAGTTCACTCTCCGGTTGTTGTTGTTGTTGTTGGGTTTTTTCTAGCTGCAGCTCCCAATCCACACTCATTTGACCCGGTTGACGTGTTCTGCGCGGACTCCACTCTCTTAATTCGCGCGTCCTCTTTTCTTTCTTTTTGGAGCGTGAGCCAATATTCATGATCGATTGCAAGCAGAAAGCGATGCGTTAGTTCAGTCGCGCCGAACGCGTGGAATTGCGGAGATATGGCTTGGATTGCAGGATTGAAACTCGACTGCCGAGCATCTCGAGGCGAGCAGCAGCGTCCTCACATGATCGCTCCGAGTCTGAACTGTGTTTGACTTCGTCCCCCCCCCCCAAAAAAAACAATCCAGCATGCTATGTATAATTAACCATGCATTATGCTAAATGATACGCCGACTCAATTATTTACTCGATTTGCTAAACACTTGCAATTAAAAGTAAATAGCTGCAACGTTAAATCCGAACTCGGTCCAGTTTAAAGGAGCCGGACACGTGTTGAGCTCACTTACGTTTTAGTTGCAAAAACAATTTAAAAATACGCTTTGACTCGCGCCTGGCTCGCGCTGCAGCACCGGGAGGGAACCCGCTCCAGTTCAGCTCACCTTGAACCATGCCGGTGGTCTGCAGAAGTCCTCCGCGGGTAACTCGCGCGGCCCGCGGCCATGCGATGTTCCTCCTCCGGGTATCTCTCATCGCACTTCTCCTCTTCTGGCCTCGGCCATCCGCAGGCAAGAAGAAGCTGTACATCGGAGCGCTGTTCCCCATGAGCGGAGGCTGGCCCGGCGGCCAGGCGTGCATGCCCTCCGCTCAGATGGCCCTGGATCTGGTGAACAACAGGAGCGACATCCTGCCGGACTACGAGCTGGAGCTCATCCACTACGACAGCATGGTGAGTGCATATGGATGGGGAGTCAGAGGAGGTGCGCGCTCAAGTGATGTGCAGTGTCAGTCAGCGAGGGGGTCTAATCATCCGCCTCTCAAATTATCACGAGGAGCAACTGACTCTCTTGTGTCATGTTAAGTGTGCCGCAAGTCACCTGTCACCACTGTTTGTGATGTGTTTCATTTTGATGCTTCCTCTTGCAATGGAACGACGTTTCCTGACTTTATGGAGCTAATTATATTTCCCACCTTGGTTTTTATTTTTAGAATCGTGGCAGGTATATTAAATGTCACTTTGCCAAAATCAACAGGACAGGGCTGCGAGTTTAGGAACACCTGCCTACCTTTTCCCAAGTCACAGATCTCAAAGAGGAGCTTTCATTAAAAAGGTCACCCCGCTGATAAGTAACCCTCAAGTCTTCACTCTGCCTCACAAAGGGGGCTGCCATGCAATGTACAGTGCTGGGTTAGTGTTCAATGAACAAACACACCTCCCGCTTGTTGCTCATCAATCATTAATCACGGTGGTATTTTAAAATGTCAACATTATCAACGAATATAAATCCAATATCCGCCCCCTGACTGGTTTCATTTCCCCTGGCTGCCCCAGATTACCACCCACTACACTGACATAGACTTTAATTAAAAAAGCACATTATTTATCTCTGTAAAAAAAAACTCAAATGCTCTTGCTATTTACGCCTTGTTGCTACCTGTCCTAATTGCTATTCTGAAAGTTCTTCCTCCAAAAGGAACCATTTTTCTCATCAGCGGGATGAGTGGAGACGCAGGAAAACAATTACTGGATATCCCCTCTGTTGGGTTATTATCAATCATGCTGCAGGACAGATGCCTGGAGAGCGGCCGGGGCACCAAACAGTTAACTGTACTGGGACTGGTTAGAAATTTGCTACGAGCTTTATTCTGATTGGTGTACAAGGCTCTGCATTGGAATCCTGTTAAACAGAATAGCAGGGGGAGAGCAAATGTGTGTGTGTGTGTGTGTGTGTGTGTGTGAGAGAGAGAGAGAGAGAAAGAGAGAGAGAGAGAGAGTTGGCATGGCAACACAGTTACTCTTGAAGCAAACCACAGAAACAAATAAGATTTCGGCTCTGTGAAAATATGTGTGCAAATTCATATGCTGGATGTATGCAGAGCTGATAGTGCAGTGCATGCTTATTCCCAGTGTGTCACGCATACACCTTGTTCTTTGCAATCAAATGCTAAACAGATCAAACGTGTGCGTGCATCCCCCTGATTACAAGTGTAGTGAAGCGGGCAGCTGCAGATGTAGCTGCCGTATAAACATAAAGATAAAGCAATGGCATGAGCACATTTCATAGGGATTGGGAGAAAACATCGCTCCCCGTGCTTCAGGAGTCACTGGCGCCTCCGGCTCGATAAATAGATGCAGATCCGTTGAATATAACAGCTCAAAGAGGCTGGTAGAACATTGTCTGAGCAACGCTGGCTAATTCCTTGAATTAAGTCCAGGAGGGAATTTATTGCTCATTGCTCAGGGTACAGTGTGTTTGGAATGAGTGTTTTTTTTCTTTTTTTTTTACCTTCTCATTGCAATCATGTCTCACCTGGCTGGAATAGTAATCAGGATCTTATTCTCTGAGAGGTTGAAAAGCTATTATATGTAAAGGGATTAATTAGCTATGATATTTACATGCAGTTATGACGGCTCACGCCTCGTTCTTGTTTGGTCAGGGAGCGAATCTCGAATAACTCTTTTGTTTAACTGGGAGATTAAGACAAGGGCGTAACTGGTCCTTTGTTTGCATCTCCTGATCAAAGCCGGAGAAGTGTAATTACGCAGCAGAGTCTCTTGACCTGAATTTATCACGATGAGGAACTTTTTTTTTTTTTATCGCGTCTTTCAAGTCTAACAGCTCGTAAACAGCGGCATTGAGAAAACGGCACGCGTTAAAGTTTGACTTGGATTTGGCAGACAGGTTGCCTAAACACACATTCCCACACCAGTGACCATTAGATTTGGGAGTATCAAGCGATGTTCTCAGCTTGTTCAACATCATAAAATATTCATGAAGCTCAACACTTAATCCCAGCCTGTCCCTTTAATGGATGCAGATACCCCGTGGTAGCAGAACGGCTTGTTTCTCTGGCTATTCTGGCGACAGCATCAGACTATTTACAGCCTTCTGAGATCTACACACACACACACACGGACAGACGCGTACACACACACACACACACACACACATGCTGTACGTGCAGACACACACTCTCCGCGCAGGCCGTTGCCATGGATATATCAAAGCCGAGACTGCAAACTTTGATCAATTATTAACTGTGATGGAGTGAGACAGTGGAGATACAGAGAAATGGTGAAACAAGGTGCTTCCCTCACTCTTGTCCTTTATTTTAATTGGCAGCCGTGACACCATTTCCCCATTCACTGTGGCATAACCAGTTTTCATCACTGGTCCCCATGCATGTCATGCATTGGCATACAAGCCTGAATACGGGCGGCAGATGTAATTATGAGGAAATTAGTAGATGTAGCTGCGCATGCTTTGAGATTCAACACAGAGGCTGTCCCCCAGGCCCTTATCTTATCCCCTCTTCACACTCTTTTTATATTATTCAATCTGGAGTGTAATTAGAGAGTGTATTAGGACGAGCCAGTGTCTTCACCCGCTCTCCTCAGCCCAGGGAACATTGGGTTTCTTTCAAAGGTCCTCGCAAGCTGGGTTTGACTGATTGGAAAGGCTGCATCGGCATGTTAACGACAACACTGTTATTGGCTCGGGGAATTTCAGAAACCAAGGACAGCGAGAGAGGTGGCGGTGCTATGTCACGTATGTGTGCACATGTAGCTGTGCAGCGAGTGCATTTTTTATGACTGGTACACACACTGGTATGCACGAATCTCTTTCTGTGTGTGTGTGTACTTGTTCATCTACCTTTGTGAGCACCAAATCTAGTTCACCTTGAGAGTGAGGACGTTATTGGACAGTCCTCACTTTTTCAAAGGCCTCAGACTTAAAGGGTTTAAGTTGGAATTAGGTTGATGTCAGGTTAAGATTTGGGGTTAGGCATTTAGTGGATGTGGATAAGTTCAGGGTAAGGGGCTAGGGGTTGCGTTATGTCAATAAGTGTCCTCTCAAAGGTAGAAGCACAGCGATGTGTGTGTGTGTCGGTAAATGTGTATGTGAATGTATCGGGAGCCGTCAATCCAGGCGCTCTCATGAGCAAAGGAGGGCTAGAAATGAAAGTGAAATGGTGATGGCTCCAGGGGGTTGTAGAAGACAGACCTCCAAGAATAGCAGAGATTCTTCAACCTTTATGGCATACCTGCCAACACCCCTGTTTTCTCTCTCTATGTTTTTTCATAAGGGATACTGCATGCTTTTTCACCTCTTACTGCCCCGTGTTTCCCTTTTTGTTAGCAAAAGTTTTTTCTTAGTTTCTTTTTTTAACGCTCGTCAAAACACAAGGTTCAGGTATGGAGTCTGATGCAGCTTTGTTCAAGAATAGACCTTCGTTATATCCCTGAACAGTCTGTCAGTAACTCTAAGTGTAGTGACTGAATTATTAAAGTAAATCGAAGCTTTTGCAATTTCCGGTTCCATGCATATTATGAAAATGTGACCTCGTAAGTTCAAAGATCTAAGGCAGACTTATTTAATATGTGACAAGGGATAAAGCATTTTAAGGGCGTTTGTTCACTAGTGATTGGTTTGCCATTCATTTGAATGTTCTCTAACTATATTTGAATATTGTCAGTTTTGTCAGACATTAATAAAAAAAATGAATCTTTAAAATTATATATGAAGATATATTTTTCCATATAAGATACAAAATAATATTGACTAAACACGTTGAGAGGTAACAGTTTATTGTGTAGGTGAAAATAATGACCTAAGCTCTACAAGCTCAGGATCTGCATTGCCTCGGGGAAGGAGGTTGTGTTTTCGGTTTGGCTTGGCTTTGGCAGAAGTCTGTGCTCTCCGAGTGCCCTTCTGATTTAATTCTAATTCCTACACGTTATAAGCTGCGAGTAATTTGGAAAATGTATGCAAACAAGCTGTTATTGAATGCTGTGTGAGGTTGGGTTGTAATGACAGATTTAATATATAATTAAAAGATATTCAGCAAAGAATTAGCCCTCATCAGAGTATAGTTAAAACACTGTAACACCAGAAAGCTAACAAGCTTCTTCTCAGCATGGAGCCAGCCCACAGCCACAGTGACAGGGAACACAAACAACCTCCAGGAAAAGCTGTATTTAAAAAAGGTCTGTGCGTCAATCTGCAGCTCCCTCGCTCGAAGATAACACAGGAATTCATTTTCATGAGGCAGAAGGCAACCGACAGGCTGCAGCTGATTTTTTACCAGAGAGGAGGAAGTGATCTGTGAAATCAGCTGGGGTAGTGATTGATCGGGAGGAAAAAACCTGCAGCCTTTCGGCCCCAGCGCTGTACAAGGTTGCCTATTCCTATACGACATCAATATTGTGAAGCTGCTTCCTCGGTCGATACGAATGCAGGTAACACAGTGGTTTGAGGATGGTTGGCAGTGCATGGGGATAGACTCAGGGAATCTTTTTTACAAGCATGGATTCCAAAACTCTAGTTTAGCCGAGTCCAAAGACATTAACTCCAGGTTTTTCTTGTACTTCCATTGCCGCAGGTGTTTGCGGTGGAGTGTAAATTAAAACAAATGAACTGTCTTTGAGCTTTGATCCCTTGTGATCAATTTGGACATCCAGTTTTCAAGGATTGAATACATTGTTGATGGTTGTTATACATTTGACAGGTTTCAGTTATCCTCTATTGTGTACTCTGCTGCGCATTGGAGTATTTTAATGAAAAGGCAGGTTTTTTTAACCACAGTGACCAAAAAGATGAGACTCTGATCTATAGATATATATTACGTGCTCTTATTCATGTACGTTTTGATAGTAACAGTCTATGAAAGTCTTTCTTTAGGCTCGTGTCCCGTGGGTGGGTGCTCATGGGTTAAAACTTTTGTCATTACAGTGATAAAAACTTGCAAAAAGTATTCATAGAAAATCCTCAAACTTCTCTTGCAGCATAATCAAATTTCTGTCCAGCTGACCAAATTGAATACATTTTGCCAAATACTCTAAACTAACTTTAACAAATAGAGAGTAGAGGTTCATTCTTTACCTTGGAAATACATAACTGTGGCAAAATATCCAAAAGTCAAGGTCTACTTATCAAGCTTCCTCTAAATCTTCTTCACATCAACATCTAGGGTTCAGTGTTGAGTAAGAGATAAGCGAGCTTACTTCTGTAACCCTCTCCTCCTCTCTGCTTGAGGCCTGAGGCTACATTAGCCGCTGCTAGCATAACACACCTGAATCTCTGAAGGAACTATCAGCAGTCAAGTTGAATTGTTGGTAATGTAGGCACCAGCTATTGACAAGGAAGAAGAATGCATGAAATAATAATAGATGATATCTCTGGTCCTTCGATTCTCGATCTTTTTTTGGAAATTCTGTCCATCGTGAGTCCAACAATGTTATAAAAGTCTTTCCGAAAAAAAAAATATATATTTTGCACGAAAGTTCTTAATAAAATGGGAAAATACTAACAAAATAATTTGTTATGTATTTAATTCACAAACGGGGTTTTATACAAAATCATTATTTCATATAAATTATTGAGTATATTACCAAGAAAACATGCTGTATCTTGATATATATTGAATATATATATATATATGTTATATATCGTGATAGAAGACTTTGGCCATATCGCCCAGCCCTAAGTCCACTTCACCCTGCAGCGCAAATCATAGCTGTAAGGTGTAGGTGGCTGCAACGGCATTATTTCAAAAGTTATTGAATGCAAGCGGTTCAGAAGCTTTAAGAAATAACTGAGTGGAGTGTCAGCACATAAACTAATATTAAGTGTGGACGCAGGTTAAGCTCACAGTTAAAACCCTGCTGTGCCCTTTTCTACCGATCTGTTCACCTCACAGTATTATTGCACCGCGGGTGCTGAATCTCCCGCTGATTCTGCGCCCATGCAGGAGACTTTACAGATGCTGTGACCTTTTCTGCCGTCTACAGTGATCACCTTGACGACATGCACAGCTTAAACAAACTAAAGGTCCAAAAAATAAAAGTAATTCAAGCAGAATTCCCCACATGGATATGGACCAATGGAGAAAACCATACAGAGACTTTAATTGGGTTCAGATTGAATTATCTAAGTGCATGACAACATCCTGACTTTCTCTGCGTCGACATGACACCACTATAATTCCACCCAATCTAGAGTTAATGGAAAACACATCAATCAATAAGAAGCCCGGCTATTCCGCATATTCCCTGGTTCTTGAGTGGTGATTACCTCTTCAGCGAGAGCAGAGGGCCGCCTCAAAGAGACAATTCAGCCGCCGATACGAACCCCCCAATTAGGAGCCATATTGGTCGCCGCCATCATCCGCCGCGGTTCGATTGTTTGTGACACTCATCTGGAGTGTATTTTCTTAAAACTGTGCATGCGCACGTGTTTGTGTTTGCGAGCCACATCTCCTCTTCCACGGTGAATCATTGGATGTGTCAGGCCAGTTTATCAGTGACTCTGATGAGCAGCGCGGCGGTGACGGCCTGTCGGTAATCTGGCTGACAGAGCAGTGATGGATCATTCCAGCTGCACTCTCGCCACCCAGACATGCTGTAAATGACTTCATTGGAGGGTTGTAATGACTTGTGATGGCTGCTGTTGTGGTCGTCGGGCTCGTTTTTTGTTTGGTTTCGGCCTGTCTTTCTGTTTTTATGTCTTGATCTGTGGACAGCGTGTTGTGTGTTGATGATACATACTGGCTGTGTGGACGTGAACTCTTCGCTTTCCTTACTCCAGCTTGTCTTCTCCCTTCACATTTGCATCTGCGTGTTTGGTGATTTCCTGCTACTTTTGTGCCATTTTTTTCCCCACCACTTCCTTGACCTTGTCTGTTTTGTTCTTTGCATTTCCCTCACTCGTCCTCTTTTTGTATTACTTTCCTTTTCTCTTCACATTTGCATTGGCCTTTTAGTTCTTCTATGTCATTTCCCTTTACTTTATCTTCTGTTTTCTTCTTCCTGTTTCTGTTTACTGTCGCCTCCATCCCCCACGCTCCATTCCTTATTTGTTCCTCACCCTCTGCTCCCATTTCATCTGTCTCCCTCACCCTTATCTGTCCCATTTCCCCCCCGCTCTGATTCATTCCCCTTTTCCCTCTCTCTCTCCCTCTCTTTCAATCACCTCAAGTCATTTCTCATCCTTATTATTGATCTGTTCATCCGTCCATCCATTAAACACTTTGTCATTTTGTCCTTCCAGTGTGACCCCGGAGAAGCCACCAAGTTGCTGTATGACCTTCTGTACACCGAGCCCATCAAGATCGTCCTGATGCCCGGCTGCAGCGGCGTCTCCACGCTGGTGGCCGAAGCTGCTCGCATGTGGAACCTCATAGTGGTGGGTGTCTCTTTACTGTTCGTGCCCAAGTGCACACTTTCAGGACATTTCTTTTTTGAATCCCCAGTTATTTTAACCCAGAGTATTTTTAAATTGTTGAAGGCGGGGTGCGCACGGAGGGATGTGAGACGTGAGATGCAACATTTGTACCTCTTCTTCATCATTACTCAGTCAAATCCGAACACACAGACATTGGCGGGGGTTTTGGCCTTAAGAATCATCACATATAAGTTTTCCAGCGATAGTTGGCATGCTTTTAATGCTACCAGTGGTGGGCTATATCTTCTCTTACCTCTGGAAGTATCCAGTTATGTTTTGGTTGAGTGGTTTTCAGATGCTGAGATTTCAGCTGCCACACCCAAAACAATGCAGGCGGATGGAATTTTGTTTATGGGGTTTATATCATCGAGACATGACATTTAAAAATTCAACATCTCTCTCCAGTGTCCCTGTTCCTCTAGATATCCACAGAGCACACTGTCAACAGTTTTCGTAAAGAGACTGTTTCTTCGGTTTCACAGCAGGGTCTGTGGATTCACCTCCACGTTATTTAAGTGGAGGCTGAAATCTTAAGAGATATACATCTCAAAAACTGAACACAAAAAAAACAAAACTACCCTGCATGGTAGCTCTGTATAAATGCCATTTACAATTCAGACCCTTTGGTTCAAAACGTCTTAAGTAACGGCACTGATCCTCCGCAGGGAACAGGGGCGAGATGCCAAACAAACAGCGAAGAAGACCTTTCATCCCATGTGTCTGTCTGTGATCGTCTCTTTCATTACAGATAGCACAGGGAGGGATATGAGCTGATAAGAAACCTTTGAAACTGACACTGAAAGCTCTGTTCGTTACTCTTTCCGTTGTGTGCAGGCAACCAATGTAAAAATGACTGTGGAAGCTATTGGAAGCTGACATTTACCTAAATGGTAATCTTTTGTACTTGTGGTAATTATACTAAGTTCCCCAAATCAATGCTGTAGTTGTTTATTGATTTTCAAATACCTCACACGCCGCCTTTAATTAGCGGCACTTAACACAACACTTTACCCGGCGGTTTCACAATACTGCATTGACGGCGACACTATACGTGCAGGACAAAACATATTGTTTGACATCACATTCTGCATCATAATACATTTATAACAAGTACAAGCGCATCCCAGAGCTCTGAATCAGTGAGGGATCTCATGCTGTCTTCTGCTGCTGCTGTTTTTCAGAAACACTTTTTATGCCTTCATCAGTTAGTTTATTTTGTTTATCTCGTTCTCCGTCTCCTCTTGATCTGCCTCTCTGTCACTCACAGCGCTCCGCTTATTAGCTTTGTCCTGTAATTGAAGTTTCATCCAGAGATTAGTCATCGAGAACAATCAGTTCTAGTGTTTGGCATCTGCCCCTCTTTCTCGTTTCTGGTCCCCCTCTCTTTGTCCCCCTTTTCTTTCCTCATCATTAAAAACTCTTTCTCACATTTTGTCTCTTTGCGTTCCTCTTTGCTCTGTCTGTCGTTGCTCCCTGGAGCTGGCATGCTCTATTTCAGCCCCCTTTTTTCCTTCCTTCCTTCCTTCCTTCCTTCCTTCCTTTCTCCTTTCCGTCACATACCGTCTTTCTCTCCCACTCTCCATTTCCGCCTCGCTCCCTGAGCTCGAGCAGTCGATTCTCCCCGCACACAAAGGGATCTGTCTCTCTTTACTACACGCCACCACTGGCACAAACTCCTAACCGCCACACTCAATTATTTCTGTATGCTGCCTGCCTGCAGAAGCCTCCTCGCATGTCAAACAGCCTCATCAGCTCGCCAGGGGAGGCAAAAGCAACCTCCGTTTCTGGACGCTGATCAAGAAGGGGCTCTCGATCGGCTCCTCTTGGCACAGTGTTAATTCGATACCCCATCTCCCTTTCTAAACGCACTGTAAGCCGTAGACAGGCATTGATCTACTACTACAAGGCTATCGGAGAACTGAGGAACTGAGAATTGTTTGTGGTTTTTGGGAAGCTTTCAATGTGGAACTTTGCCTGTCTGTTGCTGACTGCTGCTACATCGGTCTATTTCTGCCACAGCTTTCTGCTTTTTGCTACATTTTAGTTTTGTCACTGTTTTTGTGTCTGGTGGAGGTTTATTTGAGTGTTAACTCAGGGAAAAGGTGCAGCTCCTTGTTTGTCTGGCTTTTGACAATTAAATGATAAAATTCTACCGGCGTGGTGCTAATGTAACCCTCGCCAAAACCAGATTGCAAAAACTATAAAATGGGTCTGGTACAAAAAGTCATACAGCCATGTTAGTTTTCTGTTGGTTTTATCTCTTATATTTGGTTCGAGATATTGAACTATCATCATTTCATTTCTGACTCAGGATACAGACACTCTACTGTTTATAAGTTGAAACTGTTAGCCAAGCAGCAACCTCCAGAGCTTAGACATGAAGCCAACGTAGAAGCACCAAAAACTGCAGTTCCTCAATTGGCCACTTGTGGATGGCTTCAAACGCGAGTCGATCCCCATAGATCACCATGTTAAAATGTCCAACTTAACAGCAGAAATAAGCATGGTTAAAACCTGGTACAAAAAAACTGTTCTGGTTTCTACAGCTTTTGTCCCTGTTCATGAAAACTGGCGGGGGACGGATTTTTATAGAAATCACCCGTTTAGAATTTATAAAGGCTGAAAGTTAGACCTAATTAAGGACGTGGCTGTTTTGAGTGACAGGTGGCCGCACCAGGTTGCTAGCTTCCAGCAGTCTGCTCTGCTGCGTCACCGAGGCCCGCTTCAGGTCCACAAACGATCCACCTATTTGCCCATTTGTGTCGTCACTTCAAAACTAATGCCATTCCTATCAGCCTCAGCTGTACTTTGTGTTTGTCGCAAATTAGCAAACGTTAGCATTCGAAACCAAGATGGTGAACCTGGTAAATATTAACTGCCAAACATCAGCAGTGTCATTCTAAGCATGTTATCACACTGACATTAGCATTTACATGCTGTTAGCATGGCTGAAGACTCTCACCAACAACAATCCATTTACATGCATTGGATTAATGAAACTTTGGTGCTTGAGTGAGTATTTACAGGACTGTGTGTGTGTGTGTGTGTGTGTGTGTGTGTGTGTGTGTGTGTGTGTGTGTGGGATTTACACACAATTTAAAACAATGGCTGTCTTCATGGTAATGAAGGAACACGTCAGACGTTAGACAGCTGTCACAATGGCTACTTTTGTTTTTGCACATTGTTGTTCCTTTCACGTTTTTTTCCGTCATAAACATCTCGTGTCATGTCAAATTCCTGCTGTTCCACATCTGCCCTGTAGTGGCCCCCAGTAGCCATGTTTTCAGAAACCCAATTTTAATAGCATCGCATTAGAAAATATGGAATTCAAAAGTGTTCAAGCTTGCTTCAGGTGGTTTTTGCCTTTGCCAAAAAAGAGTTGACGTGCTAAATAGATTATGGAAACAAATTACTTTCTGACCTTAATGAAAATATGATTTTCTGTCAATGAACTCCCGTCACACAGTCTGCGTGTGCTCATGTTATGAACACCTAGCATGTTTATTACTGAACATGTGTCACCCACCGAAGCTACTGGTTTCTCCACATCTTTCAATGCCGCGCCCAGATCAGCTGTCACGTCCTGATTCGCTCCCCTTCCTTCGTATTTACGCCTCCGTCTACCAGCCTGTGCCCACAGGGATTTGTTATTGTGGGGAGTCCCCATTGTACACGACATTTGTCATCTAACATCAAACCCCCCCCCGCTCCCATTGGTTAACTTCCCAGGGTTGAGTAGGTAATGGTGCTGGGGAGGACGCTATGCTGATCTGTAATGTAACTCCACGTTCGTCGTTGTAAAGGAGACCCATTAAGGATTTTATTATTTTATTAG
The DNA here is from genome assembly GCF_910591455.1 of Pholis gunnellus. Taxonomy (NCBI): domain Eukaryota; kingdom Metazoa; phylum Chordata; class Actinopteri; order Perciformes; family Pholidae; genus Pholis; species Pholis gunnellus. The sequence continues at coordinate 22,141,023 of NC_136534.1, forward strand.
TCACTGTGAAACTAATTGTTAGAGCAACTCTCAGTTTCTCCCTGTTTCCGTCTGGATTTTCCACCAATCCACCTCATCCCTGCTGTTTTGGACACACATCGAAGCAGTCTGCGTCTTGTGGGATTTGTGCCTGAAATTAAAATGTTACGGGTCCAAAAGAAAGAAGCAGATGATCACAACAATAATTAGATCCTTTTTTTTTGTTAGTTTGGTTTGTAATCGCAGAATGTGTCATCACAATTTCACGGCAATGTATGCATGGTAAATCCTGCATGCAGTGTTTCATTTTTGTTGTTGAAATGAAAGTGTTTATCTGCACACCTGATAAGCCTGAGGGAAGCTAAAAGGAGGGAGCGGGTGTGGATGAAAATGAGAAAATGGGAGCGGGGATTGTCTCTCTGGTTCTCAGTCTTTTTGCTGGCTTTCCTCTCTGTTGTTCGCTGTTTGAACCAGTCGCCATCAAAGAACACTGTGTACAGGGGAGGAACAAGAGAGTCCAGATTTGAATACATTTTGATTGAAGTCTGTTCTACTACCGATGGACCGTCAGAAGTATATTTTCCCCCTAAACTTCTCTATCATTCCTGCCTTATTTTTACCTCTTTTTTTTATTTCCTTATGTTTCCCAGCTGTCCTATGGCTCCAGCTCGCCGGCCCTGTCCAACCGCCAGCGCTTCCCCACCTTTTTCCGCACCCACCCGTCTGCCACCCTTCACAACCCCACCAGGGTGCGACTCTTCCAGAAGTGGAAGTGGACCCGCATCGCCACCATCCAGCAGACCACCGAAGTCTTCACCTCAGTCAGTACCTTTAATCTCACCATCTCACCTTCAATTTGACGCCTTCGTTTTATCTCCAACTCTGTCTTTAATCTTCTTCACTTGGTTTTTTTTTTGTCACTCGTCCTTACTTCCTTGCTCCATCATTCCTGGTAAAGTGTCGGGTTTCCTTATTGCCTGTCTGCCTCTGTAGGTTTGTTTATGAGAGCTGTTGTGTTCTCAGGCCATGCAATATTTCTTCAATCTCTCCAGGCGATTGATTGAGGATTTTTGAAGTAATTTGTTGTGTGAGCATTGGTTGTGATCAATATTGATCAGGCCATATATCTTTACCAGGCAGGGAGGTCGATACCGTGACACTTGAGTTGGTTGCTGTAATGGAGGTTAATGATCGCTCTCCCACATTCTTTCCTCTACCTTCACACATTCTTCTTTTCTGCTTTCAACTCGTGTTTTGTCTAAAAATCTATTGTTTATCGAACACACTGTCTATCCCTCTTTTGACATTTCTCATATACGCTTCAGATTTTCTCTCCGTCTCTACAGACTTTATGCTTTCCTTTTGTCTTTCTCTACAATCTCAACCCGGCACCTCTCTCTGTCTCGGTTCAGCTGCCTCTCTAACCTCCCCCCCCTCTCCCCCCCCCTCTCCCTGTCTGTCTCCCTCTGTCCTTCCCTTTCATCTCGCAGACTCTAGACGATCTGGAGCAAAGGACGAAGGAGGCAGGCATCGAGATCAGCGTTCGCCAGAGTTTCCTCACCGACCCGGCTGTCGCTGTCAAGAACCTCAAGGTGCTTTGATTAAAAATTCACCTCAGCTGCTGGTCGTCTTTCTTCCCCCTCCTCCTTCCTCCTTCCTCCTCACAGCTGCACACGATACCATTAGCATAGAGGCGATTTGATAGAGGAAATTAATGCGCCATGCTAATTAGCAGCTCCCGAACAGCAGTACGTGCCGTCCTGCGAAGCAGCAGGAACTTTGGCCCTCTGCGCTGCCACATCAAGCTGTGCTATAGTGGAGCGATATTGTTGCTCCTAATGAAACTAAGCAATGTTTTGTCTTCATGTTTTGACGCAGCGCCAAGATGCACGGATCATTGTGGGGCTCTTTTATGAGACCGAAGCCAGGAAGGTGTTTTGTGAGGTTAGTTCCTTTTCTCGCTCAATGGATCCCAATAGATTAAACCTGACTTGGCTATTAGCAGAAATTGTGCTCTGTAATGAGCTGGTGGAATGTCTGAATGGATATCCTTGTTTGGCAGTGATACAACATGCTCAACACATCTCTGGGAATAATTCTCCTCATGCTTATTTATCATTCTCTCCCTCCCTTCATCCACCCTCCATGTCTGCCTCCCTCCCTCCCTGCTGCAGGTGTTCAAGGAGAAGCTCTACGGGAAGAAGGTTGTGTGGTTCCTGATAGGCTGGTACGCAGACAACTGGTACAAGATCAAAGACCCAGCTATCAACTGTACAGTGGAGAACATGACGGAGGCCGTGGAGGGACACGTGACCACCGAGATCGTCATGCTGAACCCTGAGACGGTCCGCGGCGTCTCCAACATGGTGCGAACACACAAAACACTATTCTCTCTCCCTCTACTGTAATAATTATATTCAATCATGTTAATCCGTGGAAAGGAATTGCAACATCAACAGCTTCAAACATCTTCTTTGTTCCTGTAATCGACAAAAAAATACGTCTTAAGAAGAATCTTATCACAATACAAAATACTTAAGGCTCTTAGGCCCAATGCAATTGTTTAATGAGCGTATAATGACATCAAATAGTACTCTGTCATACAAGTACACATGGGACATGGAGTTCCCGATTGTATTTCCCAATGTGCAAATACATGGGAAGCTGCAAATACAACATAGCACAGAAACTGGGGATCGTATTGATGAGTCAATACAGAAAGCAATCAGGGAATCCAAATAATTACATACGAAAAGTAATAAAAGGAAGGGAAACATTGCACAGACGTCTGTAAATCCATCATGAAGTGCTGTGCTTACAACCCTCAAACGCATTAGTAAACTCCATTAACTGATTTTAATGGAAAAATACCAGATTCTCAGAAAAGAAACACGTTGGTTTACACTAATTAACACCTGTATTTCATGTCTCTCCATGCACCCAAAAGGTGACAAAGAAATTATGATAAATTCCAAATGTGATGCTGATTATGTACCAGAGTCTGCAAAGTATTGCAAATTTCTTTGCAAGACCTGCAAAACCGATGGAACATTCGCCTGTTTTCTGCTGGGCTGAAGTCAAGCCTCTAACTCTTAGGGCCCTATTTGAATGATCTCCAAAACAAAGCAAAATGTTCAGTTAAACGGCGCGTTAGCTGAGTGCAAAGTATTACGCAAGGGGCAAAGGGGCTGTATTTAATCTCTTAATTAATCATAGCTTGTTTCGGGCGTAACATAAATCAAACCAGCGTGTCATTTCCCATTCCCTTGCATTGCTATTTAAATGCCGGATTCCGCAAATTGGACAATTGAGCAGTTTTCTGCAGTAAAAATTATGCTTTTGAAAGGCTAAACACCAGCAAATAGTATAGTAATAAAAAAGAATACTGTAGCCTGCTTTTTGTATCTGGAGTTACTGATTAAGAGGGCACTCTGTTTAGTATTTGTCTCTGTCCATTGATCGGGGATGCTGAATTCATGTTGTCGTGATATATTGTGGAGGGAGGGAATGGACAGGCGTGGTCCTTGGCCGGTGGACTCTCTGCCATCTGCCAATCAACAGTCCCATCAGTAATTAAATTTGACTGCATATGAGCACATGCACCGACAACCTATTTAACTGAGGAGGAAAAGCGCTGTTATGTGTCCGACCACACCTCATTTTAAGACCAACACGCCCACGGGGCGCACAGATTGGCGCGCGTACATTTGCTACTTAAACAACGTGCCGGGAGCTTGGTGTGAAAATGACAACTGCGTCGGTCTGAAAAAAAGCAACGACAAGTTGCGCTGCGACACCCTAAAGATAGGGCCTCTAGTGTGTTTAATAATCAAAATAAACAGGGACAAATTCCTAGATGGTTGTTTTTTTCCGCTGAATTAAAAATAAATAATAAGCTCTAAAACACAGTAAAATATGATATTTTCTAGCGCTGGCTTGTTAGTCACTGACACCGTGATATCGTCCTTCTTGGATTTTCTGTTCCTGTAGTTTGAGGTCTTGTGATCAACATTACTCTTTCTAGCTGTTCAGCTCTTCTTATCCGTATCCATAACGAACGTCTTCCGCCGCCATCCATCTAAAATGGATCGATTCCCCCGAGATTAGTTCTTGTGTGTGTTTAGAACAGTGATGTCATAGCTTGATTGAACTGTGTGTGACCCGAATCAATATTATGTTTCATAAACCTCCGATGTAGAAAATTGATGTTCAATACTGCCACACTCTTTCTGAGCGTCTTCCTTTATAATTCTGCCTCTCAGGTAGCAGTCGTTCTCCGTTTCTATTTCGCCCGTCGCTCTCTCCTCTGTTCACCTTCTCTAATCCTCTTAAACTGTCTCTTCCTCTAAGTCTCTCCCCATTGTTCGACCTTCTCTGACTCTGCTGGTCTGTGGTGGATCATCCTTTCATTCTTCTTGTTTACCCACCTTTCCCTTCTCCTTCTCATTCCCTCATCCCCACCTTTTCCACCACCATCCCCCTCCTTCCCTCTCTCACACTTCATCAGCAGCTGTTGTTTATATGCATAGAGCACCTGCCGCTACCTGCTGATTTAGCTGTTGACGCGCTGCTCAACGGGTGATAAGAATTACAGCCTCAACTCTTGCTCATAGTCAATCTATTCAAATTCAATTTCCAAGTTTGAGATTGGCATATTTCTCTAGATAGAGCGTTCGAATGAAGCTGGTGTGCCAGTACTGCAGGGTCTGCGGGAGCACATTGTCAGCTAGTTTTCAGTAGGTAGTGGCAGATTTAAATGCCAAATGCCAAGGTGGAATTTCAATGAGATGAATTTGACAAGACTGAATTGGGGGTGTGTGGGCCCTAACTGGCCTCAGAGAATCCACAGGGACACCTTGATGGTTGGTAGCAATAATCTCCCGCCACACATGTCTCCTCACTTTCAGAGGGAGATCATGTTTATTGGTGTTTCAGTACTAAAACGACTCAATTGAGAGAATGAACATATTAGATTCAAGTTGAAAATCACTTCTATTTAAAACAAAATTCTCAAAGCAACAGAGATGCTACAGGATCAGTCAGAGTTGCTCTGGGGCCACATCTCAAAATCCTCCATTTGTTTTTAATCTTTAATTTCCTAATTCCCTGCTGCATCCAGATGTGAGTGAATTATACTTGTATTAAATGAGTTAAAGGGAAGAAAGTAATAATCAACCGCCGATATAGAAACAGCATTTCTCCTTTGGCTAATTTCCTTAAGTTGCAAAAGGAGCATCTGTAATATTACAATAAACTGCCTCTGTATGAAACAAACTTAGCTCCCTCCTTAAGTCAGTGCAGCTTGTTTGAAGGAATTGTTCAACATTTTGGGAAAGATTGCGTTTTCGCTTTCTTGCAGAGAGTGAGATGAGAAGATACCTCTCTTACGTCTCTACATTAGATGTAAAGCTCTGCCGGGGTTCATTCGTAGTCCCTCAGCCTCGATTCCATCATGGGGGTTAACAATGTTGTAACATTTGTTTGTGTTCACTTTGAAGCTCTTAAAAACTTGGTTTAAAAACTTGGTTGAAAATCGAAAGAAAATCTCTCTTCTAAAATAACCCAAACTCTTAGCGGGTAATTGTTTGTTCAGGACTTACCTCTTAAATCCTCCAGGAGATCAAACCCTTGCTTCCGTTTACAGTCTTCTCTTTGCCTTTGACTAATAGTCTTATTAATGTCTAATATTATTCATTTCTGCAGCATTGCATTTCTTCAGAAGGGCTCCTCTTTGATATCTTTTCTATCCTATGTCTATTAGACATCGCAGGAGTTTATCGCCGCCTTGATGTCCCGTCTGGGTGGGAAGAACCCCGAGGATACCGGCGGGTTTCAGGAGGCCCCGCTAGCCTACGATGCAGTGTGGGCTCTGGCCCTCGCCCTCAATAAGACCGTGGCACCGCTGAAGGCCAAGGGCCGACGACTGGAGGATTTCAATTACAACAACCATGACATCACCTCCGAGATCTACAGGGCCCTCAACACGAGCTCCTTTGAAGGTGTTTCGGTACGTGAAAAAAAGAAGTACAGAAAATAAAAAGCAAGAGTTTATGATCCCATTGATGTTCATGATATGAATATGGAGTGTTTAGAAATAGTCCTTGTGGACGATATAAGGATCTGAGTGTCCTCTATTTCTGCAAGGCAAATCTGAATAATTGAATTAAGTTTAGTAAAGTAACTACTGTAACTGTTCACACACTCTCCCTGGACACCTTGTTGGTCCCGCCTGTGACAGCTCTGCCACATATTGTGCCTTTATGAAGCTTATATTGTTACTTTAACCTCATAAACTCCCCTAGGACGCCGGCATTCAGAGGATGTATGACTTTCCTGGGTTTATTCACACTAAGAGTTTTTCTGAGCAGTTTCCAGAACAGACGTGCTCGCCATCAAAAGGCTGAAAGTTCTTGCAGAAATCTCCAAATGTAAAAAAAAGACATGATGTTCTTCAAGGTCTTTGTGTCTTATTGTGGTATTTTGGAAGGATTTTTGATAATCTCAAATGGCAAAAAAAACATGTTGCACTAAATCGGTGTGACAAATGATATCAACCCCACAATTGCTGCAAAAACTTATGGTAAATGGACTTTCTAGTCTACCGAACGCTGAATGCACATTACACTACACTGCAACATTCACTCATTCACATTCATACACTGATGTTGGACCAAACCGGTGATCTTCCGATTAGTGGACGACCCGCTCTTCCTCCTGTCACAGTCGCCCTTATGAGACATACGTGAGCATGAAATACCTCCATCCTATTGTTTTTAAGCCTGTATACACTTTCACAATTTATTTTAATTAATTCAGATTTATTACTAGAAAAACGTGCTGAGCTGCATCTCAATTAATCTTGAGGTTCCCAGCTTTCAGATGATGTGATGACCCTAAAATGGGTTTCTCGCAATACAACGCAGTCCAGTTCAAGACTACTGCAAACAACAGTACAATCTCAACAATACACATATAGTTGAGTTGATACCCCTCTTACAGTTTCAACAAGAACTGAACATTATAGACTGTTTAAAGGTAGAATTTATGTCTGAGCTGTTTGGTTGCATTAGAATGTACAGGTGTACGATATAAAGTGGCAACTGAGTGCAAATTGAAAATAAGTAACGTGATAAAGGCAACTTTGGGCTTATTTTGTGGTGTTATCCATCATTACTGTTAGTTATGATAACATTTGGGATCAACGATGGGTCAAGATAAGCCTCATGATGATTAAAGTAAACCGCTTCTCCAGGTTATTTAATTAAACGTCTTTATTTGGAGATACATATCGTAGCTTCATATTTAGCGTACACAAATGAGATCGGTATAAAGCTTCTCATCTAACTCTCGGTTAGAAAGCAAATAAGTGTATTTGTCAAAATGTCAAAGTAGTCCTTTAATCATTGGCAGTAAAACAAAAAAACAACAACACTTCCTCCCGTCTGTGTCTCAGGGCCAAGTGGTGTTTGACGCCCAGGGATCCAGGATGGCAATGACTCTTATCGAGCAACTGCAAGGTAAACACACTCCCACACTGGTCTCCCACAGATGTTGTACTGCAGTTAACAGTAAATGCCACTCTTATCATAAGAAGAAAAAAAGAATATCCCAGCCGACTGTGTTCCTCACGTATCGATTGTTGCTTTCAGCTCTTTTCAGAGCAAAGCCTCTTTTTTTGGGAGGGGGATTGTTTTCGGGATTCACTGCCGATTGGTCTCGATATCCTATAATTGCACACGCGAATGGGCTTGATGCAGGAATGTGTTGACTCAAGGCTTCGCTCTAATTGGGCACAAGCCTCCGTTTTAAGCCGTTTCTGGAAATGGCATCCTATTTGTCACCAGTGACTTAATGAGTTTCCCCGCACAGGATAAGGTTGAGGATTATTTTCTACCTCTGTTCCCTTTGGCGCCCTAAAGGATGAGGATTTATAATCCTGCCTCTTTCCCCTCGCACTCTGTCTCATATTTCCTGTTGTGGTGTCGAGGTAATTTGACATCCACAATGAGACGACCTGACTTGCATCCCTGAATCACTGTGGGACCTCATCAGTATTCCCGGTCAAGACTGCCACATAAGCTCCTTTTTTTTTTTGTCTCCTTCCTTTTCTCCTTCTTTCTCCCCTTGGTGCTTCTTTGTTTGCCCTTCTTTATGCACATTTTCATCCCTCATTCCTTTTATCTGTTCATTGTGTGCCTTTTCTGTACCATTAATATGAAAGCAGAGGAATGATGAAGAAATAGCTAGAAAGTGGTTTTATGAATAAAAAGCAAACCCCCCCTCCCAAAATAAACCACCAGGTAAGGTAATTAATTACACAAGCATCACTAATTAAACTGTCTTTCTCTCTGACTTTTGTGCTTTTATTTGACTTGCTCACTATATTTTTTTGCTTTTCTTTCTGTCCCAATCGTCTAGGAGGCAGTTACAAGAAGATCGGTTACTATGACAGCTCCCAGAAGAACCTCTCCTGGTTTGGCAATGATGTTTGGATAGGTGAGATGGAGTTCATGACACTGTCTTCGCCCAGCTTCCCGTGTCTATGTTTATGTCTCGTCTGTCATGCCGTGAGTCATCGGGGTTCACATTTCTGGACCTTGACATTAGACCTCCTCGGTGTGGCTCGATTTAGACTTTCTCTACTGTGTAAATGACATACAATCGCGCTGGATTTTCTCTAACCCCTAATTGTGTTGAAGCTAGTTATTTGGAGTGTGATGCTCGACCAAAAAGAGCCGCCTGCTCACTCCCTCTCCAACATGTGTTAAAATGTTGTTAGTGCAGTGCTAGTTTCACTGGCTAATCCAGGAGATGTTTAAATGTCTAACACTGTGGGTTCACCCTGAGACACGATCAAGACAACTGCGCCTCCCCAACACTTTAGCCCAGATTTGTTAACATTTTGGCAAACTGAAACCATTAAAAGTATGCCTTTAATAGCTATTTGCAGTTCCTGTTTGCAATGAACCCACTTATGTACGGACAACTATCACTGCATTACTTTGGTACTGAGGTTTTGGAATATAAGGAGCATATTTTTTGTAGTAGATTTCTGATGCACATTGGAGATCATGAGATCCTCAGAAAGTGCTCAATCTGAAGATATGTGTGTGTTCAGATCACGTCTGTAGTTTTAGATTCGACTGTTGAGTTGTGACTTCGAGAAAGAGGGCAAGTTTAGGAGCAAACTGCAGAAATCGGCCGCTTTGAAAAGGATTTTAAACCTTAATTGCCTCCACGAGCTGTGTGTCACAGCCACTGCTGCAGCTCCAACTGCTGACCGAGTTGGTAAGTGGGGCAAACCAAATACAACACCTTCCTGTTGTTTTACGAACTCCGGCACACACCTGTCTTTTTCACCTTTCGCCTCACGTCTCGCCCTGCACACCTCGAGCCTCACAACCAAACTTTGTTTTTAAGTCCTTCTGCCAAATGAAGGCGCTCGAGCTCATGTCACACAAACCAGAACCTTCTCTCTAAACTCCTGCTGTCCGTATTCTAGTTTTCTGTGAAAACCTATTACTGCTGATTTTCCTCAGACACCAAGACCAATTCTGTGGTTGTTTACTGGCCCGTCCCTCCCTGGGGAGGTGACATACTTGTGCCACTAATCAATCCTGCACGCCCCGGTGGTCCGTAGAGAGACGCCTTTTTTTAGGCTTTTAAGGAAATGATCAGTTGCCACGGCTTAACTGAACCCAGAAGAGGTAGCGATTCCAGGTCAGCATCAGTGGCGAGGGACGTGTGACCTGTATGCATGTAGTTATCATGTCCTTCACCAGGTTGGCTGCCAGCTCTTTAGTTTGGCTCGTCGCAACATGGCCGACTTGGTGTTAGCCCGGTTAAAACCCGCGGGGTTGAAACTTCCTCCCTCTACTACTCAGAGTGGAGTTTTGTTGACTGGGTTTCACTGTTTACCAAATAAAGACACATCCATCTGACATCTACTTGTTGAGAGGAAAAGAGTAATTTTCTGCTCTCTGGAGCAGGTTTTTCTTTTGACAGGGTGGAGCACACACACACGGGGGGGGGGGGGGGGTTTCGCAACTTAACCCCGCCGTTTGTTTCCCTGTGTGTTTACCAGGCGCCTCCCTGCCTCACTTTCTCACTCTCTTCACGGTCACCCTAACAACCACTTCAGCTCTCAGCTCTTCTTCTAATCGCTGTGGCAACTGTTATAGAGCTGCGTCTCCATGGCAACACCCTGTCCTGATTCCTTGATCAAGGACGGGGGAGAGTTTGAACGCGTCGACTGAATGGACGGTCAACACATGTGCACACACACACGCACACACACACACACACACACACACGCGCGCGAGCGCAACGTTAATTATTACTGTTCCATGTTTCATTCATTCACATATACAGTCTTCCTCTTTTATGCTTAATAGATGTGTATAGAATACATGTGTGCTTTATGTCAAATTGTATATGAGATATTTAAACAAATTAATTAATAGTTAAAATATTAAAATACAAAAAAAAATGTAAAGATAAGAATAAAATAAGTTCAAATAACCAAACTTTAAGTTATACTCCATTAAAGCAAAGATAAAGACCGAGTAAAAGGAAGAACAAATGAGATGTTTCTTAAAAGAGTGAGAAACAGTTGTTCAGTCACATCAGTAGAGGTGATTTATTAGATTCCACTAAGCTTCGGTCCACTTTGTCCTGCTCACTGCAACTCCACACACATGGACTCGTTTTACTTTTCAAAACAACAACAAACCTTATGGACACATATGAAGCGTGCCACGCTGCTTTTGAGAAGGCTGAACTTTTAGTTGTTAGCGTTGTCTCAACAGGATTTTAATGAGGTTTTCTTACTTCTGCCCTCTTTTACATGTTTCTGGTTTTAACCCTGGTGGTGTATGTCACACCTGGTCCTAGCTTTCAAAACACATACAGTATGTATGTGACGAGTTCAGGTCACTGCACATTTGTGCTGTTCAACACATCGACATGTGTTGTGCACGCTGTCAGGTCTGAAGGCTCTCGTGTGTGTAGCTCATGAAGTAGATAATATGCTGTAGATTGCACAGATGGACAAACACTTCTCGTTCTCGAAACACTCTCAGAAACAACACGTTTTCTTTATGCTTCATGTGGAAAGCATAACTTGAAGCGTTTGCGTATACAGGGTGTCTGCAGGTTAAAAAGCATTGCATTCAGTTTGCTTTAAAGATGCCTTCGAAGGTATTGAAAAGTCTTTAACTTTATTCTCAGAAGTCTGAACTATTTTTTCTTGTATAGTAGCTAGCTCATCGTGTGCAACTGTTGATTTTAGGAAAAAACTTGGATGATTTTCTTGTGGTTATCCGGGTCCAAGTCGCATTAACAACATTGATTATATCATTAGGGAATGATTGTGGCATATTGCTGGAGAAGTGCTAAAATAAATTATTCAAGGCCATATCGTCCCTTCTGGTTTTCCAAACATACTTCGGCCGCAACGTATAAATTGCACCCCGTGTGGCATTAAAACGTCTGCAGAAAGAGACCTGCTTATATCGTCATTCCTCAGTCAGGTGACACCAGACGCCGCTCGGTTGTGTGACGGCAGTGACGAGCATCTAAACAGAGAGCACGACACCCTGCGACCCTCGAGGGGGCGACACTCTGACACTGTTCTCTGACATCTGACACATCAGCTTCACGCGGCGCTGACGCTCCTGCTCTGCTTCCCCTCTGACATGCACACACACACATACACACACACACTCTGTCACCCTCTATTTCTCTCACACACACACACACCAAACACACATTAATCCCACTGTATGCACACATAATTCTTCCCTGCACTCAAATGCACGCTCATGAGCATTCATGCTCACTGTATAGGGGCTTATCATGCATACATATATACTGTATACAGGTACAGTCCATATTGGCATACTCGGGAGTGCACACACACACTTGCACACATACACAAATCTGTGAGCGGTCCCAGATTTCGACAGACAGATAGTCCGAGGCTGTTAAGGGGAAAAACGAGGCTCCCTGTCCATCTGCCCCTCTCTGAACCGTCCTCACTGAGGAATCCTTCGGGTTTAGAGCTACACAAGCATAAATAGTTGGGTAGTTTGTATAACCACACACTTTTATACTCTTAATCAACACCAAAGTTGTCTACTTGTTTACTACATTACGTTTCAGTATAAAAAACGAAATGAACATTCAGGAGTGAATAATTGGTATCAGTTGGTTGTATATTTTACTGTTCTGTGCTTCAGCATTATCAATATTTTATGGAGGTTCAGGAGTTCATGCACTGATGCTAACCCATACTCATGTTTACACGTGTGCACTACTGCACTGTAAGCAGTTTTGGAAGAAGTATTTGAATCATTTACTTCAGTAAAAGTAGCAATCTTGGTCAACGGATTATATGTATTTAGATTACGTAATCAGATTTTAAATACACGTTAATGTCAACATGTTTTTGTGAGGTTCATTTGATTTGACCAATTCTAAATGAACTGTCTAATATTCTACTGTATATATATAAGTAAGTTGCCAGTTTTGTTCACAGTGACCTAGCTAATATTTGTTTTGGTTTATAAATGATGATTGATGGATAATGGTGTTTTCTTTCCTCTTTATTTACATTGAGAATGGAAGATGAACATTTTGAGTAAGTGCTCCTCTTGCGTTACAAGAGCAAAGTCCTCCATGTGGCATTTGATTGAAAAACAGCAGCAACAACAACAGCATCCCACATGTTGTAGAATACACACAGTACACCTGTAATAATTAGATTTGGACACCTGTAAATGGTGAATATGTATCTGAATACATTTCAAAGTAATTTGACCCAACCCTGGCAATACCACAATGTAAAAATACTTAGTTGCAAATAAAAGTCCTGCTTTCAAAATGTCACCTAATATATATATACAGACAAACCAGCAACAAAAAAATGGCTACTGTCACTGTTTTACTTTTGTATTATTGGATGATTGGTATTGGTGTATTAATATGTAAGCAGTACTTCAATGTTGTCGTTGGTCGAGGTGGAGCTACTTTCACACCAACTACTTCATTTACTTTTGGTACTTTAATCTGTTACAATGGATCATATTTTAAAAACTTGTAAACTTGTATGTGAAAAGTATCCATCAACCATATCCCTTTAATGAATGCAGTGACGTAAAAAGTACAATATTTCTAGTATGTAGTGAAGTAGAGGTATGAAGTAAATACTACAGTACAAATACTTTAAAATGGTACTTAAGGACAACACTAGTGTCACTTCCCACCACATTATGAGACACAACTCTGGACACCAAAAGTAGTGTTTTTATTTACACAAATAGAATCATCACAAGTGAGCATTGAGTTCTTGTTGATTCAAATTGAGTTTTGCTTGCACCTCAATAATCAGGAAAAATAAAATACCGTGTGCAGAGCTGTTGACCACAATACTTTTGTTTGGTAAAATAAAAACAGTTATTGATGTTGTAAAAATGGATGATGCACATAGATTGAGAGTGGGCTGTTAACATTTTGACTGGCTACTTCAGGATAAACTGCAATTACGTGGCATTGAGAGACGATGGCGAGAAAATGGCATCAGAAACTTTTCCTCTCCTCACATTTCTTTCTCTTTCTCTCTCCATCCAGGTGCTGGACCTCCGGCTGATCGGACGGTGGTGATCGAAGAGTACAGGTTCTTGTCTCAGAAGCTGTTTGCAGCTGTGTCCGTCTTCGCTGGCCTCGGCATCCTGTTCGGCATCGTCTGCCTAACCTTCAACATCTACAACGGCAACGTCCGGTGAGTTCACTAACACTGAATAGTATCATTTAAAAAAAAAAAAAGAAATTTGGATATTTTTGGCTTTTGGATTGTCGTTTGCACATTGTCGTTTTTTCATTTTCTGATGTTTTATAGAGCATAAAAATGAGACAGTTAATCCAGAAAATACAAATAATCATAGTTGCAGCCCTTGTATTCATTAATATACTCTAACATCTTGTTGTCATGTTTTTTGCTTTTCCGCTCTTCATGTTTGTCCTTGAGTTATATCTCGGAACATCCATCCGTCCCCATTTAGAGGAATTTTTTAAAAGATGGAAGTAATGCGGGTCTCAGAGGTTAAAGACACAGTGTTGTTACGTGAAGGTCACCTGTTGGAGACGAGCGAATGGAAATGACATCCTGTAACAACACCCAGCTGCTCCAGCAGAGCTCATCATTCACTGTGGTTGCACTCCATGTGTGAATGTGAGTATTTGTGGGAAGTGAGACCGAGGAAAAACCAATTCACCCAGAGATCCTTCCCTCTGTTGGGGTTGGTGTAAATGCTGAATGGCACCGCTGCTTCTCGAGTTTTAAGTACTACAAAGTTGTTGATTCGGGTGTGGCTTTTCTCAATCTAGCAGCTGGTTTCACTTTTCACAGTTTAAACATAGCCCTAGTCCAAATGCAAATAGACTTCCTTAAAAAACTGCCTTTTGATCTTGGATTTCTAAGCCTAATACATGTCTGTGGACCAGTTGCAGCATATCTCTGATGTCTTTTGAACATAGTATATTTATGTTTGACCCGGGTCAAAGTGATTTAAAGTCCCCATAAATCCATGAGATTATCGGGAGTTTTTCCTAAAGCTGGAGTGGTTTGTTCCTTTGTGGATCTCTGGCTGCCTCCGGTGTGCCAATCGGGCCTTCTTCCAGCTCTGATTATATTTCAAACACAGTTTCACCGAGGCTCAGCAGCCAAAACACCACGAGTCAAATCAAATCATATTTATTCAGTAAGCTGTTTTCACAAAATGAGTTTGCCACCAACTGCCTTGCTGGTAGACATAAAACAAAGAAAATATTAAACGCAATCAGTCTTAAAGGAGCAATCTTTTAAAAAACACTGCGACACAGTTTAAAGCGGTTATATTCAGGGTTCCCACGGTCATCAAATTCCTGAAAAAGTTATGAAATTAGAAAAACTGTTTTCCAAGCCTGGAAATGGTTTGAATATGAATATACATTGTTTTGGCTATTGTTTAAAATATGGTCTTGAAAATCACAAAACATGTCTAACGTTACGAGAGGGTCTGTTGCTCTGTCGCTGGTGCTTTCAGGCAGGGTTTCCCAGAGCCTTGATTTAAAGCAACCACAAGCCGTGATGCATAAAACAGAAGGAAGCAGCACTCCACATCAGAAACGCACATTGAGCATCATATATCCATGGGTATGTAACAGCATATGTAACAGCGTGTGTTCCTGTTGAAGGCTGTAGGAGTGTGTGGCTGTACAGTAAATATCAGTGTGACCTCGGGGCAACACAAGGGCAGGTCAATGGGATGAAAGAATAAAAGACACACCTACAGCTGCAGGATGAGCTGGAGCTTAGCGGCAGAGGAAAGCTGCTGTGCTGGGTGGGTGGGTGTTATGGTAGAGTGCAGATTATATTAAAAACACACACATCGTAAATCTGGAGTTTTTGAGAGTATTATATTACCGACATTGTCTCTAACGTAGCATTTATATAAACGCATTGTTTCAACAGGATAGAAATCAGAGCACATTTACTCAAGTACTATACTTAAGTATAATTTTGAGGTGCTTTCTTGAGTATTTCCATTTTATGCTACTCTATACTTCTACTTCAAGACATCTCAGAGGCAATGTAATGTACTACATTTATCTGACATTACTTTACATATTACTCATTTTCATGCAGGACCTTTACTTTCACTGTGTGATATTAGTACTTTTACTGAAGTAAAGGATCTGAATACTTCTCTCACCATTGGAAATCGCTGGACTTATTTTCATTTAAATGGGAAATAACTCATTGCTTCCTTTTCCTTTAAGCTCCTGTCTGAACCTCCACATAGAGCACAGTGTACATGATTACCACAGCCACGCTTTAGTGCAGTCACCAGATTTAAAAAACTTTCATCTGGTGTCAAAGATGTAGGCTGGGAAATGTGGATCAGGAGCTTAAGACACCCACAATGAATTGTTGCGGCCTTTCAAAAAGATACAGTATATATAGTTTTTAAAGGACTGCTTCACCCAAATTACAAAAATACTTAGGTTGTGTCTGTCCAGGTTTTGGGATCTCTTGTCTTTCCAGAAACAGCGTTGCGTTACTGTGGATAATCCACAGGCCGTCAGTGTCAACTGCTCAGTCAGTGTCATTGAAACTACTTTTTTACTTCGTTTTGTATTCAGTTTCACAAATTTCATTTTGGTTTGTCACCTGTGATAATTTCTGTTGTGACAAACTGTTCATTTCACCTTTTAATATGCATTACACTGTTCAGCGCTTCATACTAATCAGACTAATGACTGTCAATCACACAAGGAGATAACCAGGAAAGATAAGCGATCCATATTTGGACATTTTGACCGCTAGATTGTCTGAATCAGGAAATAACGATGGTAAAAACAATTGATAACATTTCTAAGAGCAAACAGAAAGGTCACCAACACAATTAATCCCCATTTACCTGAAAATTCGACAAATGTACCTTTAGGCAGAAATGATCATTATCAGTGTTTTTCTGTCTTAATGCTTTTGTTTTTTTGTCCTGATGTGTGAATCTGTCACTGTTTCAGCTACATCCAGAACTCTCAGCCGTACCTGAACAACATGACAGCGGTGGGCTGCATGATGGCTCTGGCCGCAGTGTTCCCTCTGGGGATTGATGGTCACCACGTCCACAGATCTCAGTTCCCCGTCGTCTGCCAGGTAACAGGACAAAGAGACAGACCGAGGTAGAGAGGAGCCAGAGGGCACGATGAAGGCTGGGTATTGTCTGCAAATTTGATGCTTGCGCCAAAACAGTCATTTTTACAATGTGTTTAAAAGTAGCTTAGAGGAGGTGTAGAAGACATTGAATTCAGATTTACTAAAAGATTTTAAGCTATTTGTTCATCTCCCTTACCTTTAAATTAGTAGTTCAAAATCAAATTCATGCTTTACACCTCGGTTTAATGGAAACCTGTTTTAACAAATTAACCCCTTATAGTCCAACTGAAATTACATTAACATCACTTTGCAGTCAAAAATAATATATGTTTTTATGCGTATTGTTAAAACCATAAGGTAGTCTTGATTTAAGCAAACATGCAGTGTTGTTACTTACAAGCCTTAGGCACACAAGGTGTTTTTAGAGGATGCAGCTACGTATGCATGTACGTTTACGCGCCGTTTTTAACGTGCTGCAGCTAAACAGCTCATTAGATAACTAACAAGCAAACTGACGTTGGCAGTGCACTTTTTCACCAGTAAATGTTTGTTTGGCTGCTCATTCAACAAGCTAAGTGAGGAGCTAAATGAGATGAGACGTGAGCAGGAAAGCTACGGTTTCATCTCTTGTGTTGCGTATCAGGCTGCTGTCTGGTTGTTAGTCAACGTAACGTCTACCTGATAAAACCGAAACATTACTGCTTCATGGAAATACGGTTACAAATGCAGTGATTTGATTGGCTGTATGGAAAAAGTGCTCCACCTACTGTACGTAGACGGAGAACTTGGTGGCGCCTTCGTGAAACCAGCAACATTTAAATTTCTACCTTTTGGTTTCATGTAGCAGAAACATGTGATTTCATTTCAGTTGGATTTTAATATAGTTTCCCTACTATTTCTTAGCTTAAAGGTTGGGCAAGTTATTGTATTTCACTGTGTCTTGACAGTGTCACATATTGGACATGCATATTATCTTGTTCCAGTTTTTACGTATAAACCCATGTTTTTATGGCTGCACTAATTAACATATTCTAGATGTTTATCATTTTAACACATTTTGCCAAAAATCCAGCCTCACAAATTTGAGGATCTCAACTAGAATTTTAAATGTTTATTTAAGTTTGGCTGCACAGCATCAATTTGATGAAATGAAGAAAAAGAATTGCAGATTAACGTCAAACTATATATTTTCACGTATAAAGACACAAAGCTATTTTTCATTGTTGATACCACAGATTTAATTACACTACATTTACATCCACTCAGATTCTTTTCTTCAGTTTTGGTATTCTGTGGCACAGACATGATTTGCTGGGTGCCAGAATAGCACAGACGATGGGATCCAGCACTAATGAGGAGTGGGAGTCCTTCCTCTGTCGCCCATGTTCAGTCTTTTTGTTGGAGAGGCGAGAGGGAGATTTCCATTTCTGTCGTCTCTCTCCTCTTTGTCCCTGTCCAGTTATTCTCTCTCATGCTTTGTTCTGTCTCTCTCTTGCACTCTGGCTCTGACCTCCTACTCGGAATATGTTTTTTTTATGCTTCTGCTGCAATCTCTTCATTTCCTCAAACTTATATTATCTCTTGTTTCTGCTAGCATCTATCTATCTATCTATCTATCTATCTATCTATCTATCTATCTATCTATCTATCTATCTATCTATATATCTATCTATCTATCTATCTATCTATCTATTTATCTATTTATCTATATAGCTATCTATCCATCCATCCATCCCTCTCTGTCTGTCATGTTTTTTTTCTTTTCGGATGAAATATAAAATCATGTGATCTATATTTTTAATTACAGTAAAATCATTAAAGTACAGAGCTCTTTGCAGTAAAGATGCAAATACAACATTATCATGTATATCAAGGACACACAATTTAAAGCAGGAATACTACATTAACAATATTTTTGTATATTTTACTAATGTTATGGAAAATGCAATAACCAATGTCATCATCATTTCTTAAGTGCTCGATTTATTTACTTTAAATGTAAAAAAAAGAATGAAACTTAAATTATTTATAATAAATTATAAATATACATGTAGTTAAATATATATATATATATATACATACAGTATATGTATAGTAATTGTCCCACTTCTGAAGCCAAAACTACACCCTTGAATGAAGTAAAGTATGAAGTAGTGATTAAAACGCTCTCCTCCTCTCCCCTCTTCCAGTTCCGCCTGTGGCTCCTCGGCCTCGGCTTCAGCCTGGCGTATGGCAGCATGTTCACCAAGATCTGGTGGGTCCACACCCTCTTCACGAAGAAGGATGAAAAGAAGGAGAAGAAGAAGGTATGGAGGAAGAGTGAGGAGGGAGGGATGGATAAGCCTCTCAGCGGTCTCAGGAGAGAGGAGAAAGGATGGGGGCGGGAGGCCGGGCCACGCAGCGTGTGTGGCGCCGGCTGATAAAAAAGTAAAGTCAAAAACTTTGCAGGCTTCCTAGTAACATAAGCTTCTAAGAGGCCAGCTCGGCATCATTCACTACTGCAGGGTTGTAGCGACAGAGCAGGGATAAGTGTGTTGGACACACACTGACATAGATACTGTACTTTACACATGCGCACACACAAAGCACATGCGCCTACACACATGCAACATTTATGCACAGAAACATGCAGATTTGGGGCACACACAGCCCGGCCCCTGATACCAACGTCATCAGCTATATTTGCATCCTGGCGTGTGTGTATTTTTGTGTGCGCGTGTGTGTGTGTGTGTGTGTGTGTGTGTGTGTGTGCCTCCTCTTGAAGATAGTGTATCCTGGAGCCAGCAAGATACTGCCAGTTTGAGATGTGTTGTGGGAATTTCTAAGACCAAATCAGAAGAATAAGAGATTAAGCCATTTATGGAATATTTATGAATATGGATGAGTATTAAAGTTCTATGCAGAAATCCAACCTTCGGGGGGTTTATTATTTGAGCCAAAGCACAACGAATCGGGTTGACTTTCAACTCTCTTCATGTCCACAGAAGGGCAATTTGCCAGAGAGCTCTGCATTAGTATTTAAAGAAACTTTCACAATTCGAGGGGAGAATGAGCACCTTTCAAATCATTTTTCATGCAACTCAAGTGAACAGGCGCCCGGGACTGTGTAATGTGTTTTTCGTCTTTATTTTATTTTCTCCGTTTTAGTCATTGCACGCTTGAATGGCCGTTAGTATGTTGGAGGAGCTGGGAGTAAGACAGCGTGGTAAGACAGAGGAGGGAGCACAGTGGGAGAGCTCATTTTGGTGACTTGTTTTTCGGTTACGGCTGTATTGCTTCCATTATAGGTTAAGTTAAGAATAATAGAGTTGACATCAGCTGGCCAAGGAAACTGTCCACACGAGGACATTTATACACACAGTGTCATCTCAGTGTGTATAAATGACTATTTCAGGTGGCAGCCCAAATAAAGCTACTGCAGCTCTCCGTGTGTCGCCACACACACACACACACGCACACTCCTGCTGCTCCTAAAATATACTTTGACACAGACACTTGTTCACACACTCAGAGACACACATCCAGAAAGACAATTCGCACCCAGTCATCCAGAAATCACAAGGACGCCTGTCGTATTATTTGTCCTGGTTGTTTGTCTTTGTTTGTGGATTGGCTGGTGATGCCCTTGGATAGTGATGACTGTTGTGCGTGTGTGTGTGTCTGTGTGTGTGTGTGTCTTTGCTCACACAGCAACACTTGGAGCCATGGAAACTCTACGCAACAGTTGGAGTACTGCTGGCTATCGACTTCCTGTCACTCATGATCTGGCAGATTGTGGATCCTCTGCACGTTACGGTGGAGGTAGAGTACAAAAGACAGATGAGTTAATTTGTGTGTCATCGCCCGTGTGCAGTCGCTGTCATGAGTCAATAACGCAGTAATGAGACACCGCGATTGTTGAAAGGGAAAAAAGAAATGAAATGTTCCTTTGTTTTTTAATCGTCTTACACTCAAAGAGCACAATCTAAAATAAGAATGGACGTCACAAAGCACGGACGAACAGCAGCACTATAACGGTGACATTTACGACCTGAATAATTTAATGTATTTGTGTTCGTTTGATAGTGTAAACACTTTTAGCACTGTTAAAGGTACCCTGTGGCATTTGTTGTAAACAAAAAATCAGCATTCATCAAGCAGCCAAACAAACACGTTAAGTGAATTTCCTGCCTCATTAAACATTTATCTTCTAAAGGTCTCATGAAAATGTTTAACTTCATTAAACCTGCTTCCATCACTATTTTCAGCACAGAACAAAGGGACTCACTCGCTCACAACATTCAATTGTCCACCAACCTTCATGTCGTTGGACAGAAAACCAAAACAATTAGCCAAAAGATGCTAAAATGCTGCACGGATCTCAGCCTACAGGAACTGGCTGAATGGGATAAACCTCTGTGGGTTTATCATTAAGTGCATCTCTTTTTTACAATCATCATATTTCTAAATTTGATGATATGTCACTGCCACTCACTGTTGATATGCCTTCCTGCACAGGGGTGATGTCTCATGTCAGCCCTCCCTCATTACATGCATTTGTGTCCTCATGCTTGTGCTGGTAGAACTCCGGATTCAAACAATACAGTGACATCAAAATATTGATCCAATGTGCTAGTTAAAAACTCCACAGGGCAGCTTTTACACATCTGTGACTTCATAACAACAATAACATTGATGTGTAGGAACAAGAGTAAACTGTTTACGTCATATATATATATTTAATATATTTAAATAGCCATATTCCATATTTATTGGATATTTATCTGAGACTCATTTTAATTCAGTCAATCTATATCTAACGTACGGGACGGACCGGGGGGATCAACCGTGAAGTCACTGGGGCTTTTGCTTACTGTGCATTTTTACCTCCTCCAGAATGCTGCTGTCTCATCGTTTCTTATTATCTCCCCCCCCCCCCCCCTGACTCTCTCCCTCTCTCCCTCTTCCCCTCTCTCTCTCTTTATCCTCCCATTCCTCTCCTTCTGTGTGCCGTGCGAGTAGAAGTTCACTAAGGAGACCCCTAAAGAAGATTTGGATGTCCTGATTCAGCCCTTGCTGGAGCACTGCAGCTCAGAGAAGATGAACACGTGGCTCGGTATCCGTCCTCTGTTTCTTTTTTACCCTCTCGTATCTCAATCTGTCTCTTTATCACTCTTTGCCCTGCTCTGGTTTTTGAATAATCTTTGTCACACACACATGGGCATATGCAGACACATATGCGTACACACACACACGTCACCACCACTCACTCTGAATTAAACAGGCCTCATATCACAGCTTCCACCCTCAGCTCCCCCCCCTCCCCTTGCGTTTGATTCCTCTTTTCTCCCTCGTTGCTTCTCTTTTTGTCGGCCCACGCAGTCCCTCTCTCTCCCCGTCTGTCTGTCTGTCTGTCTTAGCGTGGCAGCTCTTATGAAAGTATAATGGTGCTGAAATTCAAATAATGTGGGTCACAAACTGGGCCATTGCCCCATAGCATTTCCTTTCTCAGAGGAGAAAAAAATGGTGCTTTAATATCAGGCGGTATAAAGCGACAATGGACAGTCTGGAGAAGTGTCGAACTTACTCAGTCACAGGGCCTCTTTTCTTCTCTGCTTCTCTCTCTGTCACTTTTATGTTCTCTTTTCCCCGTCAGTCGCACGGGCTTTCAGCACATTCAACCATTTTGCACTTTAGTTTCTATTGCATCGACATTTCATGTCGTCTTCCTCTGCACTACTCGGTCGCACTCACTTGCTCACTCAATGGCCACATCGAGCGGTTCACAATGTTACTACACTAGAAGCATCTTCTGTTTGCTGCTCTTTGATGTGCCAAATATGTCGATAAGACTGCATCTCTCTCTGCATCCTGCAAACGAGCACAACAAATGCGTTGTTGCGTCATAGAAAAGCCTACTGTGTGCGCTAACAGGTGTCTGTCAGTGTGAAGAAGATTGGAGGAGCTAACTTGTTATTATGCTCACCCTCGAGTAAGATTTGACTCTAACTGTTTTGATACAATCACACATATGGAGACAAACAGGGCCAAATGTTTTGTCAATTTAAAAGATGAAAAGCTTAAAGTGTACGCTGACATGTAGAATGATAACACAACCAAACTTATCTATATATATATTTTTGTTCTGTTTTCAGGGATCCAGTCTTCAGCCTTCATTTTACCATCAATAATTTAGTTTTTCATAATGACAAAAGATTTGGCCTCCATTTTTTTTCCATACAATACTGTGTACATCACTGTTGCACACATCGAACTCTATGTCATTTTCGTGTTGTCCCTGTTTCCCCTCTTCCTGTAGGTGTGGTGTATGGCTACAAGGGTCTGCTGCTGCTGCTGGGAATATTTCTGGCTTACGAGACCAAGTCTGTCTCCACAGAAAAGATCAACGACCATCGGGCCGTGGGGATGGCTATTTACAACGTCGCTGTGAGTCCAAAAAAAGAAATGACACCATCACGCCTCAACTCCTGTTTCTGGGTGCCGCTGTCTGCTAAGAGTAGTCTGTAGCACGCGGAATCACTTTAAAGTGGCAATAAATAAGATTTTTATTGTCTCATAGCACAAAATGGCTTTAGTATATCTGTGTGTGTGGGGGGAGGGGGGGGTAATCAGTGCCAGGGCCTCTTTGATTACATTGCCTGGTGCTCAGCTTTTTGCTTGCCAGAAGCCACATTCCTGCTCATTTCAGTGCAATGACCAGTGTGTCAAGACATTTCAGCTGCAAGAGCTTAAAAGCTTTATTCTCAAAGGGCTGCTCTGTGCGGCTCCTGCCGGTTGTTTATAAAAGTTAATGGAGTTCATAGATAACTTAATGCCCCCCACAATGCTTGTGGTGTACTTTCCTGGTTTGAGTAGATAACAGACTAAACGTGACAGAATAATACACTGAAATACTTCCTGTGTAGCTGCAATTGAGTTTAAATATTAAACAGTTCTTTTAGTTTTTAGTTGCAGGATCAAGGTTTCTGGATTCACCTTTTTGCATTGATCTTCAAAAACCATAAAACAAGAAGTCCACTGTGGGGCACCACAGAATATAAATGTCTGTAGTTCCTCTCAGAAGAACCTCTGGGATGTGCTGAACATTACAGATTGATGATCTGCTATAAAATACAGAAAAGTACATGTTGGTATAATGATTGGTGGGAGCAATATGAGACACAGAAACAGGCTTATAAATATATAAAGTATTCAAGCTTTTCCACAAGTACGCCTTGAGATTTGATTCAACACGCAGATCCCTAGACGCAGTGCTGTCCAAATGATAATACTGCCGGCACAGGCTGCTGTCTCGTATGAATCATGCATTTTGATTGCCTATGGTGCCTGTGGTGATACAAATAGTCATATCCCAGGTCTCCTTTATAAAAATGAAAATGTGTTCTCAATGGGACTTCCTGGTGAAATAAACACTAAATAAAATCAATAAAATACGAAAGGGTTTATCACAAACTTTCACTGTGCTGCAAACATTTACATATATTATATTTATATATATATATATATATATATATATATATATACAGTGTATATATTTATTCGTATGAAACTGTTTCCTTGCCGTGCGGTGGGAATAGGTTTCAAATTGTACCCATTTAGCCGCTAAAGTACAGTGGTAAACGCAGCCGTCAGTCATAAACATTATTCAGCTCTTGTTAATAGCAAGTGAATCATCTTAAGCGGAGGCACCTGGGATGCACTTTACACTGGAATTGCTGCCATTATGTTCACTTTAGCCACTTTAGGCAAACACTCGCAGCCATTCCCTGACACTCTTGACACAGTGTAACTTTGTAATTGATGTCAAATGTCTGGGGAAAGTGGTTTCTGTCACTTGAACACTTAAAGAGTTTTTTTCTGCTCTGATCAAAAGGCAGGGAAACATTTATTTGAATTATCATTATTTTTAACTGCCATTTTGCCAGAATTTGCCGCACTCATCTTGATTCCCATTAACAAGTAAAACGGGGGGGGGGCATCTTTAACGAGCCTCCACATTTATTAGCTTATACTTAAGTAATTATTGAATGCATTAATCTTGCCTCCTCTGTCAAGGAGAGGATTTAACATTGATCTATCATTCATGGTTATTTATGAGAGCATTAAATGCAGCTTGCGCACTCATTTCATCACATGGTTCCGTAATGTGAGTCTAATGTTATTATTTTATGTTCTGATATACACATTTCAGTTTTATGATGATGTCAATAGTTAATGGTGTCTGTGACGAGACCTCCTTCCTCTTTGCTAAGCTGTGAGCTCCAGGCCCTGATGAGATGACAATGTGGTGATTGTCAGCGCGCTGTTGCCACTTCAGTCATGACTTTTTAATGCTGTTTTCACATGGGAGCCCTCCGCAGAATGATAAACAGATGCCTAATGCTTTTATGGATGTGATTTTCCTCCCCTCTCATTCTCTCTTCGACTCTTACTTCCCCTGCCCGCCCCTTCTTTCTCGCTACCACGAACCTCACTCGTACTTTCTCCTCTTCCTTTAATCTTTAACTCCTCTTTGTCTCCGTTTCTCTCTCCTCCTGCAGGTGTTGTGCCTGATCACGGCTCCAGTGACCATGATCCTGTCCTCGCAGCAGGACGCCTCCTTTGCCTTTGCCGCTCTAGCAGTCGTCTTCTCTGCCTACATCACTCTGGTGGTGCTTTTCGTACCCAAGGTGCTCCGACTTGTCACCGACACCTCTAGGAAATGTTGCACGCACTGAAATGTACACTCGTATTGCAGTAAAACCAAAGGTCAAAACGTGCCGGTCTTTAGGGAGAAGGTCCAGCCCGTACTACATGGTGCATGAAAATCAGAAACTTCTAAAACAGTCTGATATTTCCTATTTGATATTTGGAGTGGTTGTGCCGTCACATAAGAAGGCTACTTATGTGATCAAACCTTTAGTCTGTTAGTGATTTTACCATTACGGTAATAATCTGTGACCTAAGATGGTTAATAAAACAAGCTTTAAGATGTGTTGCTGCTTTAAACATTTGGTGTTAGGAAAAAAAAACAAGGTCCTCTGGCAGAAACAAAGTGAGACATTTTAAGTGTCTGGCAGCAGCTCCATTGATTTGTTTGGAATAAATAGAGGAAGAGCTGGGTAGTGCACATGAGCACTGCTGCAGAATGTGCAGACGGAGGAAAGAGTGCCACCTACTGAGATTCAAACTACATGGACAGAAAATCCAAGGAAAAAACAAACCCTCGCAATATCATCCTCACTGCTTGATTGTCTGGCCGTTTTTTGGAGCGCAGTCCAGAAAACGCACAGCGGTGAGCGCTGAGCACCAAAGATGTTGCCAAAATAAGCTTTCAAGTGCGAGAGATTTGGCCGCAAATATAAAAAAAATGTGTTATTATTCATTCAGCACACTGCACTCTCCTGATCTGTGTTGTTTATTGGCTTCCTGTTCCCGCGGCGGTCCAGATGCGGCGTCTCATCACGCGCGGCGAGTGGCAGTCGGAGCAACAGGACACGCTGAAGACCGGCTCGTCCACCAACAACAACGACGAGGAGAAATCCCGGCAGCTGGAGAGAGAGAACAGGGAGCTGCAAAAGATCATCCAGGAGGTGAAGACATTATACACGTTTTACATTCTACAGACACGTTCACGTCGTGTTTATTGTGAAACATGCATGTCCAAAGGCCAGACATATAACTATACATATTCACTAATTAATTGCAATCAATTAGTGCTATGAATGAATGCTTGTAAATGCTAAATATAGCAGGGGAGTTTAAGTTAGGTGTTACACCTCTACCACAATCTCTAATGATAAATCATACATATTCATTGACATATATGTTAAACACATTCATGAATTTATGTGCATTTATTATACACATAAGATATATAGTATACTTGGTGTTTTATTTTATACAAGGGTAGATTTGATTGTACAGAAATTTTAGAATGCTGCATTATATGAGAAAATAGAGAATAGTAATAACACACAGTTGTGACGTATACACAAAAAGACATGAGTTTATGTACACATTCAGGCATGCAATCATTGCTTTATGTATTGCATGGAAGAGTAGCTCCATGAATTCATAATATAAATGTGAAAAAAAATTTCCATACGGTAATCATTTAGTATAAAATGTTACAAAATTGTGGAATAATGCTCATCATAGTTTGCCAGAGCCTTTGGACTGTCTGACAAACATTTTATTTTTTATTATATTTTGCCATAAAAAGCAACAGATCCTCACATTCTAGGGCCTGGAATTGGCATATGATTTGGTATTTTTGCTTGAGAAATTCCTGAACTAGTTAATAGCAATCAATTAGCGCTATAAATGCTAATAAATGCCTGCAAATGCTAAATATAAGGTGAGGGGATTAAGTTAAGTGTTACGCCTCTATAACAGTCTCTCTCTCCTTGTGTTGTGCCTTTAGAAAGAGGAGAGGGTATCGGCGCTCCGCAACCAGCTGGCTGAGCGGCAGGCTCTGCGCAACCGCCGCCGACCCTCATCAGGCCAGAATCAGAACCACAACGCCCCGCCCCCCTCCTCCCAGCCGGATCCCAAGTCTCTGCTTCCCCCGCCCGGCTACCCAAACCCCACCACGGACAATCACGCCCTCCCGCCCTCCTTCTCAAACTCCTCCAACCTCTACCCGGCCGACAGCAAGATGAGCCGCAACCACTGTCACAACAGCCAGATCCCACTGCTGTATAAATAGGCGAGGCACTGGGAGAGGGTGGGGTGGGTTGGGGTGGGAAGGGGAGACCGTCGCACAATACACACACACAGGGGACACAAAACACAATGAGACACTGTGACTTTCACTTGTTTCGGCGACGAGCACAGCGGTGTAGTGACACTGTTTTTAAAATACGGCGTGGGAAGCACAAATAAGTACACAGGAGTGCTTTACACTTGGCAGCTTCGGGGAGAGTCACGCAGGTAAACAACCGTCCTCACAGTTTTGATCTCACCGTGTTCAACGAGGCACTACTGACTGGTCAGACTAGCAGCACTCGAGGTCTTTTCAAGGGTCAAGTGAACAGATAGATCTCTCAATCATTCCTCCCCCCCCCCCCATTCGTTATCTCGTTCTGTTGTGGAGACACCGCGTCAAGGATCTCAAAAGGAAACGTCTGTGTTCGTGTCTTTGCTCCACCTTTTCGTCTCTCCAGTTCGTTGACTAGGCAAGCACATACAGTAGTGATTTATATTGTTCTGTAATATCTGATCTGTTTCGTCATGGAGTTGTTGTTAAATTATTTGTTTACTTTTTAGGAGAGTCGTGAAAAATGGGATTTACAAATGGACAAAGCAATGTACAGATATTTTCCCAAATGTTTCCCCTGAAGAGCGGCTGAGCTCGACTGTGTGGAAATCTTAATAATGTGCATTATTCAACAGCCATAATTTAGAAGGGGGCCGAGGAGCTTGGCATGTATGGATGTCTGTTTTCAAGACTGTGTATTCAAGTACAACACTGCATCTTAAAAATCCAGTCCTCTGCTACATATTAGATCCATTTCAAAGGAGAAAGTGATCCAAGCTCGTGTATGTATAGGGGAACATTTTGATAGTTTTGCCATTTGAAATAATGTTTTACAATGTATTTTTTTTTAGGTTTGTGTTGTATCTATTCAGAAGTCTAGTACAGCAGTAGCCATCAAATAAACCCCTCATCCTGCATCTTATATATCGCCGGCTACTGCTGCAGCCGCATTCACTGCAGCTGATTCTCACATTTTGTAGGGAAAACAGAGGAATAGTTTGTACTCTCTGACTCCTGGAAATGAAAGCCAATTTATATTTCTACAGCAGCAGTGCGGTGAGATGTGGGGCTTCTACGATGGCTATTCCTGTAGATATTCAGAGAAAGCACAGTTTTGATACTCGTGAATCTGTTACACGTCATTCTTGTGAGCCTTTTTTATTTTAAAAGTATGTTTTTTTCTTATGATTTCCCATAACAGACAATCTGGATGGATGCTATTTTATTTTGTATTTTGTTTCTTTTCCATTTTGCCTTTGGGTAAACTGTTAATGTATCAAAAAAGGATATGCGTAAAGTAATGTGACATACTGTATTTATTCAACAGTTAATCTGAATGTACTATTTCATTCATGAGCTATTTCCAGATTTTATAAAAGCAATGTACCCGAACAGCTTTATCAGCAGGTAAAACAATACTTTATCAAATATTTAAAAAAAATATATATATATGCCAGTGTGCACTTTAAACCGAACAAACTACGGCTACTCCACTTTATGTTGCTGTTATTCTAATACATATTATTATTTCTCATTTTAGCTCAGGGTATCGAGGAGGACATCAATGAATGAAATAGGCCATATTTATTAACTGTGCAGTCCCTGGATCAGATAGTGTAACATATGAATGCAGAAATAATTTAGGAAATGTTCTATTATCTTGCACATATACGACAATATACATGGATTTGGGGATATTTGTATTCACTATATCTAAGATCTTAAATGTTAATATATTTCAGAGTATGTGTATGCAAATATATGGGTACCATAAATAAAATAATTGTTTTTCCATTGGTTATTTTTGTGTTGCATTGATACCTTTCACATTAGTGGAAATAGATAAACAATAGGGAGCAAAACTGGAACAGTAGTTTTTCATCAGCTGTTTATCAGCTCGGGTAACGCTACATCCTATTTGTTAAATAAAGCCACAACTCCACGATACATTTTTCAGCTTTTTAGCAATACTTATAAACAGCTCCCTAAAGAGTCTCCATGTCCTGTGGGTTACACAGCAGAGCATGATTACATCATCCACTAGATGTCACCAGTTATTTATTGCTCTTCTGACTCCCAATGACCTTTTGAGCAATTAAGCCTGTCAGGTTGAGTATATTTCTCAGTGAAACTTGATATGTTTCTCCAGGTTGACCTGCGGGAGTCAAAGAGCTTATTTGCTCAGAAGAAGAGATCATTAAACAAACGTGGGAAGCTGTTTTCCACACAACGACCAGCTGCGAAGGCCAGCGGGAACCTCGTTACTGAGACAATGAGTGGATGTTTGTGGATAAAAAGAAACTAAAGTAGACAAATGGCTCCCAAGTACATCCGATATTTGTATGTGTGTTTTTTTACATGATGACAATGTGACAAAACCACACACACTCCCTCCCATGTCATGTCTCTTTCCAGCTGACTGAAGATGAAGTATGTGGTAATACAGGGCAGGGGTTGGTGGTGTGGAGGAGGAGGGAGGTTGTGTGTGGGAGAGAAGGTGGTGGTGGTGGGGGGTGGGGGGTGGGGGGGGTTGTCTTTGGGGAAAACCCGCTCTGGGTTGAGGCTTCTGTGGGCCTCCACCTGACACAGCACTCAGCAAGAGCACCAAAAGTAGGAAATTCCCCTCATCTTGTCTGATCCAACAAAGGAAGTATTTGCTGGCTGTGGAGGAAATTCATAGCGACCATTGCCAAATAATAGACCAAGCCTGCTCCAGTGTGTGTGAGCTACAGTCCTTTCTGGCTGCTGTTTGCCAACTCAACTTTCTATTTGGTATCTCAGCTATGAAATGAGTTTATCCATATAGTGACACAGACTTTTGACTTTTTTTTCTTCTTCATTTTAATTAAATACGTGTGCACATAAAGCAAATAAATATGATATTCAACACCTAATCCCATCCATTTAAATATAAATAAATACAAATAAATACATACAGTTTGTGATAATAGTTTTGTACATAGTCCTTGAACCTAAACTCTCCAGTAAAGAGCAAAGAAAGTCCGGCCTACTACAATCTCAGGTCAGCATAAATAATGTAAAAATATATAAAAACAAATGTTGCAAACTGTTACAGTTTATAGGATTTAAAGAAATCTGCACCGCCTGTTTGGCTACAAGCGTCATCTCCATTGAGATTTAAATCTTTCTACATCACCATGAGATGAATAATAATATTAAATAATGTAAAGAAAACCATACTTAATGTTAAAAAACAAAGCCAAAACATATGGCACTGTGCAGAGCTTTGTATCGTGTTTGTTACTACCACAGCAAAGAGTCATTTCAAAGTGCAAACACGCCAAAGAAAGTATTGCCAGCCTCGGTCTCCAGCTCTGAAAGCTGGTTGGTTTCTGTCCACAGTTTGTCTCCTTTGTTCAGCTGAAACACGGCGCCCAGATAAATGGCGTTGTACCAGGCCTGTCCGTCTCTGAAGCCATCCTCCTGGGCAGTGTTCTGACACGCCGACCTCACCGCGTTCATCAGAGAGGCTTTCCTGCCTAGGGAGTCTGAGAAGCGCCAGATCCTGTGGCTGAGAGGTGTGTGGCGTTTTCCCTCTCCCTCCTCGTCGCCATCGCTGCAGGAGACTCTGAACGACGCCTGGCTGTAGACGAAGTAGAGGCCAGTTTGTGGGATAACGATCTGGTTGTTCACCAGCCGGAAGCCGCCCTGAGCGAACGCCTGGCCTTGACCGCTTCTCCACTCGAGCTGGCTTTGCGAACTCTCGCTGTCTTCTTCGCAGCTACCTGGAAACAAAGCAAGTAGAAGCGCTGTTACAGCCTTGAAACACTTTGGTTCTTCTCTCCGCAGGGTGTTTAATAGTCGACAGGTATGCTATTAGGAAAGCGGGAGGAAAGATTGACTGAAGCTGATGAATAACTTGTGCAACAACTTCCTTAAGTGCTCCTGACTAGCAGACGTCTAAAAAGGAAGCTGCGAGTATCACACAAGTGGAAGAAAGAGTCTCTTTATGAACGGCAAGATTATGAGCGCATTGTTTGCTGAGGACCAAAATGCATTATGACTCACCTTCTAAATGGATGGCTGCCTTGGCTTTGCTGCTGATTTTCTTCAATGTGGAGTGGGGATCACCTGTTTTCTCAGCAGTGTCCTTGATTAGCGCTTCTGTTTGGCCCATTTTTTCTCTCTGTATGGAGAGGAAAAAAACACATTGATTAGAGATATTAACTCGGAAATGTTCTTTTTTTGACAGAAAATACAAGGTTGTAAAAGATTAAAGAAAGAAAGACAGGTCCCTACCATTACTTCTGGCCTTCCACTCCAGTACCAAGCAAGCAGCAGGACGCCCCCCAGGCAAAGGGCCACGACGAGAAGGGCCAAGGACACCTTCCATATCCGCCCTGCGGAGGACTTCTTTTCTACCAAAACCACCATCCTCTCCTCAAGACCCATCTCCATGTCACCTGGTGCTGTTGTGTAGGCCACCATACTGTGTACAACACTGACCTTACGAGTCTCCACTGAGTGCAGTTTAGAAGAAAAAAAATGAAAATTCTACCAACTAAACACTGGACTGTGTCTGTCTTCAGGTGCTTCCAGTGCTCTGCTGTTGATACTTCTCTCTTTGTGTTGCTATTGTGTTAAGAGTGAACTTCTGCCAGAGAGCTTGTAGTATTTATGCTGTGGCTGCTGCTTCTGTGAGAGGGGAAACTCCAGTGATGTCACTCTGAAAGTGGAGACAGGAGGCAGCAGCAGCAGCGCTGAGCGACCTGGGCCACGGAGAGAAAAGAGCCGCGGCCGAGAGGGAAAGTAAAGTCACAGAATCTTTGGTGGAGTTTTACCAGAGCGTGGAACCCAACGGGAGTCAAGGTTTCAGGATGGGAAAGTGGTTGGTCTCTACTTTTGGGTTTTTGAAAAAGTGTTGTAACACAACCACAGACACACACACAGACACACACACACACACACATTCATGCGCAAACAAAAAGACTGCACACACACTGGGACAGACACAAAGTTATAAACACATATTGAGCTTGTTACCGACTCGAGCCACCACAGAATGTAATCTCTGTCTGTAACTGCTGAGGTTTACACATGAATCCACAGCTGCACCCACAATTAGATGGTCAGACGGGATGTTTTGAAATGCCACAAAAATGTGTGGATTCTGTAAGCAATTCACCTGTTCATCAACTATTCTAGTAACAGTTTACTTTAACCGCCCCTATTTAGCAGTCAAAAGCACATTATGAACATTTTAATAGACGATTTATATAACTCGAGAGAGTTGTTGTAAGGACAGTTTTATGCGTATTAATGTACAGCATGTGTCAACAACTATGACTCGTCCTATAAAGACATATCTTGTGTTATTAGATCCCTTTGTGTTTATAGACCGGCCCCCACTTTTCGGTGCACACGAGAAGTTTTAGTTGTTAATAAACAAATAAAAAGACTTATATCTGCTACATTTTAGTGAGTTAAATGCTAAATCCTTATGTTTGCAGCATGAGCAGAGGTTTAGTGTCCTGAGCCACATACCTGGCTGTAAACTCAATGTTAGGTATCCGCTTTACACAGATGATTTACAACGTATTACCATAAGTCATGTTAACTAAGGTTAAGATCTAATCAAAAGAGATCTGACTGCATTAGAATATCCACGACTACACAAAGAAAACACCTGAAAACAAAAGATAAGCATTTAAAGATATGCTTAAATAGATGTATAGATGAATGTCACTTTTTCCTTATGACATCGTCACACAAGTTTATTTTTGGAATCTGTCTCAGTCTCAAAAGAGAAAACAGTTTTGAATCAAAACTTGGCAGCGCTCGTCTTTCTGTTTCAGAACTGAAAGACGATGCAACTCAACAAACTGGTTTTTACACTTCTCCTTATTGGCTAAACTGTCTCTGCCACTGTTTCCCCATTTCACTTTCTCACCTGACTGAGTTATTCTCGAGACTGAACTTCAAAAGTGTTTGGGCTTTTCTTCACACATGAAATGTCCACTTATAGTTCTGCTTTTATCCACCGGTGTTTTTTTAGCAACACACTTATCTCTTTCTCATTCACTCCCCATTGCATTTCAATGACTGTTTTGTTTGTTTGCTCAGTCAGGCCGAAGAGTGGCTTTGAGTGAATTGTGTGTTTGTGTATCTTGGAAACCTGACAGGACTCGAGTGCTTCGACGAATAAATATTAACGCTGTATTTGTGTGTGTGTGTGTGTGTGTGTTTGTTTCCTCCTGTGTGAAATCAGCGGTGATATCTCACCTCCGTGTCGCATTGTTTCATTCCAACATGCAAACACAAACCGCAAAATGTGGCTGGATGACATCATCATCATCATCATCATTTGCACACACTCACACACACACACACATACACACACACACCTACACACACACACACACACACACACACACACACACACACACACACACACACACACACACACACACACACACACACACAAATAGATACATTGCTTCTTTGCAGTTCCTCCTGCTAACTCACCCACCACCTCTTGATTATTCATAAGAAGATTCCCCAAATGAAGTTCATGGTTATGATATCCGGTGACCTCAGCCTGTACAGTAAGGCCATATAGGTCCCAATTTTATTCTTTAAAAAATAAACATGATAGGGTTTACAGAGCCATAAAGACATTCGTTCTCTATATGTTCAAGTACAATGGGAATCCAAATTAAATGCAGCACAAACTTAGTTAAATTTAGTTGGAAGAATTCAATTAGCTTTTTCATCACCCCTCACATTATGAATAAAGAATTCAACAGCAGTGTTGGAGATTATGTGGACACGTGAATGCTCATCCTTCAAGCATTTTCTGGTCATGTGAAAAGATTTACATGTTTAAGGAGAGTCTATCTTTAACCCTTGTAGGTTATGAAATTCCTGAACGGGAGGATTTTGTATCTTGGATATATATCAGTAGACGTGTTAAAAAGTGATCTGTATCTTTGTAAAATTCTACTGGTGCCTGCAAAAACCTCAGTCTTAACCAATAAATGTGCATTTTAAAGGATATATATATATATATGCAATATTTTCCATGAAAAATAGGGGGAAGACCGCACCCAGGAAATGGGAGAAATGGATCATCATCATCATAAATCAAAAGGACATAATGGACACAACTCAGCAGACCAAGAAAAGTATGCCGCACTTGGTTCCCTTTCTTTGTTGATGCTTCTCTCTCTTGTCAAACATACTACATTTGTTTTAAATTAAAACAAATTGACCATGCCTGTCTGCCATTCATTCAGTGTAATTTCTATCACGCTGTACAATCTGTTGAACCTCTCCAACCGAACAAAAACACACACTTTCCCAGTCAGAGGTCATCTGTAATATGTAACTCACAAACTCCCACTGGATTCCTCCAAGAGACAATTAGCCCTTTTCATGGAGCCGGGGGAATATAAAACTGGTAACCGAACCTGCCCAGTTTGAGCCCTCATATCTGGGTGCCCTTTTCCTTTCCCTGTGTGCCTGTATCATTATCAGCTATTTTCTAATCGTGTGGTGACATATTCCCACATGTAACTCCCCCTGCGATATCTGCAACACTTTGAAAAAAAACCTTTTGTTCTTTGCAGATTTGGCTCTTGGATTGCATCATGAAATCCCAGGATTGTGAGGTCATCACACAGCGGAGCTCAACCACAATTCAGGCAAAGATTACATCAGAGTGGGAAGGAAAGGAAAGGAAAGGATGGAGGAAAGAAGGGGGTGGGGGCAAGGAGGCAGGAAGTGGAGGAAGGAAGCTGTTGTAGGCGAACAAGATGCTGCGTTTCTGCCACAAAGTTTCATTTTCAGATTTGTTTGGTGACACAATCACAGGTGCCACATCAAGGGGGTATTGGTTTCCCTCTCATCATTCCTTCTTCAGTGTTGCCATGTGTGGGCTCAGAGAGAGAGCTGTTGATGTGTAAGGGAATAAACTGGGCTAAAATGAGGTTTCACCACAAATGCAAAGTGGCTTCCGCTGCATCTAGACTGTATAGTCTGGTGGCCTACAAACCTCCGCCAAGCCACCAAGAAGTTATGCTTCACCTACTATTAGGTGTTTTACCTCCTCTGCATCTGTCGGGAGCTTTTAGAAAACCAACAGATAAGATTCTTATCTGAATCTGGGATTTTACTTTATCTGTTTACCATAAAATGATCTGTTTTTAAACTCAGGGAGTTTACCCAGTCAAATAAAATAAATAAATAAATTAAGTGATAAGAAATGTGTTGGATTCAGTGGGAGAAATGACCTTTGAGATAACAGATTAATAGAGGAAGAAGAGATTAGAAAGTTGCTGTGTGTGTGATGTAATACAAAATATAGCTTAAATGTTGTGTATGTGTGTGTGAAGAAAGTAGCCTGATGACTTTATGTAGTGTTTTATTATTTGTACTTATTCTATTATCATTTATATATCATTGTATCTATTTTAATCTGTTTTGTGGTATCAACATTTTATTGTTTATCTATATAAATTTGAAGTTTTGTCAATCGCTTGAAAAGCGCTTTGAAGTGCAGTTCATTTGTTTGAAAGGTACAGACATAAAGTTTAATGAATTGACTGATTGACTGCTTTCAGTCCTTGCAGGCTAATTAGTTGATTAAAAACTGATCTTCTATATCAGTTATGTTTCAGTGGCAAAATTGCACTAATTTAGGTTTAAATGTACCCTAATTAAAATGCAACAACACATTTGGAATTTGTCTCGGTGGAATTAATGCTTGTCACATCATTTGTGATACATCAAACCAGACATTAATAGCATATTAAACTGAATAACTTTGGGATTCATTTTGACTGACAAAACAAGATGTTTTTGGACTTTGAGAAACTGGGATGGACATTTTTGCACTGTTATCTGACATTTTATAGACATTTTATAGTGAAAATGATAAATAATCATTAGTTGCAGCCCCAGTCAAGAGCCAAACAGAAATGGTTACATTTCGTCCATAACGCGTACATAGATAGATTGACTTATTTTGGCCACTTGGAGAGTTGTGCAGCAAGCTGTATACACAGCTGTTACATATCATCCTTAATGAAGATGATGCGGGGAACTTATTAGCAAACAGCTGCCTCTTTAATGTTAACATTACACATCCTACATGAACGGAGCAACATTAACTTTGCATTCATTTGGAGTCATGTTTCTCTCTGAAGCAGGTCAGTCCAACACTCACTCTCTTTTTAGCTCCAATTTTATCTCCGCCAAATCCTGAAGTAAATGTCTGACTGTGTAGCTGCTAAATGCTCCGCTGTGTTCACCCACTGGCCGCTATGTTGAGACCATGATAAAGCACAGATAGTCATTATTGTAAGGCAGGGTAAGTTTATTTATAGCACCATCAGACACAAGGCAAGGCAAAGTGCTTTACGAGGGCATAGGAATACATTAAGCACAAGATGTTAAGAAAACATGAAAAAAATGTGTTTAAAAGACCACAAACAAAAAGCCAGAACAAGCATATGTAAATAAACAAAACAAAAAACGAGCAAAGAAATACATACTGATTAAAAATAAGTTATGTATATCAGTTTTTGGAAAGGCACAGTAAACTATATTTTTTTTTAAGCACTGATTTAAATGAGCTGACGGTTTCAGCAGACCTCAAGTATTCAGGAAGTGGCAGAAACTCCTGTAGAAACTAAAAAGCTGCTTCGCCTTGTTTGGTTTTGATGCTGGGAGCTTTGGGTAACAGGATTTTAATACACAATGTCGACGATCATGGATTTCAACCAACAATGAAATCTGTCTTGACTCTGTGAGACAGTTTCAGTTCGAATGTGTACAGATGCAGTCAGTGTGACTCAGACATGCAGCCCTGTTACAGGAGCGATACGATCTTTGACCTTTGAGAATACTTTCTTTTAGTTTCACATCTGTTGTTAGTCTTTTAGCAGAAGTTGGAGGTAAAGTGCCTTGCTAAAGGGGATCCCAACTGTATTTTTGGAGGGAGGCACAAAGCATTGTCTTTTAGATTTACCCAGTTCTCTGGGATTCAAATGTTACATTCCAGCCCGAGGTCCACTTCTCTAATCCTGAGGGCATAGAGTCCTGAATTTCATAAATTTCATGTTTTTCAGTCGATTCTTCCTACGCTTGTTGCCTTGTTGATCTTTTTGGCCAGATGGTTTGTTGATTTTGTTGTTGCAAATGATGATGCAGCAGCCCAAATGAGTGTAATTTCATCGGCAATTATTCCTCCTTCCTCAGACTGGAAACTCTAAAATTACAGCTTGATTCTCAATGAAAAATCCTTCATTTGTAAACACTTTCCCCCAGTAGTCTGCTATCACATGATGAACAGATGGTTCAACAACACGCACATGAGTCTAAAGCCACAATGAAATTAGCCCAAAAATATACAGAAAAACCACACTGGAATACAGGATGCACATCCTGTCATCATGACTTAAAGTCTGATGATTGACGACTATCGTCACCGATAAGACATAGGAAATGATCATAGATGAGTTCCCCTTTCTTTTGTAGTAATGCATGCAATACGCATACTTTAAAAACAGATAATATTATCTGATGGAGCTGGACATGAGGCAGGAAGTGTGAAGGACATATGAGGAAGTGACATTTTTCCGTGTCTACACGCACACACGATCTGTGTCTTAACTATTACCCGTGTACACTGATGAGATGACTTGATGCAGATATTTTAATCATCCTGGTAATTTGCATAGCAACTAAAACTTTAGTCTATTTCAGTTATTTGTGTATAACGTGATTGTATAACTATTTGTTTTTGTTTCTTATGTTAATAAGAATAATGATATCTGCTGTAACACTTTAATTTCCCTTTAGGTTTGATAAAATACTCTTTTCTATCAAAAGTACTGTTTCAAATCAAACGTACTGTAGATTACAACTAACAAAAACATGTACAGTAGCTGTACATGTTTACTCATGTTTACATTTACTCAAGTACAAGTTTGAGGAACTTTTTTTGCATTTTTCTCATTTAAAACATGATGAGCTCATAAAACCTGATACATTCTTATAAATTAAACTACCCACCAGCAAGAAACTGTCAGTTATATCAGCTGCAATAATAAAATGCTGCTTACACATTAATGTGTTATAGTAATAATCCAAAAATATAACAAAGTACACTGACAGGGGCCACTCTGCCACCGAATGAGTACTTTTATTTTTGACCCTTTATTTTTTAATACTATTTCTGTTTTTCAGAGCATTAATAGAGCAAGAAAAATCCATTTGTCATGTAAAGATATAGTGGAGTAATGTCTACCTGAGCAGAGAATGAAGTTGCTCTGCATTGTGCTGATACGTTACAACCAACGGCGTCCTTGCGGGAGTGTAGTGCGCACCCTCCGGTTCCCCCCCCCAGGCAAGCGCTGTTTGCTCTGTCAGCACTGTTAGAACCACTAGCGTGCTGCCAGCTGAGCCGCATTTATGCAACATTTGCACCTTCTAAAAAGTATATATTGTTTTGCTCTCAGAATGTTTGCATATAAAAGTTTAATGGAAGATAATTATAATACATTTTAACACTACAACTTGTAAAAGAGACTTTGTGAAAATAAATAAAAGTGAACTCTCTGGCAGTAATTGTAGAAATGCCTGGAAGAATGAAAGAAGAGACTATTAGAGGTAATGTGATTATTTGATACAAACCAGAAATGCCCTGCAAATTGAGCATTATGGTTTACAAACCCATAAACGGAATAAAAACCCTCTCTTGAGTGCTCAGGATAGCAGAAGAAATGTTTCAATATACAGTACACCATCACATGCCATTATTTTATGCTAATCTCACATTACCGCCAGAAATTCCGTTGCTCGTTTTCTTCTCCACATTGTTTATTGTTTGATTATATTTTTTTGGGCTGAACCAAATACATGTAGAGAAGAACATTTCTGTTTCCGTGTAAAACTCAGAATGTCATCAGAGTCCTGGCTTAGAAGCTGATTTTAAATGACAAGCCTGACAAACAATCCCTACAGAACTACAAAGGAACAAGAGAACAAAGGAGCAAGTGTTGTGGTGAATGTATGAGGAAGTCCGCCGCCTAAGATACCTGTTGGAGGTGATGTCATGCTCCCCGCTTTCTCTGAATCCTGCTCTTAAAGTGGCCCACATGTCGACAGGACGTGTGAACACTGATCAGCTGAAGGGCAAGAGTGGGCCTCACACAAAGGGAATGTTTGCCACGTCACATAGTCAAGTTAATCCTATTTATAAAGTGTCGACAACAAAGTGGGTGAATCACACAGTGATTAAACTTCTGAGATATTAAGTCAGCTTGCCTTTCATGCTGCATGTGAGTGTGTGTTCATGGGTTCTTTGTGAGGATTTATGTAAGTTTCTTACCAAGACAGTGAAGGTATCTTTGAAAGTGGGAAGAGTTTGGACAGACATTAGGTTCAGTGTTCAGGAGAGAGTGAAGGCTAGAATTAGAGCTTCATGAATGGCCTTTATAGTGCTCTCGGGATTACAGGTGAAATATCTCAATGACATGATTGATTGCCATACCAGTTTGCACATATATGCATACATTCATTGTTCCCAGAGGATGAATCCTGAGACTTTGGTGATCCCCTGACTCCTCCTGTAGCACCACTATGAGGTTGATCGGTCATTTTCAGTACAATTTCGCGACAACAATTGGATGTATCGCCATTGTTCCCCGTAGGACGAAATAACAACTTTGGCGACCCTTTTTTAACTTTTCATATTATTCCATCTCGGGTCAAAATTTTAATTGGTTCAACTATAGATTAAGACCCCACACCTAATATTCCCATCATCCCCAGATTGTTCTTTGAATTAAGTGCTCACCAGCAAACGTTAGTATGCTAACACGTTAAGCTAAGATGGTGAGCAGGGTAAATGTCATACTTGTTATACATCAGTATGGCTGTAAATTGAGATTACAGACACTTATATTACTTTAGTTGCTCCTTTGTTTAATTGTTTAGGGCAATATAGAGGTAAATATAGAGCCCCACACTGGGCTGAAGAAAAGAGCAGCTAGCATGGCTGTAGCCTCTTAGTCTTGATAAATCAGAGTTCTCCTGCATAAAGTAGTATAGACATTTGACCAAATTACTTTAATTGCTGTCAAATGGGTTCTGGGCTTATGAGCTTTTTAAAAGTCTTAATGTTGGCTGTAATGATTAATCCTGTTCAATTCGGCAAATAAATCGCAATCAAGCTGCTTAAAATCCATTAATAAACAGGGAATTTCTGTGTATTTCTGGGCAGAGACATATCAGCAGCTTAATTAGTATATAGTTGAAGGACCGCAGTGCTAAGGTCAGACAGACACACCATTAACGTTATGGGTGACTGGTTTATGTGCACTCAGCATTGAGTCTAAGATACTCTTATTGCATTAGAGGATCCGTTGACTGTTGAATTTTAATTGGTTCAACTATAGATTAAGACCCCACACCTAATATTCCCATCATCCCCAGATTGTTCCTTGAATTAAGTGCTCACCAGCAAACGTTAGCATGCTAACACGCTAAGCTAAGATGGTGAGCAGGGTAAATGTCATACTTGTTATACATCAGTATGGCTGTAAATTGAGATTACAGACACTTATATTACTTTAGTTGCTCCTTTGTTTAATTGTTTAGGGCAATATAGAGGTAAAATTGCACTACTGGGCTGAAGAAAAGAGCAGCTAGCATGGCTGTAGCCTCTTAGTCTTGATAAATCAGAGTTCTCCTGCATAAAGTAGTATAGACATTTGACCAAATTACTTTAATTGCTGTCAAATGGGTTCTGGGCTTATGAGCTTTTTAAAAGTCTTCATGTTGGCTGTAATGATTAATCCTGTTCAATTCGGCAAATAAATCGCAATCAAGCTGCTTAAAATCCATTAATAAACAGGGAATTGCTGTGTATTTCTGGGCAGAGACATATCAGCAGCTTAATTAGTATATAGTTGAAGGACCGCAGTGCTAAGGTCAGACAGACACACCATTAACGTTATGGGTGACTGGTTTATATGCACTCAGCATTGAGTCTAAGATACTCTTATTGCATTAGAGGATCCGAGCTGCCGCCAAGGAGTCTGATCAGAGGGTGTTTTCAGTTCAAATACATCTGTGGATGTGCTGTAAGGGAAACAGTGTGGCTGATGTTGCACCAAATATGTGGCTTCCTGTTCTGCACCTGTTGCTCCTGCCGCTCAATGCAACTCCTAATTAAAGTTGTAAAGCATCACGTACTGTGCAGTATGTGTGTACACTGTTAGCACTAGGACAATGAGAGGAGTACTACGCTTTGTGTTGGCAGTGTTTTTCAACAATACTCTTGAGATTTCTCTCAGGCATCCATGTGGTTTGGGGAATTTGTATTTATTCGATGATTAGAATGTGTTATCAGGCTGTGTAATGTTATA
The DNA here is from genome assembly GCF_910591455.1 of Pholis gunnellus. NCBI lineage: Eukaryota > Metazoa > Chordata > Actinopteri > Perciformes > Pholidae > Pholis > Pholis gunnellus. The sequence goes on from NC_136534.1 coordinate 22,182,841, forward strand.
CGTGGAAATAATGGTGAGTGGGTGACTCCCTCTTATTTAGGGGAAGGTGGCACCACCATGTGGTCAGCTGGCGGCTGAAAATAAAAAGTCAGTAGATTGGTTCCAAAATAAAACGATTTTTATTACTTTTTAATTTGCCTTCCCTCCTGGAAATCGAACCACAGCAATATAATATTATATTTCATAAATTACACAAGACCATAGCAGTGAAAACAAACAGACAGTCACAGTTTACGTTAATTTACAATGCTGTTAGCTTAAAACTTTTACAAGACCACCAAACACCACACAAATGTAAGAGTCAGAACCAGGTGACTTACTTAAATATAGAGATTTTGCTCAGGTTGGAATGATACAGTAATTTGTTTTGCCAAGATATTTTTGTCCAAAGGTCAATAGGATGTGAAGATGTGACCTTTTTATTAATAGGTCAGTCAAAGCTGTGGTTAAAACCTTTCACCCTGGCACTTTTAGCATTTTAGTGTTCCATGATACCCTACAAAAACGTTTATTCTATAATAGTCCCTGTGATTTTGAATGAATAGTTGGCAGAAAATATTGGAAGAAAATACAGGAGCTGAACAACCTTTCTAGAAACAAATTAGTATAGGCCTACTAATTATACCATACCAGTCCAACCCCTGTATAGTACCAAATCCTGGAGTCCTGCCACGCTATTGAAGCTCATAGGCACCCCAGAATGTTGACGAGCAGTGTTTTTTAAAGTCACCGTCAATATCTAAGCTGACACTGTCTCCCTCTGTCAGGCTGACAATATTGGCCACCCACACAGAACCCTCTGTTGTGTCCGGGAAGTTCCCCTCAACCAGTATCTTAACAGCTTTACCAATTGTTGGATTTCTTTTCAAAATCACAGATTTGGTCTGACTCTTCTCATGGTGCTCGCTGAAGGTGACCTGGGCGTAGAGGAAGTAGTGGCTGCTCCTGGTGCAGTGGATGGAGTTGTTGCGCAGGACGAGGGAGCAGGATTGGCATCCGGGGGGTGAGTTATGCCAAAATTGATTCTCCACAGCTGTAAGAGATTTGGCAAACGTTTCTTTAATCGCTCTGCTATACAAAAATTTCACCTCGCTCGTGAAACTTTTAGGTGGTGACATATGAGAGCTCTTTGGCTCTGATTGTAGTTCTGTCATCTACCGAGGCCCTTTGAAGAATTCACACTCAAATTTCCACCTCAACTTGGAAAAAGACATCAGCTTAACAAAGTTGATCTTTAAATTAATGGCTAATTTTGGCCGACTGAGCATCCTTTGGGCTGTAATTATACCTTCATTCGGTGCAGCCCACATTACAGCTCAGCGTCGGGTTTGTTGAGGTTTCAGGAACCCACTTCACAGAGGAAAAAAGCAGTGTGGTGGGAGGAACACAATGCATGAGGCTGGAAACATAACAGAGCTGTGTTTCTATCTCAGTCTGTGCCTGCATGCAGATGCATTGTGTATGAATGTATCTAGTTTACACCTATTAGATATAATAGTTGTTCAACTGGAGAGTGATAAATACACCGTGCACTTTAATTTTCAAGTGGAAATGTAGACACGGTTGTGGCACAACTTTTTAACATGTGCAAACAAATGGTTCACTGAAGATATGTGACATCACCTGAACCCCATTTTAAAGCAATGAGAAAAGCCAGGACAAAAACACAAATACATCAGTCTTTCATGTTAAATAACAAAAACTGTTGCAACTTTGGCAGAAAAACGTTTGTTCATGTAGGATCCCATCGCTCGTAGCAAGAAGCTAATTAAGAAAATGTGTTTTCAGGGACCCTATTTAGACCCCAAAAACCCATCTGTTTCTGAGTCTAAAATGGGACTGTGGGACTGCAGTTGAAATGAAGCCAAGGTGGCTAAACTGGCACATTTACAGCAATGTCTAGAAATGTTCATTATCCCTGTAACTTTAAACTGTATAAATAAATCTGAATATCTCACTTAAAATTATAAGTTTAAATTGGGAGTTATTTTGTTGTTATTTACTCTCTGAAACAGCCATTTCCTCTCAACCTGCTGTGTCATCATCTGCTTCACTTAAATACTTCCCACGTTTCTCAGAATGACTTTCAGCAGCTCCCATAGAGCATGTCTGAACTTGTTGCACCCGGCATCTGTGGGCGTCAAATGTGGAAGCAGTTTTTTTCTTCATGCAGTAGAGGCCCAATGACAGCAACAGAGAGCAGTAAAAAGTGAGAGTCAGGGCTTGTACTCGAAACCCATCTTGCATTTTGGTCAGTTGAGACTCCTTTGGGCAAAAAAGTGGCATCTCTGTTTCTTTTTTCATGATGTAGTTTTCTCTGTGTGAGGGTAAGATGACAGCTCGAGAAAGAAGTTCTTGCTGTTTGAACTTTTAGGCACTGACAACAGAACCTGACACAGACTGTTGATTTTAGAAAGCTGAAAATATTTCTGCGGGCATTGGACATATCTCATCTTGACATCTCAATGTTTACGCTTGACCAGTTCTCCAGGGTAAAAAACAACAACACTGACATTTGAACATACACCGTAAACCAAAGACATTTTTAGATTTGCTCTCAAGCTCATAAAAAATACAACCGAGGAGAGGAGTAAAGAAGTAACTTTGACACATGCCATCTACAGCTATCTAAAAATATACACGTGACAATATGTTCTCTTTACAAACTCATAATCATCAAAACACATCAATTTACCACACAAGAAGAAGCGATGATAATTAATCTGAATATTAACCAGAAGAGGAAGTGTACTTACTCCTGGTTAGCTGGATGTATGAGAGAGAGGATCCTGAAAAACCACATAGTTAAGAGTTATTTGATGATGCGATAGCTGTGACAATGTTCACAGTATATTTTACTTATTGATATCTTTCAGTTTGTTGTAATTTATTCTTAGAGGAACAGTGTGATAGCATTCCAGGGATCTATTGTCAGAAATCAAATATAATATTATTAAGTATGTTTTCTTAAGTGTATAATCACCTAAACATAAGAATCGTTGTTTCGATTGGTTGCAACCTCACCACCAGATGCCACCTGAGATATTGGTAATGAAATCATAATAACTTACCTCTTGACTTCGAGGGAGCCACGATACTTTTGACTGTAAAAGAAAAGATTTGAGTTGAAATCCAGTTTGATTCATGTAAATGTGGCGTTTTCTTATTGTTTTTATTAAAACACTCATACAATCTTAATTTTGCAATAATGTGAGGTTACTTTAAAAGGTATTGTTTGAAGTGAACAGTGACATTTGACATCGACTCAACGTACATGTTGGATCTGTTGGAATGACATTAACTGGCTTCAGTGTTGGGACTTCTTCCTAGAAAAGAGGCAAAACAACCATCATCGTTTGCTGTCTCACTGGCAACCGGCAATAGAGAACTACAAGTTACATTTTGTGTCAGGGAAAACCATGCGTCTCCAAAATATCATCTTTTCCATGGGAACAAATTCAAATGAGGTAAGCCAGTGTCCTACTTTGTGTCAAAGAGGTTTGTAGTTGTCATTTATGATGATGTTTGTAATGAATTGCATGGTATTGCACAGGTGTTCTGTTATTGTATCCACCCCTGAAGTGGGCATGTACTACATTGAGTATATCAAACATAGCTCAGATCCTGTCGCTTCCATTTAGAGGCAGCTACTGGGAGTCTGGCCTTAACTTGAAGAAACAAATCTTATTGAAACAGAGACAGAGATCAGACAGGAAGTGCTTTGTAACGGCATAAAACACGCTTCTTTTTTGATAAAATAACAATAATATTAATCACACATTACTCATGTTTTTTAAGTGTAATTGTACAACTGAGACATGACTTCACATGTGATTGCATTCATTTACAAAAATACATTCTGCTCATGTATCAGCTACATGAGAAAAACTATGCAGTCTAACATATTAGTCTAAACTGCTCTGACTTCATCAGTATTGAGTCATTCAGCAAACAGTCGATTACAAACAGCTGACACCTCAAACGGCCACCTGAGCAGTGAATATCAATCGAAATTAAATTTTCTCTTCCCCTGTGACAGATGTACTGACCTCAGTTGATCTTGGTTTGATTGAAATGAGAAATGCAGCCATAACCACCATGGCCACAGTGAGCATACCACACCACACCTGCAGCAGCAGGTACTTGTGAGAGGACCTCGATTCACCCTCCATTCTGTCAAATACACACAAACACACATCATTTTTTTTGTCATATTTGAGGAGATTGTAGCGCCATACCACCGTCTGTCCTATTTTTCTTTACATCTTGGCTCCTTTTTTGTAGTTTTGACTAACAGTGAAGAAATATTACTCACCAACTGGTGCAGCTAACAGAGTACATTGGTGGAAAGTCACAATGCATTTACTCAAGTACTGTTTTTGAGTACATATATTTTGAAGTACTTCATGTTTTACATGAAAAACGTACAAATCTTTCAAGGAAATTAAATCAGCGAAGAAGAACATTTCGTATGTCAGATAAGAGTTGTTAGCAGTTACATCAAAGAGACCTTTCCCTTCAAAACGTCATGGTTTCATTGTAATAACTGTTTGAGGTCCAAAAGAGGTAACATTTTCCAATGTTTATTACAATTTAGATTTAAGAAAAATAAATACAACCAAATAAATTTGTGTAGAGAGCTTTGCTTTTCTTCTTCTCCCTTTAATTGTTTGATGATGTGACACTTTGGAGGGACCCGACCTCTAGGTTGAGACCCACAGGACTAAACAAGCTAAATGTATAAAGTAGTTAAAATTAGCCCCACCATGACCGGCTACAACAGGAAACTGCTGCTCATACACTCATGCATCAGTATTAACAATCTAATAATGTCAAAGGCCATTTTACTCTGGAGCAAGTACTTTTATTTTGACACAGTGAGTATATTTTGCTGACGAAACTTTGAAGTACGATATGGTATTACATGAGAATAGTAAAGGTCTGATTATATCTTACATCATTGCTTTTATGCAAAGGCAACAACCACAAGTGTCCAAACAGTTAGAAAGTGGACAGGAAAACTGAAACCCTGTCTCACTGCTTGTGTAGCTCTTCCTAATGAATCACAGAGAAGCTGTAGCAATCTTTAACAATAAAGGTCGAAACTCATAAAATACGACACAGGTTTTCTGTAAGACTTTGACCTGACAAGTATAACACACACAGCAACAAGGCCACATGTGTCCGATTAACTGCACCCATTGCATTATGGGTAAATGTGTCCTCAGCTCATAGCCACCATGCTGCTGCTTCTCTTGGATTTAACCTCTGGAGAGTATTTCTCTTTATTGTTTTTGTTGGTCGTGCAAAGAGTAGCCCCTCAGTGTATAGTTTGTTTCATTTGTAATGACAGCGACTGTAACTCATCAGAGGCGGCTGAAATACCACTGACCCAGAATTGTGTATCAAGTGGGCGTCAATCAAACTCAAAACCTTTAAACAAGAATGTTGCAGTGGTCTGTGGGTAATTTCCAGTAGCATACTTTACAAACACGTTGCTCCGCTTTACATTCCACTCCACTATGTTTGATCATTTCAGGTACAGCATGTTCGACAGTGAAAAGACCAGTTGCGAGTTAATCTCTCATTGTATGTTAACATTGCGTTATGTTAACTGACAAATATACTAGAATTATTATATTTGCTTCTTTCTGATGAATACTAAGAGAAAATCTAAACTGGAAAAAACATTTATCTTCTGTAGTGGAAACAAAAAAACCTTTGAACCAATGCTCATTTAAAGGAGTATTTTAAATCATAGTGGACAGCAGCATCCTTCATGTAACTGTGGTTACTGAAAACATCAAGTAGGTGATTCTACATCACATCCTCAGTTGTACTGAGTGTCCTGTACAGGTTAACCACTATTGGTGCATTTGACACCTGACCACTGTGGAGAGCATTTGATGCTCAAAATTTCAAATTGTACCAAAACATGTAATTATTTCCCTTGTTATTATGACCCTGCGGAAAATACTGCGGAAATACTAAAACTATGGCTGACCTGGATCGATATATTCTTCTCCTCTACACACATACTTTAGTTTTGGAATGTCTTTCTTTATCTTTTAACAGCAGTAATGATCTTATCTGCAGAGCACTGAAAACCAATAATCATAAAGACTATTGTACTTACAAACAATATTTTGACACACATTTAAGAGAGAAACTAAATCTTGACTCACCCAGTGTGTGTTGCACTGTCAGCCTCCAAAGTCATCTGCTGCTCCTCTTTGAGAGACATGTCAGGTTGACAGGGTTTTCCCTTTTTAATGGGTAATGCAGTGAACATGACATCTCTGTAGAGAGAGATTGGTTGGACAGAGGAGGAGGAGAGAGGCTATGATGTGTAGGTGGCACCACTTGTGTATTGCAAAGTGTAGCATGGGGGGGGGGGGGGGGGGGGGGGGGGTTAACAACTGGTGTGAAACTTTTATTGGATTAATCAAATGTTTGTTTCAGATAGTACAACTTTGATATGGAAACAAATGGACGCCTTCAATTCCCCTTTTAAGAGAATAAAAAAAGTTAATGGAAGTAAGTCAAATATTTCTTTTTTAATTGTAAAGAAGTTTAGGTATGTGGAATAAGATGTGATGTTATCCAGTGTTTTAGTGACACATAAAGAAATAAGTCTGTGGTGCGGCCCCCCCACTGACACATTGTTTGTTGTAGGTGTTTTGTGTTTACCCACATTCATAGGTCACTGACAGAGTTTCACAACCAGACAACTATGACGGGACTTTTTCTTCTCAACACGCATTTGATCTAAATTGAGCCGATGTGATGAGGAAATACACTTGAGTGCTGCACACTATGACATTCCTTTTGACACGCTGCTGTATGCTGTTTCATTCTGCTTCTCTTCAGAGTCTATTTTCTCAATGAAAGCCTCAATAACAATATCAGCTAAACACATGTGTAGTAGATGTAATGTGTAAAGGACAAATTGCACAAAGTTGGAGGTTTGATCTTAGTTTGTAGAAAGAAAAATGCACATCAATGGCATGGGTATTTGTGAAAGTCTCTTCTTACCTATGAGGCAATAATATTTGCAGGATTTTCCACATATTTTATGAATGAAAGAAGTATAAACTAAACAGGTGTTTACATTTGTTGTAGATTTAAAGATTTTGTTACTTTGTTCCTGTTCCTGACGATCCAATTATGGCACGAACTGCACAGGTTTCATGCATTTAATTTGATCTTATTTGATAAAATAGCAAATTACTGACATTTTTAACCAAGAGGACAGTGTGAGTAAGACATGCCATAACAGCACCAAGCACCAAGTGTAAAACTCTTGGCAAAGTTTTCTGTTTAACAGAAAAAGTTAACAGTTAAAGGGACAGTTCTCCCCAAAATCAAAAATACATATTGTTCCTCTTACCTGTAGTGCTATTCATATCTGCCTTCATTAACATAGGACTGTATGGCCTTTGGCTTGGGATGCTCAAACTCCCAATAAATACATAGAAAAACTATACAGCAATGTCACTTTCCAGAAATCAGGACCCAGTTAATCAAGATTAACAACAGACATGAACTGCTCACAACAAGGTCTGTGGATAGTCTCATTCTATTCAGGAGTGGGTCAACTTCACTACGGCCGATATCTCCAGCAGTCGGCAGCTCAAACCATCTAGAATCTAGATTGATTACTAGCGCTACAGGTAATGGAATGGGTTAATAGTAAGAGGAACAAAGTTACATTATTTCAAATGTAGACATGAGAAATCTTGGTATGAAACCAGAAGTGAGAGTTGCATTTAGGTTTTGAAAACATTGTGAGGTAGAGAGTGAGAGGGTCAATTTCCATTTCGAGTTACTGTTTTTGGTTTCATGCTTCATGGGACATCCCCAACTAACCAGTCTATGTTCTTCGGGATTATGTAAATGTCACCAACTTTCTCCATCCTAATCTCTGTGAAGAACACACACACATGCACAGCTACACACTCAACATGACAGACAGGTAGACTGTATGTGGGCTGTTAGGTTCTGTCCCCACTCAAAACAACAAAGGGAACACACTTGTTGTCTCCAGTACATCTCAACTTTAATTGTGGGTTAAATTGTCTGATGGAAAGAGAAGTATGAGTTCTGCTTTTCTCGTGTCTCCACATAATTCCCCATCAGCTACGAGAGGTCAGTGTATAAGAATGGAGGTTGTACTCTATAAGGATTTGACACAAATTGAAAGTCAATGTGGTCAGAAATAAAGAACTGTTTTCCCCAAGACACGACATACAGAAACCCAAGTTGTTCTTTAGTTTTAGGTCATTAGTCATCACGTCAAACTTCAACTCTGCCCAACAAGAACATTATGTCACTTTGTTTAGTGCCACATAACTCACAGTTCTGATTATGTGTTCTCATACATCAAGACATTGCAGTGTTTATTTTGTGCGACAACCGCCCCTGAATACCAGGTGTAGTTTTGACCAATCTAATGCCTCGTTGTGGGCGTCTTCGCTTTACTTCTTAGAGTGTCCCAGAGGCGCGGTTACACTTTAACTTCATGGCTTCATCCACTTCCGCCCTCCAAGGCTTATTATATGTACTTCCCTTGCTTTCTTTACGACTTTTGGAATACAAAGTCAGTTCACATTTACACCAGCGCAACACCCGTACTTTTTCTTTTACTATGATAGCTACACCAGTCTCCTGTCTGTCCAATCTCAAAAATATGTGTTACTAAGGGACTGTGGTTTGTTTACTTATTAATACATGCAGGAAGATATGGTATGGCTTTACAGTTGCAGCCTTCATTCAAGTTATGTGAACAGGAATTTCTGTTCAGAGAATAATGAGTGGATGAGCAAACAATCAAAACAGCATCATGGGAATTCCCGGGGTTTTTGCTGGGTGATTGTGGGTGGATCCTCCCCCACAAAGGTGATTTTCTTTTCTCAAACCAAGCTATATTGCCTGTGGCTTTAAGGACCAAAAGTGACAAGAATAATGAGTAGATGAGCAAACAATCAAAACAACATCATGGCTTCCCTTTTCAGCATGGCTTTTCGTCATATTTTTGGAACCACAAATAACAGTTCATTATGATTCACTATTGTGAAAGGTGACTAAAACAACATGTTTGTATTTTTGCTTTATTTGTTTCAACGTTACACATTGACAACATGGAATCATTTTATCGTCATCCAGGATTTCCATGGTTCCTGCAACATCCTGGAAACATGTGTCGAATCAAGAGACCGTTATTTCAGTCAGCAAGGACGGACCAAGTACAATATGAAAAACCATGCAAATGAAAATGGAAGTAAACTGATATTTATGCCTACCTCAATGTTAATATTTAGGTGCAAAACTCTGTAAAGGGAGATACAATTGTTAGATTCAAGAAACACTGAGATTCAAAAGCATCATCTTTTATTCTCTTTGTTTATCTTAACGACAAACCTTTCTCTTGAGGTGGTATGACACTTGCCGACACGTCATGACAAGCCAGGTTTTTCAGTAATGCTTTCACCAGATCAGAGTCGACGTCACTCTGCCGGCCTACAGTCAAAGGCCGAGAGGTTTTCATGTGTTGATGCAGTAGACAATTTGATTTACAACAATCGCATGTCATAATTGTTTGTTTAAATGAACCTTTCCGGAGGTAGTAGTTATTTAAAGAAATAGTTCATCCCAAGATGAAAAAGGTGGTTTACCATACAGCAGGTATCTGCTGAGGGAGTCCTCAGAGTCTGTCTCATTTAAAGGTGGTTCTACTTCCTGGAAAATGATGCACTCGGGGCAGTTGGCCCACTTGCCGCTAAAGAGCCGGGTCCTCCGCTTCGGTCTTCCTGCATCCAAACAACAAGACACGAGTATTGCAGCAACATGGGAATCAAGTGTGAGTGACACAGGTCAACATTCTGCAGTATATTCTAAAAGGCTACAAGGTTATCTTAGTTGATCAGTTGATCAATATACTGCGGTGCTCTTGGTCAAGGCTGGATTACCAACTGGGTTGAGCAGACAGTTCCAGGCTTACTGGCTGTTCAGTATATTTTGGAGAATGCACCATAAATGCAAAGCATCAACTGACATTAAGAATTAAAAAGGTGAATCTTGTTTTATTTCCCTGATATTGAGGCTCTGTCTTAAATGAATAAATACACTAATTTGCTTTCTGGCAGCGAGTTAAATGAGACAATCGTTTATTTTAAATTAGGCTGCAGCCAGGGGCCAGTTCGCTTTGTTGAGCACAAAGACTAGAAATGGGAAACAGCCTTTTGTTGTAATTTGTGTCACTGAAAGAGGTACTTTCCTTCTTTGTCCTCTTGGTACACACTTGTTGAATTTCCTTTTTTGTACTGGAAGTGCTGTAGAGATCACAATAACAATAAAAATTGTACATTTTGGAAATAATCTTTAGTTAAGTTGTAGGTTGAGGTTAAGTTGTTTCCAGTCAGTAGGACACTACTTGTTTTACATGAGACAATGTGAGCATAGAATAATTAGACGTGACAAGTTTTGAACTCTATTGATGTGAAGTTTTTACAAGTTGAATTCATTCAGGTGCCTGAAAACCCGAAGAATCCACCCCAAAACTAATTTCAGTAAGCTCTACAGATGTTCTAACATAAGCTCTCTGGGGTTTTCCCACCTTGCTAAGAATAGAATTTGGGAATATTACTGAATCCCTGTAATGTTTTGGGGTAACGTTGTTATATTTATTTTAACACTGTCTCAAAATTCCCATCTATTAATCTCTTCTGTGTGCACATGTGAGTTGAGCATCTGTGAATGCAGGTGGTTTTGTTGTCACCTTCCAGTTCCACATCATCCCTCTCAGGACGTATATTGTAGGTCCAGGTCTGTTTCATGCAGTTATCTCCTCTAAAAAGAGTGTTTGGAAAATAAATACACATTTAGCATGTAGCAGTTTTATATTTCATCATATTATGACATAATAAGATAAACATGGCATCAAGACTATCATTTTTAAAACATTTATTCACACCTTTTACACATTCTCAACATCACTTCCCTCTTTTTTTCACTTCCCACATTTACACTGTACTGTTTTGACTCATTACCAACTGCTATGTAATTCATTTAAAACCTGCATATCGGATCAGTTATTGCCACGATGAATGTCACGTCAAAACCACAATGTTTATATTAATATTAGGATATTTGCAAGAGTGGTCCTTTAACCTCATTACCACACGATGTGTGTTAAGAAACATATTCTTGTTGTGTGTTCTTTGTGTGTGGGTGTGTGGGTGTCCGTGCGTGCGGATTTGCTGCCTCACATGCGCATATGTCCAGTCAGCAGCAGTGTGTCATTGACCGGCTCCTCAATGGTGAACCACATGTTGTCCAGTTCTTTGAACTTCTGAATGTCAGCCTCTCTGCGACTGACTGCTGCTTTAAAGTACCATTTCCCCAGATACTAAAAGAGACGGAGACACAGCGGGGGGGTGGCATGACAGTGTGAGGCTGCAGCAACGGTACAGGAACAAAACCTATTTTAAGATATAAGCCCACAACTTGAGAGATAGACCACTAATGGAAAGAACAGAGGAGGTGGAAAGTGTGCCGGTGTGGCCACGTTTAGTTTTTATCTCGATAAATCTCTCCGTATCTGCGGTTACTTGGAAATGCCAGTGCATTACTTGTTCACAAGACACACTTAACTAAAGGGTATATATTAAGACTAGCATTAAAATTAGCTTAAATGCATCACAAATGTGTCATAGAAAACCCTGGTAAGTGACAGAAATGATCAAATGCTTTTCACTCTGTTATAATAAGTTATGGTAAACATGTACCTTTTGCATTTTGATAAGCAGAACATCTAAACATTTAGTTTCTCACCTGCTGGTGGTCGACAGTGTTGGCAGACAACAGCTCAGGAACTAAACAAGGAGCAAAGACCTGATACAACAAACCATATGAATAGAGAAAATATGACAACGCTATATCCAACATAACTGAAACCTCAAGAGCAAATACTTGAATACAGTGAACCTGATGAGAATGTCTGTTGGTCCTGTGTACAGGAATTTGTTTGTTCCAACATGTGACTTTAAAAGACGGGGGTGTAGGGAAATGATTAACATGTACTGCTGCAATACCCCTGATCTCTCAGTGAGGTGAGTAATGGGTTAAATATGGGGTGGCTTTAGGATTAACACAATTATAGTCAAACGAATCGTTCTTTCACACACAAGCTTTACTCATGTTCCAAAATCTGCTCAAAGGAGAAACTCACGTAAAAGCCCTCTTCATGAGGCCTTCTGAGTCATCATCATATGTAGGAGGTGGCGGTTTCATTTAAATCCTTTCAACAAAGCAACAGTTAATTATAGAACAGTTCTTACTATCGGCAAGTAAACTAGTATGCTGCAACCTTAAGTACACTTTTTCGAAATACTTAACCAAACAGTGCATTGCTTATTTGTTTGAGTTCGCTCTGTCCTGGCAGAAGAAGACCCACGCTCGATTACTACTCGTTTGAAGCTGACTTTACTTTTTAAGTCGTCCTACTCTAGTGTTTGTCTGTCTTCGTCAGGTTTTGAGAAGCCAAATTGCTGGAACAATATGTTGATTATTTCCTCTGTCAATCATTCAATCTTTTTGTCCATATAATGTTGAAAAACAAATGCCTCTAACAATTTCATGCAGCCGCAATGTTGACACACTCAAGTTGCTAGTTATGTCCAAGCATAAGTCTAAAGATATTTAGAATAGCAATATATATTCAGGACAACCTGAAATTAGTATATTTTTGCTTAAAAACTACTTACATAATTATTAGAATATTTGATTAATTTAGTTTTAATTGACCAACCGTTTCAGCTGTAACACACGTTATCATGAGGTTGAACTGAGATCAGGTTATAAATGTATTCGACACACACTTCCACACGGTGGTGTCACACGACAAGCTTGTCTGCCCACATTAAAGCTGTAGAAAGTTCTCCAGAAAACACATGTTTTGATGTCAATGGCGTCCTAAATCAAACCCACTGATTGTCACACGTCATGGGGATAGGATTGTATTCAAATGAATCACAACTGCAAATGTTTCTGTTATCTTTGATGGACATCTACATTACAAAGAGTGTGCATATGATGCAATGTCAAATCATATTTAACTTAATTTTTCTGTTGCAATCTTTTCCTCCATGTATAAGTCTACTTCTAGGTCCTGCAGACTAAAATGTACATTTACTACTAAAATGAGTTGAGCAGTAAAAAACTTTTCCATCCTGACATTCACAATATGAGGTGCAGAGAATTACTACCTTTGTGAACGAAGCTTGTATTTTTGAGGCTGTTCACTTTATTTGATCCCCGTTGCGTTGAATACTACTTTGAATTGAATGGCAGTTGAACAGCAGCTAAGAACCCTGGATGTGCTGAATGTACGGTCACAGAAACACTTTCCTCTGACATATTAGATTAAAGGACTTGTTGTATTCCTGTTTTTGAATATGGGATTTGTTTGGTTTCCCGTGGATTCTACAAAATGATTTTTCACATGCGAGCTTTGGAAGTATAGCACCAAAAACAACACCAAATCTTAAGTGTTTTTATTGTTCAATCACAATGTTATTGACGTACAATGTATCTCTATCAACAAGTGGCACTTAGATTTAGTATTTAAACCAGACTGATTATTGGATAAAGTTAAACACAGTGTTTCTGTCTTTCAGGTGAAGAAAGTGTGGACAGGATGGCATGAAAAGTCAGGAGGCTGGGTAAATTATGCTTCATTAAATATAAACCTGTTTGTACTGAGGCTGTGAATACTGGAAGGACAAATGTAACCCCAACAAATAAAGACAACATGAACTCAAGTCAGCTGTTCAGACAGGGACTTATAAACTCAGGCCAAGCACAGGGATTGCTTAACTTTCACTTTAAACATTTCTTAAAATGTATTTTCAAGAATTACTGTGAGAAAAACTTCAAAAGTAAAATCTCATTTAATGCAGTTTTATGTTTTGAATTAAAGTAGAATGTGAACGTATCCATACGATCCATCTATTGATTATTAAATCTAATATTTATCTCCATAAATTCTTTTATTCCCTTCCTCGCTGTGTGTATAACCATCAGTGACACAGGGCCGATCTGGGCATGTGCAGTGGCTTCTTGTTGGCTCTGGTGGTGAATCCACCTACGACTCCCCCTTCAGCACTGACACCAGGTCTCCACTCTCCTTCAGCTCCTTGAGAATGTCCAAACCGCCGATCAGATCTCCCTTCACATACAGCTGGGGGTAGGTTGGCCAGTTAGAATAGGTCTTGAGCCCCTGACGCACCTCTTCATCCTGCAGAATATCAAAGGTGTCGTAATCGACCCCGGTGCTGTTCAAAACCTCCAGTGTCTGCCTGCTGAAGCCACATTTTGCAGCCTCCTTGTTGCCTTTCATGAACACCATGACTGGGCTCTGGTTGATGATGGTCTTCAGCCGGTGCTCCAAGGTCACGGCCTTCGGGCAGGTGTTCTCCAGCTCCCCAGACTCAGCCAGCTCCTTCACTATGTCCAGTCCTCCCACCAGCTCCCCGTTCGCATACAGCTGAGGGTAGGTGGGCCAGTTGGAGTAGGTCTTCAGCTCCTGTCTGACCTCCTCGTCGGACAGGATGTCGAAACTGCTGAACTGGACGCTGTGCTCTTTCAGCAGGGCCACTATCTGCCGGCTGAAGCCGCAGCGGGGCTCCTGCGAGGACCCCTTCATGAAGAGCATGCATGGCGCCGCGTTGATCAGCTTCTTCAGCCGCTGGTTGATGTCTGTGGCGCTACTCTCCGCGGCTCCAACTGGACTTCCGGCGACTGCAAAGCGCTGCACCTTCTTGGTCAGCTCCGGCGCATGAGCTCCATCCATGCGGTCCACCTTCTCCCCTGCCTTGAAGAAAAGGAAAGTGGGGACCGAGTTGATTTCATACTTCTCCGACAGCTCTGGCACCGCTTCCGCCTCCAGCTTGACAAACGTGGTGTGCGCGTGTTCCTTGGCCAGCTCGGCCATCACGTCGTTCATTTGGCCACACTGAGGAGCCCATGCTGCCTGAAAATGCACCACAGTCAGGCATTTCCCAGCTTTGGCTAAGAAATCTTCAAACTGCTGATTTGTTGTCGCCTCCACTAGATTCGCCATTTTTCTTTTGCTCTGTGCGGCGCATCCGGTGTCGAGACTACGTCACATCCGTTCAGCCCGATAGCTTCTCGCAAGTACTCGAGCTTGCTCTAGGAAGTCATTTGCATGTTATTTGATGATAAGAAACAGCTTCATACACTGGATAAGTTGAAAAGATAGTGTGACTTTCAAGGTAACCGCTGAACAACACACCATTTTTACGCACACACATACAAACGTGTGCAAAATAATATCTTATCGTCTCTGACATATGCGTATTGTAACGTTTAGTTTGTGTAGCATTAGCTTAGCCTCAGTTAGCTGGTCAAAGTTAGCTTTGTTGCAAACGTTTCTAATTTAGGCTAAGCTAAATCCTGCTAGCAAACCGTTGCTAACCAACGATAGCTGGCTAACGTTTTCCGTAATTACTGTTAGTGGTTGAATTAGTGCTAATACCCGTGCGTCGACTGGCCTAGCAGGATACAGCTAACTTAACTTATCTAACGTCAATCCTCAGCTGATAGTTAGCTACTGTAACATTATGATGCTAATGTTACCTAGCAAGTGAGCTTAGCTAACGTTAGCTGCTCAGCCTCTACTTATATCTTGTGAATTACCTCTGATTTGGATTAATTAGCTAAATTTACACATGACAGGGAACAAGATTTACGTGATCCTTCAGCCACTGCTATAGGTTAATGTTATTTGTTATTATTAACTATAGTAAGGAAGCGACATTTTACATTTCGAGTCTATTGTGTGTGCATTTGATTGTATGTTATTTGTGATTCCGAAATGTTTAAGGGTGCAAGGGGATTAAGGCAACAATTGTTTTTTATTGTTGATCAATCTCTCAATTACTTCCTCTATTAATCGAGTAACTTAGTTAAGGCCATACAAATGTTTTGAGCCCAAGGTGTTGTCTTCAAACTACTTGTTTTTTCAAAGTGTAGTCGAAAGATCCCCAAATCATTTAATTTACAATGATATAAAAAATGTAAGAGAGGCAAATCCTCACGCTTAAGTAGCTGGCTAAACAATAATGTTGATGAATATTTTCTGTTGCCCAACTAATCAAGTAATGGATTAATTCTGAGCACTAGCTCGTGGTGCAGCTGTGCAGCAGTACGGAGTTCAAGACACATTAATTGATTGAAATAATGCTGAAACATCTTGCCAATTGAATCCATCAACAGAAAATTAATTGTCAAAAATGTTGGTACACGGCTAGTGTTATCATGTTTAATTAATCTATTAATAAAAAATACATCTAAAACATTCCAGAGTCTCAACTTTTCGTATCTGCTGCTTCTCTTCTCTGCATACTTTGTAACGGGAATATTTGGGGGTTTGAAACTGATTAGTCAGGTAGTGAAAAAAACAAGACTAATTGAGAATGGAAATTACTGTCAGTTGTACCCTTGCGTCAGACTATTATACTAATTAGTTAGTTTAGCCTATATATCGATCGACATTAACTAACTACCAATATATTGTATCAGTGTATATGGCAGCTGAAGTACCAAGAAGTCTAAAAGTAAATATGTGCCAAATATATGTTTGAGGTCATTTAGAAACATTGCCTCCCATATATAGTCTGTCCTCAAGTTACAATATATATATATATATATATATATATAAAATGTCCCGCTTAGTCTTGTTCACAATTCTTTAAAAACAGATTCAAGGGATCCTAATCATTTTGGCCTTGAGAATTTAGTATCAGTCGTGCTTACTGGAACATCTTTTTTTGATACAGGACCACCATGGAGGAACAAACTGCAGACATAGAGGTGACAGTGAAAACACTAGACTCCCAAAGTAGGACCTACACAGTTGGTGCTCAGGTAACTCTTCTATAAACTCTAGAGTGAATTCTCATTTTCATTCAGCCTTTGTGGTGGTCTGACTCATGTCTGTCACATCTTGTTTGTAGTTGACAGTGAAAGAGTTCAAGGAGCACATTGCCCCTTCAGTGGGTATCCCTGTGGACAAACAGAGGCTGATCTATCAGGGCAGAGTCTTACAGGATGAAAGGACTCTGGCCGACTACAGTAAGTAATCGCTGGGTTAATTAAAGCCATGCGGAACTCAATTTTTATCTTGTTTCAAGATTTGTTTTTGAGCTCCTTCCAGTTTTGTTTTGCTGGGTATAATACTGCAGGTTTTGTTTTTCTTAATTATATATTATTATGTGCACATTGATTCTTAACATTTGGGCCACACACATTGAGTAAGTAAGTAGGAATTGACTTTGAGGGTTGCTGTTATTATATTGTAGGATTTCTTTTTTCATTTTGTGTTGTCTTACTGTTGCGACGGACCACTGTTTTAGGAGAAGGTAATGGCTGTGTTTGCTCTCAAGTACCAGCTTGATGTCCAAGAATGAATTTCAAACTAATTGTTGCTTTGAACTCACTTGTGTCTATTAGTATTTATATAGTATTTCTGGCAAAGGTAATTGCTCATCTTGAGGTGTTCAGCAATGTATAATACAGCTAAAATTTTGTTCCTCAAAACAAAAGTGTGACATCACACACTATCATATGTGTACGTATGTAACCGTAGTTCTCTGTTGTTGTTGTCCCAGATGTGGATGGCAAGGTGATACATCTTGTGGAGCGGGCGCCCCCTCCGCCCTCCCAGCCTGGCTCAGGATCAGGAGGCACTTCAGCTGATAGTGGACCCTCCTCGTCCTCCCAGGGACCATCACAAGTGCCTCCACATGATCGCAACGCTAACAGCTACGTAATGCTTGGCACCTTCAACCTCCCTGTCAACATCATGGACCCCCAGCAGATACAAGTAAACCGTTGAAACAGCGCACATAATCACACTGTTACATTGTAATTCATTCCTATTCATGTGGTTCTTAGTAATCGGATTGACCGGCTCACCTTCTGATTGCAAAGAGCGAAACAGCTAAAGTTAAGGTTGTGTTGTCTTGCATGGTGCGTTCAAGCTCTACGCAGTAAAAAAAATGGCGAAAGGTAAATTATGTTATGATGTTTTAGATAAATAAATAAATGCAGTTGTTTGAAGGAGATGTTTTCACGGCAATATAAATTAGATATTAGAAAGTGAATTATGATCTGTTAAACTTCCTATCACCAGCTCTCAGGACCTTATAATACATCATGAAATCTACTAATGCCAAGATTTTTTAAATCAAAGCAAGTATTTAGTTAAAAGTTTCTGCAAATAACCAAAATAGTTTTTGAATTTCTGAAATTATGCAATGCCGTTGCTTAGCCGATGCTCTACCTCTTCAGAAGCATTTATTTGGACATTTTTGGAAAAAACAAATATACCGTGATATATATCGTTTCCCTCCGTGCTTCAAAATTATACCAAGACATATATAGACAAAAAAAGTTATATAACGTCTGTTGTGGTTCCAGAGGAGATAGAAAGAAGTGAACTCACCAGACCAGTCATAGTGACAGACTGTCTGTCAAAGATTGAGTTGCATTGTGAGTGAAAATCGTGGCCAAAACAAAAAAGTTTAACTGTCCATCCAGTGTGATTCTGACAATAATATAGAAGTACATTGCTAAATTGATTGACTATTCTTTAGCTTTTATTCTAATCCTAATGGTGTATTTTCATAATGTATTTCATAACTCAGAGATCTCACAATAGTTTCTGACATAACTGAGCAGGTGGTCCAGTGTGATGAACAGCAACTTAAAAAGCTGACCTACTTATTCCTTTCCTGAACAGAAATCATAACACATGTAGAAGAAGAATGTCCTCTGGTTTGTTTTTGAATAAAACAAATCATATTTTTTGTTTCATCTCATGACCGGCGGAAGGTTTGTCTTGCCTGCAGGCACATTACTTCTCTGCTGTTAATCTTCTTGTTTAGATGTCAGTGCAGCAGATGGTGTCTGGTATGGGAGAGAATGCCAGGAATGCCAGAGTCACAACCAGCACTGGGGTAAGATGCCTGCTGATTGCACACAATCCCAGTTAATTAACAGCTGGGTGTTTTGTTGATTTTTCCCCTTTTCTATTTCAGAGCAATGGGTCTGTGAATGTGCACATTGATATGGACCAACCAGTGCAGAGCGAGCCGAGGCTGAGGCTGGTGCTGGCGGAGAACCTGCTGAGGGACATCAATAATGACATCAATAGGAGGGAGGTGAGAGCTCACCTTCAGGGTATTTGCTGGCTCTGAATGAGTCTTTAAGGGGTGACTAAGCACAAACGCATATATAAATATCTTCAGAAAAGAACAGAGAGCATGAGCTACAATGTCCTGACAACTCGCGTCAAATGGATCATGCGTTTTTATTTGTTTATATACTTTGACCTCAGAAAGATGTCCGTGTTGTCGCTCCTCCCGGATGCAGGTAGTGATTCCGCTCTGTAGCTGTTTTTGAATGGCGTGTAGCAGTAATCCAGAGTGTTTATTCCCATCGTTGCGCCGCCAGTATGTTGATGGGAGTCAGACATAAGCGACCTGCGTGCAGTGTGCTTTGAGCGAGACACACGGCGGGCCTGACTGACTGACTGAACTGACAAACCGTAGCTGGCTGGCTAGCTTACTAACACAGCAAACAGTTGTGATACGCATGAGTGACATGACTCTTGTCAGGGAGTGTTTATAGTTTCAACCATTAGTGAGCTGTCTATTACATTTCTTCAACTCATTTGGAGAGGATTAGAATCGTTATCATTCTCGGCTGATGAATCTCCTGTGGCGCTGGCCACCTTTTTTAAGGGTTACCAAAAATTCATATAATACATTTGCCTGCTGTCTTGTGTCTTCTTTTCAGGGTCGGCCACGTGACTCATCTGCTCCAACAGAGACCACTTCTTCTTCTGCTGCTGCTGCTGCTGCTGCTGCTGCTCCTCCCCCTCCTCCCTCATCTTCATCCACCACCTCCACTCCCTCTCCCTCTGCCCAGCCCATGGACACCTCCCCACCTCCAACAACTCCCCCTCCTCCAACCACCTCTTCAGCACAATCTGAGGGTCCAACACCCCAACCTGGACCCAAGTGAGACATCCTCTCTTTCTCAGTGACTCTTGAATGTTGCTTATGCCGCATACTTTAGATTTTTTATTTTTTTATTTCAATCCTTTAATTCTTTAAGTATTTAGCATAGAATCAATGTAGTGAATTCCTCAACTTTACAAACATAAAGGAGATTATAGGGGCCACGGCAGGAGTCATTTCTTCTGATTGAAACTAACTTATTTGATCCATGTATTGTGATGTGAGTTGTATGTCTTTCTCTGTAATATTATATATTTTTGTATCTGTGTTGACCAGGTTGGTGAACAGTTGTTGCGTTTGATTTTAATCAGCTCTGCCCTCCTTTCGTCCCCTAGTCACCCCAGCCCTGCTGAGTTGGCGGAGCTGTTTTCTGAGCTGCGGAGGGTTGAGGAGAGGCTGCAGCCCTTCATTCAGAGAGCTCACACCATCCTGGAGACGGCCACCACTGCAGAATACAACAATAATACAGTAGGATTCAAACAGCCAAATACTAATTAACTGGTGATCCTTAGTATATTTCTGAAATACATGCTTTTTATGAGCGGCCCGTATATCTATATTTAAAAATGTGTTGTTAGAGTTGCTTGTAGGTGAATTTTGTTTCATTGGACAGAAACACGAGAGTGATGTCAATGTTTTCATCTGACTTTCAGCAAGAAAGCGATCAATCGTATAAACCAAAATGTTAAACTTTTTCTTTAATACTCAAAATCCGGTGTATTTAACATAGATTAAATAGTTGTCATTTAAGATGTTGCCCAAGATGGTTTCTTTTCTGTCTCAGGAGAGAGAGGAGGACCAGCGCACTCTCTTCCTGACGTGGGAGTGTTTCCGTCTTCTTGGTAACGCCCTCGTGGCCCTCAGTGACCTGCGATTGAACCTCTTGACCCCTGTGCCCCGCCACATGCATGTGGTCCGGCCTTTTTCCCACTATGCCACCCCAGTGACCCTGCCCGGAGCTGTGCACCACCACATCCCAGTGCAAGTAAGTGAAGGCGAGCGTATTTGAGTTATTACTGTGAACTTTTAATGTAATCCGTCTTGACTGTGCTTGCATCTTCACCGACAGATGAACCTGGGTGCCACTGTGACTGTTGCGGCTAACGGCGCTGAAGGACATGCCCCGCCCACACAACAGGCCAGCCAATCGGAGCAGGCAGGTCAGGGACAGACCCCCCCCACACAGAGTTCCCCTTCCAATCAGCAGGCTGGACCGGGACAAGCTGGCCCACGTGTCATCAGGATCAGCCACCAGGCAGTCCCGGTGGTTATGATGCAGATGAACACGGACGGTGTGTTGTCCCCTACCCGCCACTGATTGAATGTTCCACTACCTCACAGCTGTTTGTGTGTCATATTGCTGGGCGGCAGTGTATTGGAATTAAATGATAAGCTTGTACCACACTACTGCATCTTCCGTGCACTGCGGCCACACTGAAGAATGAAACTTTAAACTTATTTGATTCACGGGCTCAAATTTCATAGGTTCCCTTTGTTGAATGATGGCTCTGTTGTGTCTTCTGTAATAGAGAGTAACACTGGCAGTACATTTAAGTATTGTATTAAGGAGTTCAAACTATTTGTGTGTTTTGTATGTATGTATGTACAGGCTCAGGTGTCCCTACCGCAGCTGGACAGCAAATGCCTGGACAACCAGGTACATTTGGCATAATACGTTTTAAACAACACAGTCTAGTCGTGTAGAACATGGAATACTGTATATTGGTCGTATCACAGATGAAGCCTTCTTTTTGTGACTCCTGAATATAATTTTCTGCTTTTCTTCTGTAAGTCACGTTGTTCTAATTTATTGGTCTCTGTCTCCCCCTTAAGGTGCCCTCCCCCCTGATTTTATGCGGAATCTCATGCAACAGATAAGCCAATACGCTGCTGCCGTAGCTACTAGTGCTGCCACCGCTACCGCCACTGGCCACCCGGCCGCACCCCAGCCCACTCCTCCTGGCTACAGCTCCACAGCCAACTCCTCAACTACCACCACGGGTCCTAACACACCCACCACCACACCTACTGCTCCCCCACCGCCTCCCCATACTGGCCCCCAGCCCCAGGCCAGGGTTGTGTTCACCCGACCACCCTTTGCGCCCAACATGCCCCCTCCAGCCTTCGGCACTCGGGGAACCACCATCAATGTGAGAGCTGCCATGCCGGGCCAGCAGCCAGGACAGGTGGGGATAATGACATCTGATTTGGTTCCTTTTTTCCTTTTTTTAGACTGATTGTCAACGTTTGAGACTAATTGAAATATCTTTCTGCACAGCCCTTCAACCCTGCTGCTCTGAACCAGATGATTAGTGGACTAGTTGGACAGCTTCTGGTGCCAGGACAAATGCGTAAGTTAATGATATAGGAATTTAGATTTGGACTTTATTACCATTTGTCTTTACTTATAAAAGCTTAAGGTATAGAAAGATTAGTCAAGAATTGCTGCCCATCAGTAATTCTTCAATCTGTTTGTTTTTTAACAGCTGGTCAAACAGTCACATCCTCCTCCTCCACATCCACTTCCTCCTCTTCCTCCTTTTCTTCCTCCTCTCAAACATCCTCTGCCTCCTCCTCCTTTTCTTTCTCCAACTCGGGTCCAACTCCTCCGCCTACAGCAAACACTACTGATCCACCGAGCCAATCTGAGACCAACACCAGTGAGCCCCAGTCCCTGGAAATGCCCCCAGACCTCAGCCAGCTCCTGGGTTCTCTCCTGGGGGTAGCCGGCGGTGCCACTGGGGGCCCTGTAGGGGCCCCTTCAATTACTGTCACCACATCTGGTGTCCCAGCCTTCATCCAGGGAGTGAGTGAATTCATGCAGCAGGTCAGTGTTTGAATATTTGATCTGAGTGCACTTAATAGTCATTGCATGTGAATTGTACCTTCATTTGCATATCATTTCTGTGCCACCTGTTCAGAGATCATGTGAAAGGAGTACATCAGAATTTTTTTGTAAAGCAATGTTAACAAAACATGTTTCCATTTAATTTCTAGGCCCAACCCATCTTCTCTCCACCCCCACCTCCCTCTGGTACCACTCCTGCTCCTGCTGCAGGGGCCAACCCCAACACCACGCCCAACCCCAACGCCCCCGCAGGAGCCGAAGCCCTCAACCCGGAGCTGTTCACAGGCATCGTCCGTGGCGTCCTGAGCACCATGATGGGCTCTCTGGGTCAGGCCCAGAACGACACCGAGAGCATTGCCCAGTTCATGCAGAGGCTGTCCCAGGCAACCAACATCTTCATCAGTCCTGAGGATCCTACCGGTAACAAACAAACATACGAACATAATATGTTGTCAATACAGCAGCCGAGGCTACCAAATGATAATGTAATTCAGGCCAGGAGCATGTCATAAACTGATGGGTCTGAATATTTAATTATTTGTGATTCCCAGGGTTTTTTGGAGAGCTGCTGATGTTGGTGTGCCAGACGTTCACCATGTCGGACCTGGTGATGCTGCTTCATGGCCAGCACCAGCCCCTCGGCCGCATCCAGCCTCAACTGTCCCAGTTCTTCACCCAGAACTACCTCAACGGCAGAGAGCCCACCGATGAGAACATTACTGTCAGTAACACTCACCAGTTGGAGGAGAAATGTTTTTCCTTTAAATTGTTGTAGATTTCAGATCTATTCATACTCAAGTGTAGTTAAAAGTAGATAGAGCTAATTTGCTTTGTTTGATGATTTGTCTTTTTATTCTTTAGTGTAACTGATGGATTTTTGTCTTCTTATCCCTCTATATTCGTCTCTTGTTTCCATCCCCCAGGCTGCTGCTGAGAGTCTTGTGAACGAACTGGAGGAGTACATCAGTGAGAGCTTTGTAAGTCCTTGATGTCCACGCCTCCTCTAGTACCGTTAATTAAAGTACAAAACAGTATATGATTAAATGTAGGCCTGCTCATAGTCAACTCACATTTTAGACAGTGTGGAAATCTGATGTATTCACGGATAATGAACAAAGCCATTAAAACAATGGTCTTCTGTGTGCTGATACAGGAGTTTAGTGTGGGGCGGCTGCTCTGCAGTTTAGTTTAACTGACACTAAGTGAGCAGGGGAGGGATTAATCGCTTTCTCATATTTCTATTTGAAGGTGAGGTTTATTGAAGAAAAGACATCAGTACTAAAAAGTGCACATGACAAATAACAGTAATTCATTATAAAAAGATATTTCAGCACTCTGTTGGAACGTTATGCCTCCTGTGTAGTATGTCGTTGTATTGACGACACCTTTATTCAACTCCCACAGAGAGAGTCTTCAGTCACAGTGTTGGAGGGCGTTGACGTCACTCAGACCAACATGTCCTTCTTCAGACAGCAGCTGATGCACATTGCCACCCATATTCTACGCTGCACCGGTAAACTTAAGGACCTTTAAATCAGTTGGTGATGGTTTATGTGTGGATGTTTTGGTTCCAGTTTAATCTTTATGTGTGTTTTAAGTGGAGGTTGCAGCACTAGAATGAATCATATTTGGATTATTAATCACGAATATTGCTAATGTTTCTGTAAGACTTGTAGTATTGTGTATTTTTCTAATTAATTCGTATGAATATCTTTCTCATCCAGATGACTCATTTGGGCCTGGGCTGCTACAGATGTGCAATCAGGCATTGTTTGAGTGTCTTGCCCTCAACCTGCACTGCCTGAGAGGAGACCAGAGAGCGCTCACCGCCGTCATCAACCACCGCATAGTCAGTAGACACTCCCTCACTAATTGTCTGCTCGGTAGACTCCAGATGAAATGGGCATTGGCATGTTAGTCAAAGGATATCAAGTTTAGTGCTTGAATGCAGAAATAATTGTTTACTTGCAACAGCCTGATGATGGCGCCCTTGAGTGCTTGTGGCAGGAGATGCAAACTAAAAACTAAAAGCCAAACAAAGTCATGACGTTATTGACCAGGGGAAGGCCAACAGTTTATTTCTCTCAGTAGATCTAACACGGCAATGTAGATTTTTAAACCGAGTGACACAAAATCAACACGCCTCAAGTACAGATTGCCAACATCATAAGCCAAACAGATTGCATCAGATGGCTGCTGTGTCCATGACATGTTTCTGTGATGTTAGAATGTTCACATAAGAAATGAGCAGAGAAAACAAAAGCCACTTAAAATTGTAACTATCCAAAGACAAAATAAAAGCTTTATTTTCTCTTGTTGTTCCAGCGGAGGATGTCCAGCGACATCAGCCCCAGCCTGGTCAACTGGATGACCAGCATGATGACAATGAGGCTGCAGGTGATTCTGGAGCACATCCCCATCTCACAGGAGCAGATCCAGAACTACATAGTTCACACACAGGTAACGAACCAGCCGCATGCCATCTTTTAAACATTTATTTGATGTTTTAGCTCCGTATCTATGGCTTCCTGCCATAATATTGATGGCCACATGTTGGCAGTTGGAGGGAATCGTAGCTGCAAGCCTCCTCTACATCATGTAGCACACATTTCGTCCCTGGAACTGTAGATGTCACTGGTAATTTATGTCTGAAAGCTGTATGTTTTCTTCAGAACAGAATACAAGAGTCCGTCTTACCTGATGGCTGTTACATATCCTGTTACTTAGGACAGCACGTCTGAAACGGCTAATAAATATTAAATGACATTCTTTCACAGACAGAGCAGTCTTCTGCTGCTGGCACACAAGAGCCTGAACGAGCACAAAGTGCAACGGTAAGCATGGCGCGTCTTTAATGTCCTTTTCAGGTGAACCCAGGTTGAAGGTGTTCGGGCATCGCTCCGCCTTTTTAGTTCCGTCATTTCGTTGTTCTCCACTTCCAAAGGCCGGGGACACCCTCTCACCAGCGGCAGCCACCACAGCAGAGGAGGCCATGTCGGTGTCACGCGACACGAGGGCGTCGTCACGGGAAGCACGGGTGTTGCCCGGAGACCTCGGGGCCTCGGGAGGAGCCGCTCCATTAGGGGGCGACATGGCAGCAGCCGGAGCTGAGGGAGGCAGTGAGGAGTCTGCTCGAGACTCAGAGACCTGGGCGGCTGCTGTTCCACCTGTAAGAGCCCACACAGTTTGTAAAGTGTTTTAACACACAATTTGTTTTCATGACTACATTTGTTTATTTGTAGCACCGCCCTGCTTCACATTTCGAGTGTTTACTCGTTACTCTGGGTAATCCGATGAACAAACGTTTCCTTGTTCTGTAGATTATAATAATTGTTTCTGGAAAGACGCACTGGATCTTGTTCAGCCTGATTTTTAGGATCTTCTCACTAGTACTTAAAGGATATATAGACAATGTTGCACACTGAACGTTGAGATCACACACTTCCATGTTCCAAAGTGTTTTTAGTACAATATTCCCTCTGAGCAGCAATGGAGGAACAGTAACAAAGAGGGTTTTGACTAGAAAACATCCCTTAAAAGATTCCCCATCTTCACTGTTAAATGTGTGTTGTAGGAGTGGGTGCCCATCATCAGGTGTGATATGATGACCCAGAGGAAGATGAAGGCTCAGCCCCCGCTGTCTGACGCTTATCTGCACGGCATGCCAGCTAAGCGCAGGAAGGTAATCGGATCAGTCGTAACTTCACTTATTACAAATGAATGTCACTTGTCCGTACCTTCTTCAAGGTGTCCGTGTGTGTGTGTTTTCAGACAGGACTGGGTGGTGGAAGCCTCCTCTCCCTCTCTGATGCGGTGAGTCAAGCAGCCAGGACAGCGGGGGTGAAGCCCGTCACCTCTGCTGAGCGATTACAAGACGATCTGGAGACCCAGGAGCTGAAGGAAGCGTATGCAGAACAGGTAACTAAGTCATCAGAACAAACCAGGGACACATCATTTGGGGTAGTGATGACCGCCGTCTGGTCCTCTTGTTTTCATAGTGTTGGCCATGATATGTACATTTTCTTACCATCTTAATCACAGAGACGCATGGTTACACTGCGAGATGTATCTTAAGAACACAAGAGGTTATAAATAAGTCTAAATTAAGCAAATTGTTTGAAAATGACAACGATTCATATAAGTAGATTAGATAAGAGCAGACCTCAAACGATTGGTTGAATAATCAAGTTGTCAATCAATAGAAAAATAATGTAACTATTTTTGCAATCAATACATTTTTCAAGAATACAATCCACAGAATAATTGATCATTATAATGTTCTTAATAAATGCAGCTTAAGATAATTGTGTTTAGATAAAAGTATACTGACATGATTGTTGCTTTGGTTTCGTCCATATTCATTCAACTCATGCTAAAGTACATCTTTAGCTGTAATGTCGAAGCTGTCGCGTTTGTCCCCTGAAGGTCTAGGACTTATGGGAAATGGTGTTTGTTAAAGATAGCTAAAAACAAATAGTAAATAAAGAATTATTTTCGATTGTTTTCAGAAGATACCATGCTTCTCTGAACGTGTTAGGCGAGCCACACAAAGTCCCCTTCTGACATTCTGCTTGTACGACACCATGATAATCTCATCATCTTCTTTTATATCTCAGGTTAAAGCGGACATCAAGAAGCGAGTGAGGGAAGACCCGGATTTCACCTCTCAGCAGTCCCCCAACGCACACAGAGCCTTTTCATCAGACTCATAATCAAGTGCAACTGATATGAAACCTGCAAGATTCTCGCTGTTTTTAATCTTTTTTTATTTCTTTGATCTTCATCCAACTACTCCTCAACGCAGCCTCACACCCCAAAACTGTCTGTATGGCTTTTTAAGCAGTTAGGAGCTCTCTTGACTAATTGCCTCATGCTAATGTGACTACTTCTCCCAGTGCCTATTTATTTCTCTGTTTATTTTGGTCCAACATTTGGCTGAGAGAATTTTCCTGATAAAAAGGTATCAGATCTAAGTTAGACTACATCCGGTCACTTTACTTCTGTTTGAATACTTGTATGTCTTTTCTGCCCTCATATCCTCGTGTTGCTTTGTTAATATGGAGCCTAAATTCTCATTATTTAGTGGACTTTAGACTTCCTGTCAATACTCTCCAGTGCAAGAGTATACTTTCATGTGACGAACAAGCGGTTTGTTAAATGAATATATAGTAAGCTTAATAAATAAAAAAAACTTGATACAGTATTCTGAGTATTGTCTGCTTTGAGAAAGTTGAAAGAAGACTTCGCTTTGCACAGATATTAGTATTGGTGTTTGTGTGACGGTAAGTAACAAATTGCAGTTCAAAAATGCAGTGGTGTAAAAAGTACTTCAAGTAAAAGCAAAACCAGTGTCGACTATATAGTAGTCATGCAGATGGCCCATTTCAGAATAATGTATGTTTTATTTCTGAATTTAATCATTCATCACTTACATGTTGCAACTGGTGGTACTTCTGTGTGGCTATAATATATAGATTTTTTTATTGATAATATTTTGTCTTAATAATCTAATTCTGTAACTAAATTCATCAAATAAATCTAGTAGAATAAAGCACGATTTTTAACACAAATATAATAGAGTAGCAGTATAAAGTAACATGTACCTCAACATTTTAGTAAATTACAGTTCCTTAGTTCCTTTCCACCACTGCAAACATGACACATGTCTGTACTCCTGCTACTTCATGGTTTGTCCACCACAAACAATTTGATATTTCTAATATAAAAATGTTTTGTAAATTTGTTTTGTTACATTTGGGAATCAGAAAAATCTGGATTTATCTTGAACTGTAGAGCCTCAGACATAAGTATGTTTCTAGTTGTGAGGAATGATCTCCATCTATAAAGTGATCTATGAGAACGCCAAATTGTTCTGCTAATTTAACCGTGATTAGGGAAACTTTCTCTCCCAATGTAATGTGTAAACAAAGGTGTCATCAGCAGTGCTCTTTTCCCACATTTAAAATCTTCAAACCACACTTTGCAGAGCTCATTGGAATCATTTTAATAAATCACATAAAGTAACAACTTGTTTATGACTGTTCGACATACTATACTATGACTTTTTAATTACTTTTTTCAGAAATAATATATTATGATTTTTTTCATGGCATACCAAACAATGCTTTTTAAAAAAGCTCATGATTTTTACATCATACTATGCTACAACACTTTTTTATGACTAGCTTTTTTATAGTATACTATGACTCTTCATGGCCTTTTTTTGAATGAAATACTTAACTAAGTGCAAACAGTCCACCACAGACAGACCCAGATCCAGCTCGCTGCCTCCTAAGACCTGCAGACTGAAGCTTTGGAGAGCGACGCCTGGCGACAGAACCAGAACCAGTACTGCGCTTGTTAGATGGTCAGACCCTTGCTGCAGTAAAAAAGAAAATTCTAAAGGGACTTGAGTAAATGTAGCCTCCTTATTTACATTCTACTACTGAGAAAATGAGGGACAGACCATATTATCCTGAAATACATTAAATTGACAAACAAAGACTTGCAATGACTAAACCCCCTGCTAGCGCATACATTTGAGTTTCTTCAGCTGTAGCTCAAAACAAATTCACATCGACTCTGACCTCTGACATAAAGCTAATTAGACCTTATGTTAGTGTGAAAAGATTGCTTACCAGAAAGGATCTCGGTGAAAGAGTCAAATCCCTGTATGGTCATACACACCATCCTGCACAGAAAGACTGTTGAAATGTCTGAAGCCCAAAGGATGAAACCAAGTTTGAACTTTGTCGGGGTTGCCAAGTTCTTTCTCAAGCTGCCGAAGTCAGACAGCTTGATCTGAGAACGAGACTTGCGTCCCAGATTGACGAGACATATTAGAGACTCAAGGGCCTTGTTGAAGTTTACAGCCAAGATTATGTGCAGTAATGTCTTCAGACTAAAATCTGACATATTTCTGTACGCTGCCCCATTTCAGCAAAGACCCCTTCAGGCAATATGAGGTGACAATGTGACAAAAGCTCCACAGATAACAACCTCAGAGTGCTGGACATGCTTCAGGCACTATGCAAAACACAGCTTTAGAAGAAAGGCCCATTCATGGCCTTTCAAATGTGGCTGTGAAGCTTTCAGCTGAGGGTTACAGTTTGGAGTGTTCTCACAAGAGATTGCTATATTTTTATTTAATAAGCAAATATGGCAAAGAAACATGGGTTTGATACTTTGATCACTATGAAGGAGATATAAGACACAGTATCATAATGTCTTATGTTGAGAAGTGACAGAGGGCATTTCTAGTTGAGAAAACACCCCGTCAACTTCCACATTTTACATGTCAACTTCCACATTTTACATGTCAACTTCCACATTTTACATGTCAACTTCCACATTTTACATGTCAACTTCCACATTTTACATGTCAACTTCTACATTTTACATGTCAACTTCTACATTTTACATGTCAACTTCAAACAGTTAACTTCAATCTTTTCAACCAGCAGGGGCACATTAAACTACTTGGTGTTTAACCATAAGTTTTTGATACCTCTATAATTTACGAACACACATTTACACGTTTAAACATAACTCACCATGTGCTTCCTCTCTGCTTCTCCCCAAATGACCTTTGACCCTGGAAGTATACTATAGTATCAAAGTAGTATTTGCCCAGAATTATGGTTATTGTAGTATTGTACAAATACTTTAGCTACATTTTTTAATTGTTAAACTCTTCACACACACAACGCTCCCAAGTTTGGTCTCAAAATGTGCATGTTAAAATAAAGTGGAACTTTTCAAATAATGCTTTTTAAAGATTGTTTTGGTTCCTGTAAATCACATTATATTCTCATCAAAACAGAGTTTGCAGTCTTCAGTTCCTTACAATTAAACAAATCTATTTATCTATGAGGAGAAAAGTTCAGCCTATGCAGAAGACTGTATTTGAAGGGGTGTAGAGTAAGAATAACTTTTAAAAACGTTCCATGTTACTACATGATGACATCCCAGCAAACTTTACATTCTTTAATTTAGCTCAAAGCTTGTTTTTTCTTCAAGACACCAAAGCTTAGATATTTGAATCACTTGTAAATATCCAGTAAGCTACAATACCCTAACTTTGGAAAAACATACTGCATTAAACAAATTTTACAACAAACTGCATTCATTTAAGCTTTGTCCACTACTGCCTCACAACTTAAATGTTTGGCAGTGGTGGTGAAGGAAATAACTATGTTGCAACACTGCTCGAGTGATGTTAAAGAAAAAAAGTATAAACACGTTACAAGGATTCGGTGATCTGTACATTTTGTAATAAGCCTGAACATATGTGCCAACATGAGGTGCAGATTGAAACTATTGTGAAAACAATAAAACAATCTTTATAAGTTTGTCTTTCAACTTATAAACGGTCATGTGATTGGTTCCACCCTGCCAATGTATGCTGTTAATGAATGATCGGATCACAAAATGAATAGATCTAAATATAGAGTGCAGTTAATCACATGCAGTTCACACAGTGACTTATTTTACAATGGACTCGTAGCAGTGAAGTTCACAGTCACCTTGGTGAACTGGTTGGACCAACTGAGGAGTCTGTTAGGCAATCAAATGAATCTAAACAGCGAGTGCAGTTCCTGGTCAGGATCCTGTTTGGGGTGAGGAACGCGAACAAGTCATGTGTCACCGAGTCATCGACTCCCGAGTGAAAGTACGGCTCTCTATTAGCATTAAATCTGACAAGCAAAGCATGAAATACAACATTCTTCTTACATGTGCTGCAACTCTGCATGTTTATTGTTGGATGGAAAATGAGACAATTGATAGAAGAGAATATTTAGTATGAATGCATAAGATGTCTTTTTTAACAGGAAACAAAGAGCAATAAATACACATATAAAACAAAAACCTGGTTTCATGACAGTATGTCTATCAAGCTGCAACAGGATTGACTTTAATACAATCAATTTAATTTAATCTTTTCCTGCAGTTAAGGACACCCAACACCCAAATCCACTGTCTGCAAAACACAACGTTAATGATAGTTAGTCTGGGAGTGGTGAGCACTCATGGTGCTCACCTGCAGTTTATTTGCATAAGGTGTGTGTGTGTGTGTGCATGGCGAGCATACACATCTGCTGTTAACGTCTATCACTTTGAGACAGATTAGAATTAAAGAGACAATGCTTACATGCATGAAGTTTCACTTAAAGGAATAGTTTTATTTATTATTTGCTTTCTTGCCAAAAGTCAAAGAGTCATCTAACTCAAAGAACAAGCTCATTTCCCTAATTATTGAACCACTCCTGAAAAGAAAGACAATTTATATTCACAGCAAAACAAGTATATTTTAAATGAAAGTAATCAAGGAGCAAATATTAAAGCAAACAGATGTATTAAAAAGCAAAAAAACAAACACATTTCCTCAGTTCAATACACTCAGGGGTTTTGTACTTACAGCCTTACTTGGTCTGGTCTGACCAGAGGCTAATGTTAGCAGTGAGCAATCTTTAGATAGATTCTGTGTAGCCGTCTTTACGACTCAAGAGTACTTTTTCCCTTTTTATATTACTGTCACACTTTATTTTACCATCATTATCATACAATGGTCACGTGTGTCTATACAGCAAAAAGCTGTATTAAAGCGTACAAATGTCCCGATAAGAGTGATTTACTAAGTTAAGAGGAAAAACAATTATTCAGTAGTACATGTTGGGCCTTTATTAAGTTGTGAGTGGTTATAGAAAGGCTCCAGGGTTTGATCGAGGATCTTTGAGATTTCTGTATCTGTGGGCGAGCCAAACTCCAAGGATCTGAAATAAAAGAAAAATGAGCGTAAAGAAGTGTGCGAAATACAGGAGGAACGAGACCCCCTATTGACACTTCAGACCGCCTGACAAACAAAATGATATTCAAAAGATCTATTTGTCACTTCAAATGTATTTTAAAAGATCACTATGTCCAACATTATTCTAAACAACCTGGAAAGCAGCAGCGTTTTTTTTTCTGCTTCAACATCAGGTCTATTCTCTTTTAAGGTAAGGTACAATGTAGCAAAAAAAAATCTCTATCTTATGTAGCTGTGACTGAAGTGAATGTCGTAGACTACAGGGACACACAAGGGTGCGCGCATGTTTGTCGGGTTAGAGAGATGAGAGTTTGCTGTGTTGATTCTATTGCAGGACAGTTGTTACGTGGTTGTGAGAGTGCACCTTATTGTTAACGATATTAGCCTTGGTGACGCGCCTGCAAAGCGAGTATAGCCTAGTTGATTGCCTTGGCTTGCATCCATGAAATCTTGTAGGCTTTATTGCGTATTGAGTCTGTAAGTCTTCAGTAACACTGGTGGAAACCCTCAATTGCCAACGGGTATTTCGCACTCTGGCGTGTCAAGTTTTCTGAATTTAGGCCTACAATAAACTTCAACACGCCGCAAATGTATCTTAACGTCTACATCAGCACCCACTTCACATTTTACTGACCTCTGTAAAGCTGAAGAAGAGTCCGATACCACCCACAAACCGCAGCACCTCTCCCGCAGTCTGCTGGATGGTGTTGGAGCACGTCTTACAGGTTGATGGAGGGACAGGCTTATAGCAACTCTAGAAGACGTGAGGGTTGCAAATTAAATAATTGCCAGAGACATCATCGTGAAAAAAGAAAAGAATATTATAAAGATTTACTTACGGCAGCACATGAGCCATTGATGGGAACGGAAGAGAAGCCACAACAGTTGAGGGTCTTTTCTACGTCCCTTTGAGTGGCCTCCGATTTGTTCCATCCAACCTCCAGCAGATGGTTCTGTGAATGAATATCACACAGCCTGGTTGTATTTATGTTTCATTTTCTATTTCAAAAGCATGAGAAAAATTAAGAGCAATGAACAAGAATAAACATTATATGTGCAATTATAGAATTTTGTGAAATCTACACCGTTAGGATCATTAAACCCACGTGAGAGTATTTCACTTTTACTGAAACGAATGTACACAAAATAAACATACCTGTTGGTCTTTATTCAGGGCCAGACACGCACAGGACACAGAAAACTGCATGACAAACACTGTGAACAGGATTATCATGTACTGGAGCAAGTTTAGGAAGTCGACATTGGATTTAAAAGTCTGAAATCTCGGCGTTTTGCTAATTAACAGTGACAATTAAAACACACGCTCGAATAAAAGCCTCCAGGAGCTGTGGGTTATTTACTTTTCATTCTGCTTTGGCAGAAGATGTGAGGTGAATGACTCGCTGTACTTCCACAAACAAACCAAAAGGATACGAAGAAGAGGAGGACCTGGTGGTGCTTCAGGGCGCCGCACAGTCCCACAATGGCAACCAGGAACAGGAAGATGCCCACGCTGATGACCCCTGCCACCACCCTGATGCTGGAGACCAGGTCGAACCATTTCCCCCAGGTTGCCACTCCGATCAGCAGCAGGCTCACCAACTGAAGAGGAAGTAAACAATGTAACCATGGAGATAGGAAGGAAGTACAATCAATGTCACCAGGATGTGTCCTCTTAAAAAAAAGGGACTATCAGCCGCGGTCCAGACTACAACAACATTGTGCTTTCCGAAAACATTCTATCATAATTGTGAGTAAGGTTCGTGCATGAACATTAAAGTGATTCTATACTGCTATTATGAAAATCCCAATATGTGTTTTTAGTAGTATTTTTACTTTTTTTGTTTGTCGTTGACTTCATTGTGTCCAACTACAAACCAGTAAGTATGGCCTTGAATAAACTAAAAAAAGGCAAAAAGTAAGGTTTAAAAAATAAATAAAAGTAGTCATAGTGTTGATATTAATTCTTGGGCTGCAAATGATTATTATTTTCATTATCCACATTCATCTAAAGATTATTTTTTCGATTCATTGTTTTGTCTAAACTGTGAAACATGCCTTTTAGAACTGCACACAGGCGGAAAGTTAACGTATTCAAATGTGGTGTTTTATCCGACTACCGGTTCAAAACCCAAAGAAAGTCAGTTACTATCATATCAAAGTATCACAATCCTCATATTAGAAAAGCTGGAACTTTTGCCTAAATTATACATTCATCAAAATAAGTAAATCTATATTGGTGTTTGAATAATTAGTGACGGAGGACTTTTATAAAATAAACGTCGTTTTTCTCTGCGCTTGCAAAAAAAAAAAGATAACTGGATTTACTGTTAAAATAGATACCGTCGATATTTATCTGTTTATTTATTTACTCTTGCAACTTTACTAAAGTATGCAGAATAAGAGACACGGTTCTGTATGTAGATAGCAGCTCCAGAGTTATTACACAAGTAAGGTATACAATTCAGAACAGGCTACATTAAAAGAATTAGCAGCATTGCCAAAGAACAACAAAGAGTAAAGCAGTGTTTTGTGGTTACAGATGTTGTTCAGAGTTACATACAGCTGTTTCACTTCAGTTGAAAGAGGTAAAACAATGAAGTATTATAGAAGTTTATTTACGATTACGTTTTTATATTCTCTGAGGAAATCCACCAATAACACCAGTGTTGGTAACTTACTGGGGCTAATCATTCACCACCGACACCTGTCCGTTTCCACCACAAGGAAACTGGTCACAAAACAACCGAAACATTTGAATCTCTTTCTGTCTTAAACTCAATATTAGCACAAGTCACGACAGAAGCAGAGACAGCTGTTGCCGTTTTTAAAGCAGTCATTTCGGTTTCGGTTATTTCCCGGTACAACAGCCGTACATTCATACTTACAACATAAACTACATTAAGAGCGCTGAGTGCGTTCTTGGTGCAAACAAATCCGCCGCATACCATCGCTGCTCGCCGGTACAGTCCTTAAAAATAAATAGATTTCTACTTATCCCGGCTTTTCAACGAGACTGCGTCAGTCTCGAGGCTCTCTGGTCGCTTCAGGCTTCTTGCCTGCAGGTGAAAACGTTTCCTGAACGTTTCCTGCTCGCTGATTGGCCAGTTGCCTTTATTACACATACGTCATTGTAGTTTTTTTCTACAGTCAAGAACTAATGAACCCAGATGATTGAGTCACCGAGGGTCAAAGGTTACTAATGACCTCATCTTCATTTGGATCCTGCGCATTTTATTCACTCATCAATTTTTATGAATATGTGTATGATTTTATATTTAATTGTTTCGCAACAAAACTGAATACAAATAGTTCACAATAGTTTTAAAGGATTTACTGCAGGAGTGTTGTGTTTGACTGCATTGGATTTAGCAAGGAGGAGCTTAATGACTGCCAACAGAGTAAACTGAGTGTAAGACTACGTCTGTTTGTAAATGGAGTTTTAGATCGCCACCTGCTGGTGTTTATTAGGTTAAAAAGGTCAAATATGTCTATTGAGCTATGGAAGTCTCTCACTCAATTCAATTCAATTCAATTTATTTTTGCATAGCCCAAAATCACAAATTACAAGGCATCCTCTGTCCCGGAACCCTCACAGCGGAACAGGAAAAGCCCCCCCCCCCAATAAAACCCTTAACAGGATGGACAGAAGTGCAATAGATGTCAAGTGTACAGAATGAACAACATAACAGAATTACAACACATTCAATGCATATGACAGAGCCACGGCAGGAGGCAAGACCAGGTCCAGGTATCACCAGGATCCACGGAAACCTGCGAGGCGAGAAAGTACAGAGACTCCGGTGAACACACCATCATTTCTTCCAGTGGGATCTTTTGCTAATCTTTGCTTTGGACTTGTGATGGATCTAAGGTATTGCTGGCCTGGTTCAGTAAATTCAGACCTTCAGAATAAACTTCATCTGTTTTTAAATTAAAATCTATTTTAATCACATAAATGTACCAAATGATGTTTGAAGAACTGAGTCTTGGGAAATCACGAGTCAGCAGAGGGCAGAAGAGCAAGTGATTTGCATGAAGGAGGAAACTCACTGTCTGGATAAATATAGTAGGCTGTGTTAAGATTAAGTAAAGAAGAGTAGTGTACTTCACAGATAAAGCAAAAAGGGGGTAGAGGACAAGTTATCGTTCGAGACTTATCAGTACAACTAATGTACTAACTAATGTCCACTTTGATAAAGAAAATAAAAAATAAATAAGAGAGGCAGTCAAAATACAAGCCATCTGGTGTAGTAAAAGATTTCACTGCCAACTCTGTTGAAATTAAAAATAAGACCGGTGATGGCCTGGCCTCTGCTCAGTGTATGCTGAAATATGTGCCCGTCCAAAAATATCAAATCCCCAAAAAGCACCACTTTGTCAGTCTTACAACATTCCACAAAAGAAGAAGTG
The DNA here is from genome assembly GCF_910591455.1 of Pholis gunnellus. Taxonomy (NCBI): domain Eukaryota; kingdom Metazoa; phylum Chordata; class Actinopteri; order Perciformes; family Pholidae; genus Pholis; species Pholis gunnellus. The sequence continues at coordinate 22,220,015 of NC_136534.1, forward strand.
CAGGTCGTGATCACGCACAGTTTGTTTCTACGTGTCTGAAACCAAACCAAAGTTCACTCACAACAGCCTGCATTCAAACCTCTGTGGCGGTTATGAGTTTTATGTTGCTGTCTTTGAGATAAAGTGAATACTGTCTCTGATAAACCGGATAAGATAATGGAGGAAGAACTCAATTACGTGACGGTGAAGTTCAAGAACGACGGTGAGTCATGTTTTTTGATGTACTTTAATGATATACTACTTCTGTCTAACTGAGCTGTTGACAGTAGTGGAAAGTACATTTACTCCAGTACTTACAAGTACAGATTTGAGGTACTTGCTTTCTGCTGCTACTTCAAACTTACATTTGATTGGATTTGTTTGATGTATACATTTGTAAAATAACATTTTTACATTGCAGAAATAATATGTTCCACTGTTCTCACAATCTAAAACACTGACGTGCTGTTTACACAGTAGCCCAATGCAATCAGCAATGTATTTTATTGACAATACTTCCAAACATTTTGAATGCAGAGCTCCTATTTATTTTTATATTGTGGTATTGCTACTTGTACCTAACCACCAGCTCCTAGACACACTTTGTAATAAATGTCTTTGCACACACGTTATGCTGCTTGTGTAAAAGCAATTCCTCTAAATGTCTTTCATTCCCATCTAAAATTTCCACTTAAGTGTCTTTAGATTTAGAAAAATCGACGACACTCCTGAAACGTTAGTTTATCAGCAGACAAGGAAGTGACTTTTGAAAGTCTCTAATCTCAGAACTTAAGGTTCTCATTTCCTTTAAACTCTTTTGTTTTTTGCAGAGAAACCAAGCGACCTAGAAATAATCTATGAAGAGGTGAAGACCTGCGGGGAGCAGGCACGGGATACAAATCCTGCCATACCAGGTTATTTAGGGTTTACCATGATTCAAAAACATGAAATATGATTGATGATGATGACTATTTGCTAGAAAATTGATTGTTTTTTTGCTCTCGGAAGAAAATAAAAAGAAAGCTCCACTGTGCACACTGCTTCATCTGGTGGCAGCAGGTCTGGGGATTATTTGTGTCCTCTTGGTGTCGGTCGTCATCACACTCAGTATCTACGGTAAGTCGGTCTACCTGTTGTCCAGGACTTTCAAGGCAGTTTGATATTAAAAGTAAGTGCAACAGTAACAGTTTCTTCTCCAACTGCAGTCAGCACAGTCATGTCAGAGCAGCACAGAGAAAACATCAACTTAACAGCACAGAACATCAACTTAACAGCACAGAATCTGCAGCTGTGGACAGAAAAGACCAACTTAGAGAGACAGACCGAAGAGCTGACCAGAGAGAGAGACGGGCTCAACTGGACCGTCGGAGTCATCCTGCAATATGAGAACTTCCCAGTGAATACACACTGCCCACAGAAAGGTGAAAACATGGTGTAGTGGAAGTACATTTACTCAAGTACTGTACTTTATACAAAGTCAAAGTATTTATACTTCACTTGAGCCTTTACGAGGCGAATATTGTAACTTTACAATATCACTCACTCTACATTTGTCTGACAGCTTTAGTTACATTTGAGACATACGCTTCCTGTCCAGTGAAAAATCAATTATCTCCAAATTTGATGCTTTTGAATTTAAATGTTTGCGATAAATTGAAATTCTACCACTTCTTAAACTAAATCAACTATCCGAAAATCCTCTTGGTTGTTGTTTCTCTGAGTTCATGAAAAGTTGACTTCTCAGAGAAACATGGTTCTCACAGGACAGCGACGCTACAAACATGAGGATTTTGATGGAATATGGTGCATTGCTGTAGATTAAGCTGCCCAACAGTATAGGAGTTAGAGTTCGCACACATTCAAACATCTGCAGCAGTAAAATGCAACATACACATTATAGGGCCAGTGTGTGGCCTTCAGGGGATCTATTAGCAGAAAAGGAATATAACATTCATATGTTTTTATTAGTGTATAATCAACTGAAAATAAGTTTATGTTACCGAGGCCACTTGCACAATGCATATATATATATATACTGTATATATAAACGTTATCTGTAATAGAAAACGATTATGATTTATTTGTCTCGTTCTTGTTGAACAGTGTGCAAACCTTGCCTGGATGGCTGGGTGCTGTTCCAGTCAAACTGTTACATGTTTTCAACATCTGATTATTCCTCCCAATGGAGGAATTGGGAGGGAAGCCGCGATCACTGCAGACAAACGAAGGCAGATCTGGTGGTGATTGAAAGCCAAGAGGAACAGGCAAGACTGATTTAATTTGATCTAATTTTCTATTTTCATCGGCAGAGATAGAAATGAATCATGTCCACAACTGTCACAAAGATATTATATATTTATATATGTAGTTAGTTAATCCTTTCATTATAATTGTCTAAATAGAATGTTTTGCATTGCACCACACAGTTGACCAACAAAATCACCTAAGCTGCAGCTACTTAATTAAATTATCAATTTTTAAATGTCTTTTAGGTTTATTATTACTATTTCTCGCATATGTCTTTTCATGTGTGTATTACCATCTTTTGTGAAGCACAATGTATTGCATCTCTTTGTACGAAATCTACTATCTAATCTACCTAATATTATATATTGTAAATATGTTTTATGAATCTATTATAATGAGGACAAATAGATAAACCTTTCTCAATTATCACCTGCATAACAAACGTAGGAATTCATCAATAACCACACGAAAGAGTACCATGATGAAAGCCATGGCTATTGGATCGGCTTGAGCAAGAAGGACACGTGGACGTGGGTAGATGGAAGCAACTTCACTGTAAAGTAAGTACAAAAAAAACAGACTCACTGTCCCTCAAAATATGCCACATCCGCCATTTTAACCTCAGTGAATTGTGACCACAGTAATTCAGACACATTACTTTATCATTATTCTAAACAAACCGGACCATCGGCAAGAGGATTGGCAGTATTTCCCCTCCTGCATGCTGCGTTTTACTCTTTGTGCTGCTGGGATGTAGAGGGATCTGATGGACAGGCCAAATGAAGCAAAGATCGTCCAGTTTCCTAAAGTGGCAGATGGTGAAATTTGTAAAAAGCAGATAGAGAAATCCCTATCAACATCTCCCTCAGTAACGCAAAAGACAAAAACTAATTTAAGGAGACAACCGTTAATTATACAGTAGACTTTAGCATTGAAGGAATAGCTTGGGGGACATTTTGGGTAAATATGCGTATTTGCTTTCGATGCCACTCTCGTGTAGGAACATATTGTCAATCTTCTCATCTAACTCTCTGCAAGAAGCAACTAGGAATATTTCCCAAAACGTTGAGAAACATGGATTGATATCGTGCGATTCTTTTCTTCACCAGGTACTGGAGAACACAACAAGAGAACAGCTACAGAGACTGTGGTCTGATTCAGAAACAAACACATCCTCTGGCCAACTGGCGCAAAGCGAGCTGTTCCATGAAGAACCGCTGGATCTGTGAAAACAGAGCCTTGATCAAACCAGATCAGGAGTCAGCTGCATTATCAATATGGGTTATAAAACATTAAAGAAATAAATCTATCGACTAGAGATGTCAAAACTGATGTATGGGCGTTTTGCCTGTTTTTTTGTTGTAGTATTATTTAGTAAAGATGTATTGTATTTATTTCTACAAATGTTGCAGAGTACAAACTCACCTTTATAGATATATATGGCAGCTTGAATGTATGTATATACTGTATTAAAGAGATAAGAAAGCAAACCGAATAAAGACTATCAATCATCTATCTACTTTCTGCTTTTTGAATTTGATATTCTGTTCACATTCCTTGGACATATACACTCAGTGACACTTAATAAGGTACAACTGTACAGTCCAATGCAATGCAATTCAATGGCTCTGCCATAAATTAAATGACTAAATAAATGCATATATATATTATGATGCTACACTGTCATAGAAGTTTCGATTCAATGTTATTGGATAGCATTGAGGGCATAGTTAGTGGTGGTGTTGTACTGGACTGCATTATATTGAGAGGTGTTCCTAACATTCTGCCCTCCTCATATATGTTAATAGTAAGTACAAAGTTGATCAAATATAATGTTAACCAGTACAACGTTAACTATGACCTCAATGACCTCATATAATTCACACATTTATATCAGTAATCAGTAATCACATTTATCATCAGTTCTGCATTAGATCTAATGCAGAGTGTTCAGGGTTCTGCATTAGATCTAATTGATCATTATTTGGCATTTATCATCATTAGATCTAATGCAGAACTGTGTCAACTTCTGCTTTGGCAAAAGGTTGAACATTTGGTCGTTGCAGAAGCGGATGTATTCTTTAAAACACACAATACAACTTGTGTAATCAAATGCCGCAAAGCCACATTGGACCTTTTAGTATCACTGTTTGTTGAAAAATGTGTCATAATGCAAACTCGGAAGCTGCAATTTCTCTTCTCTATGAGGTAAAGTGCTGGGACATTTTGTTCAGTCACACACACACACACACACACACACACACACACACACACACACACACACACACACACACACACACACACACACACACACACACACACACACACACATTCTCTGCACTGAAGCAAGTACGGCGATCTACGACTTTTAAGGATGGAGGCAGAAATCCCCTATTCTACGTTGGTGTTTAACAATAGTGGTGCAGCTCCAAAGGGTAAGTGACTCCTGCTTTTTTAAATCGTGCATTTCATCGACTATTTAACATCTTTATCAGGGTTCTGAGTGGAAGAGTCACATTGCTGACCCGTGTAGTAACAAAAATAAGGTCACTTTATTGGTGTGCAATATAGTACATGACACTTTAACAACACTTTTTTCAACAGCACAGTTTCCAGTATTATTAATATTTGCTGTTGCTCAAATCAAATAATCCATACAAAGACAGTATTAGCACAAACTCCTATGTGCAATATGTGGGATGCTGTTTCTTTTGTGTACGTTTTGTTGCTGCTGTTTTTTAAATCAAAGGCCACATTATTTTGATCAATAGTAATGTATATTTAGCATTTAGAATTGGTCAAATTAGACTAACCCTCACAAAAACATGCCGGCATAAACGTACATTTTAGAATGTAATCTTTAACAATGTAACTACAATCTGATGATGGATTTTTACTACCCAACGCAGACTATGCCACTTATGTTTCAACAGGACAACTTCTCTCTTCTCATTTCCTTTTGTTGTTGTTTCTGTGTTCAGAGAAAGAAGAGGACCCGACGATTTATTCTGAAGTGAAACCTAAAGAGGCTGCTACCGAACCGAGTACGTTTTAAAATCTGTTGACTGTCCTTTTTGTTTATTTCATCAGTGAAGCTATACAATATCATCAACTGGAATATTCTTTACTGATAAAAAGAAAGTACAAATTCACACTTTATGATGATGAATTATTAGTTTAGTCAATAAAATAAAGCTAAATCTTCTCTTTTTGACCTGCTTTGACATCTAACTTGAATGTTGGGTGGTTTAGGTTCATATCATTTTGCCAAATTTACTCCTAAATGCTCCTAAAAAACATCAATAACTATTATAGAAGTGATGATAGTAGTATAGTTTACAATGTACATGGATCAAAAAGTACAAGTCACAGTTGTACAGTGTATTACAATACAAAATGACAATACATATTCCATAATAATAAGAATAATGAGTGACTTGATTATAACTACAATTGTGATTTGAATATACGTTTTCTCACTAGAAGCAGATGGCAAAGCAGATGGCAAAGCAGATGGCAAAGCAGCTGCACGCTTTCACTTTGGTGTGTTGGCGGCGTGTTTGGGGATACTTTGTGTCCTCCTGGTGGCGAGCATCAGTGTCATCATCCACTGTGAGTTAATAATAAGGCTTTGTTGATGACACCAAATGCATCTACTGATTGATTGATTGACTGACTGATGCGCTGTCTCCTTCCCATTCTAGTCAGTTCTGTGATGAAAGAACAGAGCGCAAACCTCAGCAATCTCAGCAACCTCACAGCAGAAAATCAGCTGCTGATCGAGGAGAGGAGCGTCTTAAGCAGAGTCACAGAGAATCTCAACAGGACGCTGGGAATCATCATGAAATTTAACACCTTTCCAGTAAATGAATACTGCCCAGATAAAAGTAAGTGTGTCTTGCTATGTTGACCATGTCTAGTTCTTAAGCCACTTTAGCTGACTGGGAATAAATCCATTTGTTTTGAAGACGTACGTCTGATTAAGGGCAGTATCCCTGCACGTATGTTAATACTCTGATATGCAATGAAAGCTGAGGACAGCAGTTGGCTTTTAAAGTTTCTACTCAGAGTAATTGTGAAAAACAGAAGGATAAAATACAAAAACTCCAAAAAATATTCCATGAACAAGAAGCCAGAGGCATTGTAAAAATAAATGTTGTACAGTAACAAGACAAAACTGAATTGACAACAGAGTAGATTCGCTGTCAAAAGAGCCAAATATTGTCCCTCATACATAGAACAAGTGTCACCAGCAAAAGATAAACGTTAAGTCCCAGGAACTAGAACCTTATAACGTACACAGCAAGTAAAAAGAGTAACATACATAAGTTAGCCCCACAGTACTAACACTTAGTTACTTAGAATGCTGTACTTAATCTAACCAAAAGCTAAAAAACAACAACTATTGACTTCAAGATGAGGGTACCAGAAGTGCAAAAATGCTCCTTTCCAGTTATAGGACTCATTCCTGCAGCACTCTGTAAGATATAACTAAAGAAACATGGCTGATCTGAAAAAAAAAAGTTATAGGTAAAAAAAAAAAAAAAAAGGTTTTAGAGTAAAAATACGCACATGACGCATAACCTATTGATTGAGATTGAGATATTTCTCTGGATCAATGAAAAGTTTACCTGCTGGTGGCGCTATAAGAGAAAAGTCAGGGGATCACCAAAGTCAGTAGGGTTGATTCTCTGGACTACCAAACGGCAATCCATCAAACAGATGTTGAGATCTGGACCAAAGTGGTGGACAGACCTATGGACAGACAGACATTACTAGAACCATGCCGTTAATGTGGCTAAAACACATTTGGAGGTTGTTTCTCTCCTTTTTCCTTCCAGCTGTTGTTAGTATTTTATTGGTGTTTTAATATAACATGCATATAGCTTGTAATTGTTATACTGGATGCATACACATCTGTTCTGTCATTGGGACCGAATACTTTTTTGTTAAACTTCATTTGTGTTATTCCATTGTGTTTTTTAAATAAAAGATTCTAGCATTGCTCCATTTCTCAGACGTGTCTCAGTGTCAGCCGTGCCGGAGTGGTTGGATTCTGTTCCAGGAAAAGTGCTACCTGTTTTACAATAAAGACGCTCCTTGGAAGACATGGGAAGACAGTCAAAAGTATTGCCAAGAGGCCGCTGCAGATCTCGTTGTTATTGATAATCTGCATGAACAGGTGAGCTCTAACAACATAACGCCACAGTAACTCAAGAGTTCTTAACTGTTTCAATTCAGATTTAGACATTAAATAGCAATTCAGAGTACCCAGGAAACAAAAAAAGAAAATTCACGTTACAACCATAATGCAATGGAGGAAAATAAATCTATATAAACAGTCAGTGTTTTTAATGTCTGATCAGAATCTATGTCTGGAAGTGTGAAACATGTGCATATTTTTCATGATCTGTCACGGTATGATTTACAGGAATTCATCAGTAATCACACCGAATACTACTTCAGCGAGTGTCATGGATATTGGCTCGGACTATATGAAACCGAAGACAACAACTGGGTCTGGGTTGATGGACGTAATGACACTCTAGGGTAAGAAAGTCTTTTTAATTTCATCATTCATTAAACATTTGAATTTAGTCATCTCTGGTGAGTTTCCACCAGGTCTCGTCTGTCAACAACCCTATAATGATCCCAGTTACAGCTGTTTTTAGAAACTTGGAATATATGAAAGTACTCTTAAGCAAGGCAGTACATTTCATGCAATGTATGCAACTAAGAAGCTGCTGAAAAAAGAGGGAGTGTGTTTATTTCTTTAATTACTTTTTCTGTATGAATTTAGTAGCTTGTCATGTGTTTGGAGTGTGATTTTAAAATTCGGACAATTTTTTATGGGCAGCTTTTTGACCAGAACAACATGCAAACTAAATCATATGTTTAAGACTGATTTATTTTATTAATTTTAAAAAGGAAAACACAAGTTAACTTAAAATACCAAAGAGTCCCAATAGTGTCCACTTACACTTTATATACCTTAAGTACACAGTACTTACTTAAGTTACTTTTACTTGTAACAGAGTCTTTGTTACTTTTAAGGATCTGAACTTATGTTGGTGATTGATTTACTTCAGATTTAATATTTAGTGATTCTTTCAATTTCAAGCTTTAAGCCAACATGGACGACACGTCCTCAAAATGCTCAGAAATATTAATTTATTGTTATTATTTATTTGTTCATGGGTAGCAGAGGTAGAATATCAATACAGGTATTGATATTCATGTTGTGTCTTTGAAGGTACTGGGAAGACTGTGGTGACCGTGGTAAATGTGGGCTGACGATCCACAGGAGGCATCCTACAGAAAGCTGGGATCCAGCAACCTGTTCAATGCAAAACAAATTCATCTGTGAGAGTGACGCTCTGATCTGGGACCCGTTCCTCGTACGTGGTTCAACTAAGTCGATCAAATGTCCTATTAGCCAGCTTAAATCAACCCGATGATTGAAGTCAGGCTATCTCGGTTCCTCAAAGGCTGATCCGCGCTCAAACAATCTCGTTAATTCGAACCAGACTTCAGTAATCACGATAATTGCGCGTGCCCGTCCTACTTCAAAAGGGGGAATCGTCTATCACCGAAACCATGATTTTCTAACAGTACGATGGCAAATAAACTCAAAGAAAGAGCCTCCGCTGACGAGCAGGAGATGATCATGAACGCATATGAGGAATTCAAGACCATAATCATGGCAAAATCTAACACCGCCACCGCTGCTAGACGAGAAGCATGGCGAAATATCGCAGACAAGTTAAATGTGTATGTGTTGGGAAAATGTACAGGTTAATTTTAAGTGCCTCATCAACCCAATCAATCAGATGATATTTCTTTAAATGTGCCTGCTGGCAGTAGGCTTAATGGAATGCATCATCCAATGAGATCTATAGCGAAAATAATTATCTCAACTCTTTCAGAATAAGTAGATAAAAACAAGCCCAAAGAGTATCTAATTGATATGAATTAGATACTTATGAGGATAGATGTACTGTATGCGCTTATGTATCATGTATATGTGTATATACATGTATGTGTAGATTACCATATAGAACTAGGAGTTTGAATATGTGTGTGCGAATGTATGGGCGGATCAGTATGTGTGTATTATTGATAATAAGCAGTGAAAATAAATTGTGTGTGATTCTCTCTATTCTTATCATGAGTCCACCTTAATCATTTTCTACAACAATGATATGCTATGGTGTTCTAATAACACTGTCATACAATTATGAGTGCTTTCAACCATCATGTAGTTGCAACCCAGCCATCAAGAGGATACGGGAGCAAGTACAAACTAAGCAAACACATTATTCAGAATGGTGAGTCAATACAACATGTGCCATGGTAATGTAATGAACACATCCATAAGTGTCTTAATCACCAGATAAACTTTAGGAACAGCACGGGATGCAGCGGCTTTCCCGATGTTACGTCAATATGTGGAAAAAGCTCAGCCCATTTGTCACGTGTGATTTAATCATCTATCAGTGTAATCTTCTTTGAATTATTGCAACTATATCAGTAACCTTCACTGGGAAGATACTGTGCATTATATCCAGATATCAATGTTATTCACTGTATCATTGACTTAAAAGAATATCAGTCAATGGAACATGTGTTTCCTACGATGATCCAAAACTCAAAATCCTTTAAGCAAGTGAACTTGTGCAACGTCTACACCAAACATTACATTTGCAAACTGATGCAACAAAGTTTAGTTCCTGCGGCCGGCTTGCTGCATGTTGTGTACTCAAAGTTTCTGGTGTTACATTAAAACCAACGTGTCAAAATGTGTTGTGCAAAGAACCTGTATTTTATATTGTGTATTAGTTTGTCCCTTCTGTTCTACCACAGTCGAATTCACAAACTGTTTTCTCATGTTTTTTAATCCCAGGTGTCGCTCTTCTTTTTCTGTTTGTATTGCGATTATTTTTCATTATTACTATTTTATCTTTACTTCCATTACTCTACCTGTCCTTATTCCTATTGTTTTGTCTTTTTGTATTTATATATATTTTTTATTATTACAACATTTTACTAAACTAAATATATAAAAGGAGATTCTTTTTTTTCCATGAAGATGGTAGTATCATATGAAATGTCACCAGGCATCAGTGGTGGAAGAAGTACTCAGATATTTTACTTAATGTTACTGTGAGGAACTCTTTACTGGTTATGAAACTGAAGCCTCTATATGAACTATATAAGTGAAAGAGACCATCAGTGAGAGGATTGTCTGTTTCTATTTAGTCTAAATGTCATCTGTATCTGAAAAGCAACTCATGAAGTTACATTATTAAATAAATGCAGGAGTACAAAACTAATTATTCTTAATTTTACAGTACTTGAGTATTGCTCTTTGCAGTAAACTCCTCTGGAATGTGTACTGAAATGATGTAATTGTACACACACCTACATCGCATGCACTTCATACGTCAGTTGAGTCAAAACTGTTGTAAGCTATTGCGACAAACTGTTGACACAGAGACTTAATTTCTCCATTTCTATATCTTATGTGATCAGGTGTAAATTAGAAAGGTCAAAGTTGTGAAAAAGGTAAATTAAAAATAAAAAACTAAGGATTGGAGGGAATCATTTATATATTGAATGTGGAGCTACAACACACAGTGATCTGTCATTTTCTGGGTATCAGAATTTAAAAAAAGAAATCACACAATTGTAGTTTGATGTATCGCAATATTTAATTTGCATATAAAGTTCAGAATTTCATGTAATACCAGTAGTTTCATTTGTGTCGTCAGTTAAACAAGATGCAGAAAACTACACTCAATTCCTTACATTTCATATTCTACTAAAATGCATATTTTACATTTAGTGGTCAACACAGGCGACTTGCCATCTCTTGGCTCGTGCTATAATTATTTGACGTGTCGTTACCTAAAAACGTCAACACCACACTGACTTGTAGCTTAAATCTAAAAAAATCTGATTGATTCAGATGAACACATTTCATGTTGTATTTTATCAATAATCTTAAAAAGTCTGCATCACCAGCTAAACTGCAAAAAGTAACTGAACTGACCTCATTTCCTGAGTCAATTCAGCGGCAGGTTAAAGTCAATTTAACAGCTCAGATATAATTGATTAAGAAATGTATCGACTAGCATTCAAGTGAGGTTGGTTAACAGGCAGAATTTCTGGAGGCCATAACCTTGTTACTGGTCTGAATGACTAATTAAAAATATTCTTCGAACAATTAATTTACATAACTGTCCAATCAAAGAGCACAGCGTCCATGAAGTCCATGTTTGGCACATAACTCAGTGATTCAAGAGAATGCTAACTTTCCAACCAGCCAAGACCAATCTGTTTATTAAACAAATATTACTCTTTGGACTTCTTCTTCTTCTTTGGAGGAAGTGTCTCCTCGTTATCTACATATGATTTGTCCTTTTTACACTTTTTCCTTTTCTGCTTTACTTCCTCTGTAACTTCTGCTTCCTCCAACAGAACTGCAGCTTTTTTCTTTTTGGGTTTTGGTGCGCAGTCCTGGACCAGCTCGGATTGGCTGGGTTCTGTGTTGTTACCCTCCTCTTCCTCCTCAGCAGGTTCACTGTGGGTTTTGGAGGATTTCCTCTTCTTCTTCTTCACCTCTGTGTGCAGCTCAACAGTCTCCTCGTGGCTGCTGCTCTCTGCTGCAGGTGAAGTCGTTCTTTCTTCTTCGTTCCGCTCTGCATTATTATGTTTCTTTTTGCGTTTCCTCTTAGTTTTATGAGAATGGTCTGCGTCACTGTTTTCTACATAGATTACATCATTGTCAGTGGAAACTGCATCAGTTATTTCCTCAATGTCCACGCTGGCTTTCTTTTTCTTCTTCTTTTTGGGTTTAACATCCGTTTCAGGACTTACAGACTCTTCATCACTATTCAGCTCAATAACGCTCACAGTGGATCGAATCTTTTTCACCTTGTTTCTCTGAGAGTCCTTCACCGTCTCTTCCTGCCTCTCAGCTCTCTGGTCAGCCGACTGTGAGGTCGGTGGAGTCGGTGCAACACAAACCGGTGGAGCACTTGCCGGTTGGCTCTTCTTGCCGTACTTAGCCATGAACTCAGCCTCCTGCTGCTCTAGCCTGGCTAACTTGGCACTCATGGTCAAGCCATGCCTGGCTCCTCTAGAAAACAAAAACAGAAATGCATCAGAAAATAGAACCATTTATATTTGTAACTTTACTTATTCAGTATGACAAAATACTTCAAGATCAACTTACTTGTGAGCCGTGCGTCCTCCACAAGCCTTCATCAGATCAGCATCAGAGAGCCTGTTGAGTAATAATGAATAAAGTGAACACTTTTAAAAACAGAGTTAAATTGTGCTTCTGAAGTATCGTAATTAAAAGCTGATTGATAATAAAGAAATGGGAAAACGCGACGCAACTTTTGAGAAAAGAACAATTATAAATCTGAACCACTTCTGCATCAGATGAAGGTCTCACTTTGTGGTGCTGGAGAGATCCAGTTTCTGGTCGTCCTCCTCGTCCGAGCTACTGCTGTCGTCTGAGCCGGAAGGCTTTGGATCTGGCTGCTCCTGACCAGACAGCAGTGTGGCTGACTGAGAGAGAAGCAAATAAAAACAGTGACAGCAATTGTCAGGTCAGACCACAAACACCTGAAAGCACCATAAGTAGTAATTTATTTAAACTACCAAAAGGATAAAAAACTGATGTTTTACTTTTCAGAACAAAACCAACAATAAATTCATCCCACTAAATATTGCCTATGTAGCTACTCCTCTGTGCCATTTACCTCCATTCTCAAACATTCATTAATTGTTTATTCCATAAATAAGAAACAAATAAATTACTTTGACAAAGCATCCATAAAGTTTGGCTTTAGCCAGAGCGGCTTTCCGTGGCTTTTTATTGGAGATCATTCCATCCTCTTCATCCTCCTCCACCGTCTTCTTCAACTGAATACCGTTCTGGATCACACAGGGAAAGGTTTTTAGTTGAAAGTGACTTTAAAAAGGTAACTTACACCTCAGGGACCCCAACCACAAACTGTTCTAACTACTGCCGTCGGGCAAATGGTACCGCAGCATCTGGTACTTTTTTTGATTACTTGCATTATTTTCTTTTTATACATATTTAATGAGCCTTGCTAAAGGGAGCCTGAGACCCAAGCTTTTCATTGCTGATGATTGCGTCTCTGTAATTGTTGTGCATATGGCTATAAATAACTTAAAACTTGAACTTTAGTTCAGAGTTTAAGGACCTAAATATGGCTTTTTATACACTTTAAAAGTTGTTGCTTTAAGCCACCAAACTGCTTCTAAAACCAGTGTCCCAACAGTGTACCTAACTGCAGCTACATTCACAAGTGGAGGAGAGGAATCAGTGTTGAGTGTTCCCACTCATGAATCAGCTGGGAACCTTTTGAAAAGCTTGACTAATGCATGAGCCGAATATAACAAGTGATACTCATCACATTATCACAAAAACAGGTTACACAACTACCTTACATTATTATGAAAAATAGCAAGACAGCATCACTCATTATTTAGAATAAATAAATGTCCCCTGATCATATTGTGTTGAGTCCAGGTGACTGTGAGCGTGTCTGACTGTGTGTGGTTCAGGTATCAGAAGGTAGAAGACTCACCTGATCAGATTCCACCTGCAGACTGGAAGAGGCCTTATTGAAGACATGATCCCACCAGTGGAAGGTGAACTGCTCCCCTTCCTTATGACCGACCTGGAAGAGAAGAGCAACATGCGAGTTTACAAAAAACACCAGTGATGGACGTGATGAGAGCGAACGCTGCATAACACCAGATATCACTCACCCCTCCTTTGTCACATTTCACTTTGACCTGGATAGCTTCTGCTATGCCGTTCTCCCGTCGCCCCAAGCCTTTACCTGAGGAGAGAGGACTGGATGAGGAGTCTGCGCCTGTTTCTGACACACTACAGTGGCTGAATCGTTGCACAAAAGACATGCGAGTATCTTACCGTGTTCCCAGCCGTGACGCAGGAGTTGCTGCTCTGCAAACTTCAAGGCGCGACTTTTCTCTGGTACAACCTCTGCCATCTGATTAAAAGAACAGTTAGTAGAATATTAGGCAAACTTGAATAATTTACTTTTAATTCTAACACAAAACGTCTTTAAATGTGTGTGTAGTACCAAAACAGTTATTCTATTAAAGTATGGTACACGCCGACATCTGACTGTGTGCAGACAGTTGTTTCCAACATCGCATTTTGAATTAGAATACTTCTGATAAACTGAGCATGCTGCATTGCTGTAGATTAAACTACATTATAGGAGTTAAATTCAGCACAACCTTAAACATCTACCGCAATAAAATACATCATGCACTTTAATACAGCAGCAATAGTAATCCCGAAACATTATATGTAATAGTAAAACACTGACAGGAACATTTTACTGTACAATGGCAACTTTTGTTAAGTACGTTTTACAGATAATACTTTTTATACTTTTACTTAATAATAAACACTCTGCTCTATGTAAACACGTTTGCCACATAAATATTAATTCAAAGGTTTATTTTAAACATTGTACTGCTACGTTAAGCGCACTTGCATCCGGAAAATAAGCATTTCTGGTGGATAAATCACGTTTTAAATTTCCTCAGGTTTTTCCTCTCTGACAGGACTGAATTGATGCTAACAGCTAACATAAAAGCATAACATTAAAAGCACCTCATAACAAATCATTCACATTTTACACACAACGCCAACACGTTATAAAAGAAAACACGATAACGTACCTCTGAACGTCTTGATTCAGTAACACTGCATCACTACAACTGAAACAGGAAAAACATTCATTTAAACGCGGCTGCAGTCGCTAGCCATGAGGTTTCAGAAGAAAGCTGACATGACACCGGAAATACGTCACTACAGCTCCGCCTTCGTTTTCTTCTTCTCGGCATCATTTTACAGCAGGGACGCATTCAGCAGGAGGACCGGCAGCCCACGTTCATCTCTATAGAATAAAAGCCCAAATATGTTCGTAGACCTGTATTAAAATGATTAAAATACCGTTTGGAGCCTAAATGATATCTCCACCTTGCACTGTAATAATACCTGTGGTAGAAACAGTATTACAAACCCTGCATTTAAAAATATTAACATTGAAATATACCTAAAAGTACCAAGAGTAAAATGCAGATTGGCCCATTTCATATATATACATATAAGTATATATGTATATGTATATATATATATGTATCACTGGATTATATTTATTGATGGATTTATATGTGAGTGTCACGAATGTTACAGCTGTAAATGTGAGGTTCCTTTCAGCTGCTTTATATAGTGCTTTGTGGTTTAAGTATCATGATTCATAGTGAATTCATATTTTTCTAATAATAATCTGCATTTACGAGTAACTAAAGCCGTCAAATAAATGTTGTGGATGTAGTTTTAAGGTTGGAAACATCTGTATCATATATTCTTTAATGGCTTGTTCCAGATGTTTATTTAGCAAAATAATTTTTGTTGAAATATTCAAACGCAAGACTTCATGCTTTTCATGTAGGCACCATCCCATCAAATAGAAATGTTCTCCAATGTACTGTACATCATTTTATACACATTTCCCCCAAATTAACCCTGACATATCTGGTGCCTTTGAAAACATTTGGATCTCAAGAATTTTAAATAATGTTGTGCAGGTTTGAAAAAAAAGTTTGTCTGTACAGCGTGCAATTTTAAGTCTGTCCCAGCGGGGGATCAGAGAATATCGTGGTAGCCGTAAAACATCAGGATGGCAGTAGATGGCAGTGTTTCACACCAAAATAATAAAACATATAGTTTTTAAGTTTTAATCTGAAAAGCACATGCAATGCTAATTGCATTTACATATTGAGTTCCTCTAACACATTAAATAAGCCATATGTAATATAATGAGGGGGTGTTACTGGTGTATGACTGCAGGCAGAATCAAAACTGATATAATGACTGCTCTTCTCTTTGATCACAGCATATCTGATGGATGCATTATTCAACAAATAGCTTGCAGGATTCATCATCTCCCTTTTATGAGATTAATGGTCAAAGGCAGCTCAATACCTCAGATGTTATCATACCGGACTGAAAACAGGTTCAGCCTCTCTGCTTCCCAAACAACGAGAGAAATAAGATAATCTAATGATACAGTGAATAATACAACAGCAGGGGACATTCTTTTCTCTTACTTTTACTTCTTTTAGTACATTTTCCTGATTATACTTACATCCTGAAATACACAAATTAAATAACATTTTCAATGTAGAACTTTTACTTGTAACAGAGTATTTTTACAGTGTATTACTTACTTAAAGCTACTACAAGAAATGTCATTTAATGTTGATTTTGGTGGTCCATGTGGACGAATGTAGTAGAAAGTTACATCCAGGATTGATCACTGAAGTCTTTTCTGACCTCACAAAGACAACTACAAGCACATCTGAAATGAAGACATCCCCTCTCCGTGTCCTCAGCATGTGGCTGCTGCAGAGCCCCTATTAGACCAACAGGAAACAATTTAATTTCCCCTTGTTCTTGGTTTCCGTGCAGTGAGGATGTTTGTCCCAGCAGGCCTCCATCCATGAGTTGTTTATCTGTGTCAGCGCCCAGCAGGGGACGGACACCGGTCCTGAACAGGCTGGTTATCATGGCTGGCCTACTGTTTGGGAGGAAGCCCTCCAACTGCTGTCTGCAAAGGCTGAGCGATAGTTATCTGAGAGGAGGTTATTACACAGCTGTCAATAGATCATGTGTGTGACAGACAGAACGAGTGTTTGGACCCTCCACATACTCTGTTTTATGGTATATGGTTTCCAATTAAAGTGCATCTTCATGCTACAGCATGCACATATATTTTATGCAGCAGTTTGGAGAAGACCCTCTCCTGTTTCAACATGAAAATGCACCCATGCTTAAATCCAAATTTGTTTGATTCTTTGTGCTAAGCTAAGCTAACCAGCTGCTAGCTGTAGCTTCATATTTAAAGACATATAAGGTATCGATTTTCTAAACCATCAGGGGAGAATAAATATCAAGATCTAATGAACAAATATCCTGTAATCAATCAATCAATCAATCAATTAAGTCTGTCTGTCTGTCTGTCTATAGACATCAAGGTCTGCAGGTCGGTTAAAGACAAAAACTCTATCTCCTCCCTTGACCTCCCTGAATCTCCTCTCTACCCCATCCCTCTTCTCTCTCCCCTCCTCCTCCTCCTCCTCTTCCTCCTCCGCCTCCTCAGTCCCCTCGCTGTCACAGTTTTTCCAGTTTCTTTGGCTCTACTTCAGGACCCTCCCCCGTTGGATGCGACTGCTCTCTTTCTCTCTCTTTCTTCTCAATGTTTTCACCGCTGGAAGATTTTTCTAAGTCTATGAGAGCCTAAAAAGAAACGCATTTTTTTTTTCCATCTCAATTGCGTCCATGGAAGTTGGTTTCTAATTGCGATATTAGATATTATAATCCGGGAGTTCTTGGCTGGCAAGGTGAGTAAAATACTGTCAGTGACTTCAAACAAAACGGGATTGTCACCGAGGATTTTTCACGTTTTATTTGAGAGCCAAAGCTTTTTATGACAGCTATGATGATAAGCTACTGGTTAATAGACTCGTCTTAAACCGTGTTTGTTTCTTCTTCTGTTTGCTTTCGCCTCTACTGTGATCTGTGCTGTTGTGGAAAATATTGCAACATCTATCAGAATCCTAAAATCTAGGGACGTTGAAGTGTAGCAATCTTCTGTGAGTTTATAGTTACTTTTATAATTGCTGTAGTCATTTACAATGGTATTTATTTGCTGAAATGGGTAAACTTGAGCACTTATGAACAATTTGGTATTGATTTCCATCTGGCTCTATAGGAAGACTACATTTATTACTTAAAAAAACAAATAAAGATTGTGTCTTCTAGATTGTGGATATTTGTGAACAATAATGGAATAAGTAAGTAAAATCTACTCCATTTGTAGTAAGAGTCACACATTTAAAATGTTGCTTAGAGCAGGTGGAGAGTGACTATAATTACATTTATTCAAGTATACAACTTTACTTCAAGTACTAGTATAACTTTCTTTATACTTCTACTGCACTACAGTTTAGAGGAAAATACTTTTGCATATGATGAGCTCATGAAATGTCAAATTTGTTATGCACTAAACTACAACAACATGCGTACACATCAGTATAATAGTATAACACTCAGGACCATTTTTCGGAATAATGAGTATACCTTTACCTGTGATACTTCCAAGTACTTTTGCCAACAATGATGTACTTTTACTTACATGATATTTCCAATGCACCTTTACTAGTAATGTTTTTATCGCAGTGCAGCACTGCTTAAAGGAAAGTATTATCAGCAAAAGGTACTTCCAACTATTACTCTAACAGTACAAGTACTCTTTAAGCAGAATGGTCCCTTTGTTACTGTTATATTACAGTATAATATTGTTTTAATATCTCTATAGCAAATTTTAACTACTTTATCTTCGTTACAATGTATCATATATTAGAAGGCAAATGTATGTTTTGCATGTCAAATCTTAATTTGCAATGTAAACAGTAACTACAGCTGTTAAATAAATATTATGGAGTAGAAGTATGAAGTGGCATTAAATTAAGATACTCAAGTAAAGTACAACTACATCAAAATTAGGTAAAGTCCTTGAGTAAATGTATTTACTTTCCTCCACTGGTTGTGAAAGTTGTCACATTTCTTTACCATTTCAGGCAGATGTCTCAAAACAGTTTGATGTTTTGATGCTTTATTGATCGCTGTGTGAAAAGACACATTATCAATAAAACCATCTGTCTGTTCATCAAGTTATATTATTAGTCAGCACACATATCAATTAAAAAAATCAATTAAACCACTTGCTCAAGTGAACTCCATTGTGTCACCACTTCAAACACTTGGCTGACTGAGTTTTTTGGCATCTCTGGCCCTTTTTTGAAAACTATACCCAGAGAGTGTGACTCAGAAAAGCTGAGATCCTCTGGCGTGTCGTCTCTATCGATTCCTTACAGAGGAAGTCGCTGGGATTAGGTCTGTTGTTTCCTCAGTGCCCACCTCCTCCTCCTCCTCCTCCTCTGTCGTGTTTGATTTTCATTAAGTGGTTAATCCGAGGTTCTGGATTCACCTCTCGGTCTGTGTTTCGGGTCCCGGAGGAGCTGTGACTCACGCCAATGAAACGTGGCGACGAGGTGGCAGCAGCCCAAACAACTGTGTGACATCCTGATGGCGTGACTCAACTTTCATGTCCTGTCAGTGGAGTTAATCAGGTGAAGCAGATGGTTTTCTTTGTCTCTGCAGATGTGAGTGCATGTGCATATACTGACACTGAAAACAATATGGACTCTGCTGTGTAACGGTCCACTTATAAAAGGGAATACGATTAACTAAAGATGCTTTCATAATCTGATTGTGTCCTCATTTTGACATTCTTTTCTATAGAGCCAATGCAGGAAGCAGTGAAAGATCAGCAGTTATTGATTGGAAGCACTACATTTAACTACTACTGCATAACACCAGGTTGTTCATATTCCCTTGTTGACAAATTGACTTACACTTTTACAGCCACGATCCTCTGCAAGTCTATAGTCATAAAATGATGAACTGTTGCACATCGAAGCACATGTTTTGGAAACAAGCTCACTGCTTCTCCTCAGCAGAACTGTGAAATCACCTCGTAAATTTAGCATTTCTCCACTTAAACACTTATCTGTGGCTCATGAATGAATGCTTTTTGATTAAGGAGACCGTGGCACCATTGAAGGCATAAAAACATCTGTGAAGGAAGGAGAGATATGATTAACTATCAGAGTAAATCTCAGCCACCTGGTTTGGACTCCTGAACTCACATATGCTCTGGCAACCAAATAGCACCTCTCTGACAGCAGACTGAACTTTCCTTTGTCATTCTCCAAGTATTCCTGAAAGTACTGTGCCATTTTTAAATGTGCCATTATTCACATTTCATTGAATTATGCATTTGAGAAGTAACACAACTGTCCCTCCCTGAAGCCATCTTTGTTTTTCTTCAGTGTCTTCATATGAGATCCTCATTAGTGGAAAAATAGCATCTCCCCCTTGAAAATGTGCCTGCCCTCCTCCAGACTGTTTCAGCTATATCAGTGGTATAATGGTGACCCATTTCTTTTCTTTTTGTCTGGTCGGACCACAAACCCGTCTCTGGTCTGACAGCTGGAGATCTGGCTCACTTACCGTGTGTTTGTCCAGGAGAGGACTCGGGCTCAGGCGAGCTATCGGATATGTTTTGGTTGGAGATGACACTGGCCAGAGATACAAAGAGATAGAAATAGAAAAAAAAGTAGAACTGAGGGAATAGACATTAGTGTTAATTTGATCCACCAGTGCCTGGACATTTGTTAAATGTATTGTAACACCATACATATTACCCACAGTCCCTGCGTGTTGTCTTTTGAAGGCCACGCATTTTCTTGACAAGTTTATGCACGATGGCCACACACCATTTGTGTGTTATTTATGGAGATCACAGTGTTGGGTTATGCTTTGAAGCTTAGACTTTGTGCTAATAAATTACTTGTGTAATTTTAAACGGTAATCTGCAAATTTCAATCCACCTCTGTTGTCCTGACAGACACAATATCTCAACACATCTATCTAACGGATGGCCATGATTTGTTGCCCAGACATTCATTGTTCCCAGAGGATGAATCCTTAATGACGTTCATGAATCCAGAGTTCTCCTCTACGCCATCATGATGTTGACATGTGAGGATTTCAGTGAAGTGTGAAGGAAATTTGGTAAAAACATCCATGACAGGATGAATTGAAATCATTTTGGTGATCACTTAAAGGAGCAGAGAGTAGGATTTGGCATCTAGTGTTGAGGTTGCAGATTGTACTGAATACCCCTCCGCTCACCCCTCCCTTTCCAAACGTGTCAGAGAACTACGTTGGCTTTAAGGGATTGTAAAAACACAAAAGCCGTCTCTCAAGCCAGTGTTTGGTTTGGCCGTTCTGGGCTACTGTAGAAATGTGCAGTGCAACATGGTGTACTCCGTTAAGAGGACCCGCTATGTATGTAGATATGGAGGGCTCATTATAAGCTAACAAAAAGACAATGGGTCTTAGTTTCAGCTGGTAATATATTAATGAAAACAATTATGAATATCTACGGCGTGACAACCGGGGCGCATTGTCCTGAGTGCTAGCTAGGGTTTGGGTTGTAGTGCTCCAGATCAGTCTTGGTCTCCAGATCGGTCTCAAGTCCACTTTTTGAAGGTCTTGGTTTCGTCTTCAAACGGACCACATTTTTTTTCTGTCTTCTCTCCGACAAAGAGGATTTTATTTCAAGACCACAAATGTGGGGATGTCACTAAAAGGTCCCAGAATAGATGTATTTGTTAACATCATAACTCTCATTGCTCATACAAAACAAAGGGCAAATCCCACACATAAAATTCACATCAGCAATGCCTTTTGATTATTTTATCAAGACATATCTCATGGTACACATATACATAGCACTATAAAAGAGCTGAATGAAGACAAATCTTCATTTGTTTTCTGTGGGTGTTTTTATGGGAATGTGGATCTTTCAGATCGATTTGAGGAGTGTCAAGGATTTGCATGTTCCACATTTTATAGTAACTACGTCATGCAGTGAGAGCTCTGGTCTGGTGTTTGTCTTTACTCTGTCACGTCCTGCCTTGATCGTGGTCTTGACTTGCCCCTCAAAGTCTTGGTCTTGTCTTCGTATCGATACACTTTGGTCTTGGTCATAACTTAAGTCTTAGGACTTAGGTTTAGGTGGTCTTGACTACAACACTGGCGCTGGGTCTGTGGTGATGTTGGCAAACCCAGCGTGTCTCGTTAACCATGCTTGGTTGGTGTGATCTTTTTGCTGCTTCATCACATTTCAATCAATATATTTATGATTACATTGTTTACAATACCACACAATTGTTAATCCAGCCTCTTAGTTTTGCTATCAAAGTGCACCAGAGTGATTAATTCATCTTTAAATTGTCGCATAAAAAATTCAAGGTGAATATTCCTGTATTTTGTCATATATCACAGAAAACAAAATTGCAAAAGGTCTTAGAGCAAAACTAATACTGTTCACTAACCTGTTGCAAACCATTCCCTCTATTTTAAGCTACAACCAGCTCGACAAAGCTGCATGATGAGGTTAAGGCAGTCTGTTGTTTATGATGTGGGTTTTTAGTAGGATCGGAGGTAGCTGGAGCTGCAGGGGCTGCCAGAAGTTGTCTTGTGGCAGGGACCACTCACTGTCTGAGAGCATCTTTCTTCATGTTTCTTTAGTTTTTTTTGGCTTTTGGTGCTAAATAGTGTTTCTGCATTCTCGTGTGGGTGGTACTGGGTGGTACTGGGTGGTGCTCTTTTTCCTTATGCTGCCTGTTGATTTATTTCTCTGTTACACTGACTTTTATTTATGTGTAAAATGTTACAAGTAACCGGAAATTCTGTTGATTCATCCCACACATTTTTATACACCAGCTTTCCTTATGAAAGTTAGTAACATGAAAAGACCTTTGTCTACTCACCAAGCTTTTTATTTTTGATGCTAAAAAAGTTGTGATGAAAATAACAAAGAGCACAGAGAATTCAAAAGAAGGTGACAGTGGGTTGAATATTCCTACCACAGGCTTATATAAGCCTTTCAACCCCATGTGCTCTGCAGCCGTGCAAGTAATTTGCAGCAGATTCGACTGCAGCCCTCCGGCTCGGGGGAACATGTACAGTTTCATTGGGCTCTGGCTCAAATAACCAATCATAAAAAGCAGAGGTCGGGGGGTTTGGGGCTGGAGCAGGAGGAGGAGCCAAGAGCGGCTTGATGAAGTGACCACAGACTACTTGTACTGTGGTGAGGGTCTTTCCTGAAGTTGCTTATGTTGGTGGTTGGTGTTTTGGGGTGGTGGGTGGAGCAGCAGTGGAGACATTGTTCATTAAGATTTCAGGGGTTTTCATTGGTGTCTATGTCTCCCTGTGAAGTCTATGCAGGATATCTGGAACCAAGTGAAACCTGAGATGCAGAATTAGAGAAAATGCAGCACCAAATATGAGGTTCAGAGGGCTTCTCGCTCTTTTGTTTTCATATCTGTGATGAAAATGGGGTTATGTTTGTTTTTATTTGTTTTGAACACTTTCCCAAGCAAAAGTGGTTGTGCGAATGGAGCGCTGCATGTGTAGTCAGTTATGAGATGAAAAACCATGAGTTTACCATACAAGATGTGAGTTTTTGCATGTGGAAAACAAATGGCCTTTGTGTCATGCTTGGCACCAGGCGGACATGAACTGCTAGAACACTTGATGTTTTTCTTGAGCTCATACCCAAATCCACTCCACCAGCTGCGTTAAGCTATGACTCTCACAGTCGTCCATCTTGCATTTTATGAGAGGACTTATTTTCTTCTTTTTTTTTGTTCATTCCATTTTCCAGGCCACTTCAGAAAGACAAACCTATCAAGAAAGGCAGGATGACAGATTTTCATTATTTGTCAGCATCCTCATTTGGAAAAAAATGATTATTTGTAAAAAAGAATGGACACAGAAGCCAAAAAGAGGTTTGCTGTTGGAAAAAAAGTGTGAGCCAGGACAGGTCTGATGACATCGTTCAAGGACTTTTCCTTTTACACGCCTGATTTTATTCCCAACTCTCTTCTGTTTACTTGTCAGAGGAAGAGAATGTTGAGATGCAGACCTGGATGTACATGCAAGATGTTTCCTACCGGCTTCCTATTGTTTGTCCCAGTTTTCATTCCCCTGGCGCCGCCTGGTGCAAAGATGATTGAAGACAGAAGACAGAGCTCGGACCTGAGGGACAGGGTCTGACTTTATTGAAAAACTGTAAGAAACTCAGCTGAAGAGATGGAATAATTAGTTGGAGACAGATGATAATGAACCGGGTAGTTGTAGTCAATTAAAGAGTAATGAGGAAAGCATGTTATCTTCAAAGACATTGACTCTGTAGTAACTTGCTTTTGCAATGTGTTAACAACAAAATTGCTTACTTGCTCATTAACTGGTAAATAGTTTGAACTAATCTGCAGCACCTTTTGAAAAGCTGGGAGAATCCTCACTGCAAATAAAAAAAAAAAACAATAAAAAAAAAAAAAAACATCCATGACTCTCAGACGACCTGCTGTGTTTCCCGCTGCTTCCTGTTTGCCTTTTGGGCATCCAGAAAAAGAAAAGTGTTAACAATTTCCCCTCCACTTGGTGTCCTTGAGTTGGAACATCATACCCAAACAAGATGACAGGCTCCTGGACATTCTCCCTCCTTCCACCCTCAGTGTTTGCCCTCCCACAGCGTTTCCCAGGATGTCCTGTGCGGTGCCTTGTATCTGGCTCTCGTCTCCTCTTTGCCCCCTGTCTTCCTGTTGGGTTGGACAGACATGCAGGTGTCATACCAAAAAGCCCCAAGAGGTTAATGTGTTGCACAATGCAGATGCCAGGGCTTTTAACTTAAGCACATTTCACAACGCCTAGTCTCATCTTTCTTTAGCCAAGAGGCTTTCCAACAAAGTGAATTAATGGCACCACCTGTGGGGTTTGAAACAGTTTCAGTCTAATGACACTGCTGGGAAAAGCACGGAGGATAAGACTAAGTAAAGGAACATCTCTGAGGGTTCACCCTCAGGGTAGCACACGTGGCCGAAGTTTTTCAGTGAAGAAAATATGGCTTTAACTTCCAGATGTTTGCAGGATGAGGCCAATCTGGAGAGAGGGAGGGAGAAGGAGCTTTTTGGGCTACAAAAAAACCTAAAATGATCACTTAATAAGTTGCAGGTTTCCACCTTGTCCTCCAGAAAGGCAGCACACCATATGCGTGAGCTTGGCCTGTAAATCAATGGGGTTTAACTTTTAGGAATTTACTGGCCCAGACTGGACTTCCTGGAAATAGAGATAGAGAAGGAAAGCCAATAGAGATAATCACTGATAACTATTCTGGTGAACTCTACCTGCCTTGATGGTGCTCTGCGGCTGCTGCCTGTGTTAATGTTTTGCCAAGCGTTTCCTGGTTATAGGTGCCTCAGTTACTGTAGATGCTTGACCACATGGGAGCAATTGAAAATGCACATCTGTCTTCCAGAGTGCAGCTCCCACTCTCCTTGCACAATGTCTGTGCCACCCTACAGGCAGAAACACTCATTTGGTAAAGCACCCATTCATTGTCCATGTAGAAGAAATGAATCCTTGACACACGTGGCAGAAGAAAGTCATCAACAACAACAATAGAAAAATATGGCCACACGGTTCCCAGCTCGCTGCATTGCAGCAGCTGCAAGAGAAAAAAGAAAGATCTGCCATCCAGTCACATTAGAAGTGTTGTCTTAATAGAAACCAGATGTAGCGTGGTTAAAGTCTGTTACTGTAAATTCATACAACCGTGACTCAAAAAACTACATTAACGCTGTTGCATGGGAACATTATACACAGTATAAAATATGTCCCTCTAAAACATTGTGTTTCCATAAAGGCTGATGCTTACTGTGATGTTATTCAGACGCCGCAAGACATTCAGACGGATCAACATAATCTTGTCAGTCGCCATAGACCCCAGAGGAAGCCCATATTTTACAAAACATATATCAACAAAACACAGAGGTGTTTTTATACAGTAGGCCTCGATCAATACAGAAAAGAAAATTCTTACTAAGCGCAGCATCAATTATTTAAAATAAGTTTATAATTGGGTTTTGTGGACACATTCAGCTTCCGTGCTCGTGGAGGGTTGTTGCCAAAGCAGATGGGGTTCGAGTTCACACCTCTCCAACAGAGTTTGGGCAGCAGCTCCCCCACCACGAGGGTCAAAACCACAAGAGTAAGCAATCTGCACGGTCTCCAGCCAAAAACAAAGGTCGTAATGGAAAGAAAAGAGAGCAGTGTGCCTGTGTGTGTGTGTGTGTGTGTTGAGGTACATGGAACAGGCAAGGTCTGTGTGCGCACATCTGTGTTTATGTCGATGTTCGATACAGAGTTTTGTGATGACTTGGCAGTTTTGGCTGCCTGCAGTGGTTCAGCGTTTCCCTTCAGTGGCTGCAGTCTGGTCGCCTGTTTCCCCTCGCAAGAGACTACAAGTCAAGAAAGCGATCGGAGAAGTGCACTCCGTTTATGGCCCAGCATGTGAGGGACAGGCTGTAAAGTTTGGCAAAGCTGTGGAATAGATTAAGCTTTTTCTGCTTTTGCATCCGTCACCACCTTGAAGTACATCCAGATGTGCACAATGCATTAATGAAACCATAGAGCCATTAAGAAACAGTGATTGAGTCTTTGC
The DNA here is from genome assembly GCF_910591455.1 of Pholis gunnellus. Lineage (NCBI taxonomy): Eukaryota > Metazoa > Chordata > Actinopteri > Perciformes > Pholidae > Pholis > Pholis gunnellus. The sequence continues at coordinate 22,246,525 of NC_136534.1, forward strand.
ACCAATGACAATACATAATATGACATAATAAGCGTGTGACTAAATGATTCTCTCGTTCTCAGATTTGAAGGATGAGTCTGGTGTTGTCTTTTTTCCAACAAAACAAACAAACAATGCGTTCCTAAATACTGTCTGACTTCCCTTCTCTGTCTGTGTCCCCAAACCCATTGTTTCCTACCAAAGACATAAATCTTTAAAAACAACTCAATAAAAAAAGAAAAGCCCTGTATGTTCAAAACACACCTGTGCACTTCAGTTTTGTCACTCAAATAGAGACAAATGTGCAATTTTTGGGACAATTTTCAGCCACTGATTAGTAGACATTTGATACGCTAGTGAGCATTTACTGCAGCAGGACGGTGCTTGTGGGATTGACTCTAAATAAACTACAGATCCCGTGTTCATCATCACTAAGAAACATGTCATCCAGTGCAACAGCAAAGCTCAATGATGTGTTTCACCCCCCCCCCCCCCGCCCATGCTAAAAACTTTCAGTGCAAGCTGTAACCATGTCAACTTCAAAACAAGAGCCAAGTTGGGTTTCTAGATCAATTTGAGACCAAAACCACGATTACTTGAGTCAATTTGACCTATTCCTATTGAAGAAAACAAGTAATAAAAGAAGCCGGAAAATCAACAGTCAGTTAGTTGCAGAATGATTCAATTCTATTAGTAAAAACTAATGATTTTGGGGTTTCTTCAGCCTGAACAGAGATGTTGATCTAGCTGCATACAGAGGATTCTACAGGTTTGTATTATACTAGTGCAGTGGCCCCATATGAAAAGCAAACTCAAAGTCTAATACTGACTCAGATCAATACATGTCCAAGAGAAAGGACCAAACCAAGACTGCAGTTTTACACCCGATTAAATTACTGACTTTTTTCTCTTCACAAAGAGTTATTTTGCTCGGAGACAGTAATGTGATTGTTGCAAGAGTTCAGTGGAGATTGTTTCTGTTTTCTTAAGCTCCTCTGAAGATTTCAAAGGCTCTTGACCTCGAGCTGCTCTGTATATGTTAAAGGAACTGTGTGTACTAATAAATACGGATGAAGAAGCGTTGGCCTTTGCATAGATTTATCATGGGAACATTAATGAACCCAGTGACAAAATCTCCTCATGATTCATTTTTGTTTCCCACAACTTTTTGACCCCATAAAGAAGGAGGACAGAAATAACTTGTTTTTGAGGCGATATTAAACAAAGAGAAAGACATTACTATTGAATAAATCTGCTGGTCATGGTGGGAAAATGAGCATGAGGAGGACCGAAACCTCACAGGGGTCAATGGGGTAATTAAAAGGACAAATACAGGCTCAGGAAATACAGCTCAGAGTTTCTATGTTATACAGACTGTTAAAGAAATCTGGAAAAGTGTAAAGTTTTACTTTTCAGTGCGAAGATAAAGATGCATCTCTAACAAGAGCAAACAAGTAGTTAATCATTTTATTTGCAAATATTGAAAATACATTCACAATGTCCAGATTAGCAAATCACAACATATAACACATAACATACAGGATCAAATATAAATTAAAAAAATGTTTTGTAAATCATCACCCAAAACAACCGCTTTTTGACCCAATACTTCTATAAATTAAGTTTTAAGTTTGTCGGTGAAAAAAAAGAACGTCACTGTGGGCTCTTGGATATTGCGATTTTTCACTGTTGAATTATGTTTCACAGGCCAAACAATTAACTGATTAATCAAGAGAATTAACGTCAGATTAATTGATGATGAAAATAATCATTAGTTGCAGCGCTAATTTGTAAATTATCCAAATCACTTGCTTTTTGACAAATTAACTAAATTCTTAGATGAGACTGAGGTGAGTTTAATGGGAGTAGATCTGCAATGACTAGTCAGTTGGCGATTAGTCGTCTGACAGAAAACGTATCTGCAATTATTTTAATAATCAACTAATCATTTAAGTAATTTTAAAGCGAAAAACTTGGACTGACAAAACAAAACATTTGACGTCACCTTGGGCTTCAGGATAAAGTGATTTTCACTGTTTTCTAAAGTTGTATTGGTCGAATGATTAAATGATCAAAGAAGAACATAATTAGATGAATTTCTAATTAATTGATAACGGCAATAATCACCATAAAAGTGACCCTTTTTCAACTGCCATATGAAAACACAGACCAATGACATTACTATTAACCCCTTTTGAGATTAGGAAGTAATAAAACATCATGACTATTTAAGTCAGATTACAAGAGTCATGGCCTTATTGTAAAGTCATAGAATGATAATTCAAGAGAATAACTTGACTCAAACAAACATCCATAGCCAGAGAACAGAGAGCTTCCTGAATGGCAGCGGAGAACGAGCTCGACAGTGAAGCACAGGAAGAGATGAGGAGGAAGCGTGCGTCTGAATCAACAACTCGTCTGTGATACATGCAGAAACAATGGCACAAAGGACATTCCGACTGATCAATCAAGCGTCGCAGTCATTAGAAATATCCTGCAGTCGTAATGGCAGAGATCTCTTCAAATAGTTAGAACGTGATTCAGCAAAGTTTGACATTCTTGTCCTGTTCATTACAACTTGGCTCGCTCTTTTAGCAAATGTTAGTGGAGTCAATGCCCGTAAGTCGACCCACCACTGTGGCGCGCGGACTGAAATATCTGACATTTTTTACATGTTGCTCAGAGGATGGATGTCAATGACTTTGATGATCCAGGAAACATTTCCGAGTGATTCAGTGAAATATCTCCACATCTGCGAGGTGGATTTGCACATTATCCTCAAACATTCTTGGTTCCCAGAAGATGTAGCCTACTGATTTTGGTGATGCACTGACTTTTCCTCTGGTGCCACCATGAGGTTTACATTTGAGGTTTTGACTGAAATGTCTCAACATATATCATATGGGTGGCCATTGATGTCCCCTTGGTGACTCCTCTCATCTGAACATTTGAATTTGTCCAATTCTTTGGTTTATGACAAAAAGTGCAAATAGGTTGTTCTAATGTTCTAATAGGTTGTTCTAGTGAAGTTATAGGTTTCTTTTAAGGGGCAACAATCTGTGTACCTAAATATATAACAGCTAAAATGTCTTAATTTTCATATTATATTGAAACACATGTTTTTGTCATTAGAGGTACAAGGAGGAACCTGCTGAACTTGAACATGCAGCTTAGTAAGACCAGTAAATAGGCAGAAAAATAACAGAAAGAAATGCTAAATTCTTGTTGTTGTAGGTCTGAGTCGGTCTCCGTTTTTAGATTCTGGTTTTCATGGTTTGTCTCACCACCCCAAATTCTTTGGTGTCAAAACCTAATTTGCTCACAAGTTTGAACTTTATCCCGTCACCATGTGATAAGCCGCACTGTGGACGCAGAGGGTTCATGTGACAAAACAACCGACATGAGGCGATTGTGAATTATTTTGAACCACTACTTATGTTTCTTACCAGCTGCAGCCTTCCAATGTTGTGGACTGAGAGGTTTCTCGCACGTGTTCTTACTGTGAGAGTTTACAATGCAAAGCTATGTTTTCTGGTCACGGTTTGTTGAATAAAGCTGTGTTTTTTACAAGGACTCTGTGTGTCTCTACACCAGTACGATCCACAGAGCATTACTGCACATATAATTACAGCTCTGTATGGTCAGGTCCCTCTGAAACCTCAGCCAGGGCTTCCATTTTGGGTTTTCCACCATTTCACTCACTGAAGTTTGGATAAAACACTTGTTGTGAAGAGACCAGACATGATTTCAATCCAAGGTGCGTGAGTCATTGTTTTTGTTTATTTTGCTCCATAGGAGGTGAACTGGTGTATTTGTTACGGCGTCTCAGTGTTTAAGTTTGTTTTTGTGGACCCTCTGCTCTCTCTGACCATTGAAGCCACAGCCATCCTGCCTGTGGTTTTGGTCTGGAGCGTGGAGGACCAGGCAGCAGTTTGCACTGTGGGTCTGTGTGGGAGTATGCACGAGCCTCAAACGTGTCGGAGTAATGCAACGGGGAGAGCAAAGTGCTCCAACTGGCAAGAGACCCAGCTCAAAAAAAACAAAACAAAAAAAAAGGATTTCAGTGTAAACCACATTAGATCGCACACATCTGCACAAAGTAAACATTTGACGAAAGAAGAAAACAAGGATTATTTATTTGATTTTTCATCAACGTCCCCAAAGACTGAGGTTACAACAGATTTGATTTTATTCCCTGTGCAGTGATACGGTCGAATCATGTTAAATATTTGGTCATAGGGATCAATGCATAACATTGTTCTTGAGCATTATAAGCAGGGTTGGCAATCTTCAGAAACTAGAGTACGCTAGACTTAAAAAAAATGATCCAACTGAAGAAGCCAGCCCAGTGTTTGCCAACTCTTTTCGAATGAAAGCAGCTAGCAGTGCCAGCTGACAGCCCGTCCCTTTAGGCCTCCATCCAAAGCCACTCCCACAAAACTATCATTATGGACATAAACGAAAAACATGGCTATTGTTAGTACTCACTGCTGTCAAGATAGCAGCATGTGGAGACTCTGGTGAACAGCATTGCATGGGAAGAATATGTGCAGGCAGACAGGCAGGTCAGCGTATTACAGTCCTACAACAGCCACATATACAAGATTTACATTTTTTTTACTTTCAGAGTTTTTGCTTCATTTAAAGGATCTTAGAATTTAACTGATAATTCAAAATTGTACAAAATACGTAAACGTATAGCTTTAAAACTATTGTTATTTGTGTAAAATGTGGTTTGTTTGAAAGCATACACATATTCTTAGAATTTTATTTTGAATGTATTAATATTAAAATACATTTCTTAATAATGCTAAGTCTGTTCATTTACATGGATTGTTGTACTGCCTAACATTTTGGTAGATTGAGATCTAACAGAATATGTATTATTTGAATATATTGAAAATGTATTAACTAAACAAAAACTAAACTAAAACGGTTTTATGAATTGTTTTTCAGAGGAAATAATGGACTTGGACACAAAACTATGCATGTCAACCCCCTGTCTACAAAATAACGTGACTGAACACTCACAGTTTTTAAACCTTCAAACACGTTAACGTACTAAACAGAAAAAAACGCTACAAAACTACTTCTGTAGGTTTAGTAGCAAAACGTCATGGTTTGGCTTAAAATGACGATGTAATTGAAACTAAACTAAAACGAAACACAAGTACTTGGTTTGGTTTCGGCAACAGAACTACTACTTGGTTATTTTTAGACAATAATAGTCTCCTAGCAGTCTCGTTGTGTTTTGTGGCCCATCCACCACCCTGACCCCCTCCTTATGTGGACTTTGTCGGACTCATTTCAAGCGTATTTGTGAAACATCAAATTTAAACGTAATCCATGACAATTCCTTTGAAACATCATCCACAATGCACTTCTGTTGTATGGGAACGTAATTTGGGGCTGAAACATGACTTGTACTGTCGCATGAATCCACGTCACACCTAACAGAGTAAAGTATCTATTTAATCCTACTAAAGGGCAATAACAAATGTAAGTCCTTTGTAAAAGAAATTCAATACTTTTACAGCCTTATTTTGAGAGAATGAAATGCATGTTTAAGACCCCCGCGGGTGCCCTGAGACTGGAGTCAATACAAAATCAACTCTGTCCTCCGCTCGGCTCATGTTGATGTCCTCATGCGCTCCAAAACAACAGCAGTACCATGGTGACCTTATCACTCCAACCACTGATATCCACGGGCTCTGTTCTCCATCACCGCGGGGACAGATGCTGTCACATGAGCTCCAGTACCCTCTGACCTCACTCACAACGGCACTCTCCAACATCAACACACACTCACACACACACAAGCTCTAATCGTAGTACTACTATAGCTATTTACCACGACAGGAAAAGGTGTGGACGTCGCACATTGCATCCTCTCAGTTCCCATCATATTAAATCGGCTTCTGCTTTCATGTTCACGTAGTCAGAGTTCATTTTTAAGTTCCATTTCTTATCTCCTGCCTCAAGGTCTTTAGTTTGCTGGGTTTTACAATGTACATTTTATATAGTTATTGCATTACTTAAGTGTTGTTTTCATTGGCCGCTGCAAGGCGATATGAAGGGGAAATAAAGTGAACGTTAAAGACAGCTAACTGACCTCAGACCTGCTGCCTGATGAATCTGTCATTGGTTCCCCCTGGAACTTTAACTTGAATGAATGTAACGTGGGGACCAGGAAGGGACACACACACACACACACACACACACTGCATCCTGTTTTTCTCAGTTAAATAAAAGATCCCAGATCCCAATGACTGAGATTGCCAAAGTAAAGCTGGCCTGACGTTGACTTAGAGTTGATTTGAGGTGATTTTGTTAGTTTTTCCATTGCAGCTCCCCTAATTAACGGAGCTTTAAAATGACTCGAACCCAAGGACAGATTGGCAGGCAGCACAAGGCATCTGTCGTTGTATTTAAGAGCCTAATGGTAAAAAGTCTTTTGTTGCAGAGGATCCAAATAATTTATTCCCGTGTTATTACTGGAAACTCAAGCAAAGCCGTGGGTCATATCGGCTGACATCATTATAAGATACAGTTGCAGAATAAGGGGTCAAATTAAGACGTTTAAAGAGCTTGAAAACGGAGACACAAAAAACAAACTTTGCAAAGGTGTGCATTAAGTTCAAAAGGTCAAAAATTCTCACTTATTTTGCATCAGTCTTGCAGATAGCAAACACAGCAGAGCTCACTCAGCGAAATTCAGACTTCCAAGATCTGTGCAAGGCCTCCCCCTCCTCTCTACTTAGATCATCCTTTTGTCACGCAACTCCCCCGAGAACCGTCAGCTGCATTCGAGCTGCCAAGAGTTTTCCACTGAAAAGCTTTTTTTTTCCAGTGTGGGGGTTCAGCTCTTGTGGCAGAATACCACCTTTTACCGTATATGATGTCTTTACTGTAAACAGAGGGAAACGTGTCGGCGTGGGCGTTGCGGATTTACTCTGGACTGACGCTTGATAATGTGGTCAAATTGATGAACACCGTGAAATACGTTGGTGTGTGTTTTTATGTTAACTTTTATGCATGTTCTCACATTACATTTTTGGGTGTGGTATGTAATTGTTTCTCACAGTCTCTGGTGTGTTGTAAAGGGTCTCTGCCCCCCCCCCCAAAAAAACCCAGCCACCCACCCAACATGAGGCAAAGCAGCAACTGGAGAGCGTGTGCCAGCCTCACTGTGGTCGAGCAGCCGAACCCGTCCTGCGCGCCAAGATGAGAACCCAGATGCAAAGGATTATGGGTTTTATATTCAGTTTACAGTAACTCTGGTTTAACACGAGGGTGGGATGGGGAGGAGGGGGAGACGGGGACTGTGGTCGGTGTGTCACATGGAGGACTCTGGCTAATATACTTCAGTTTCTGCCCTCGAGCAGTTTTATAAATTTGTTTTTCTAAGAGCTAAACTGTAAAATTGCGACGCAAACCTTCGGCTCGTCTCCCCTGTGGAGGGTATTTTTTCGATACCCGTGATGATCACAATCAGAAGGTGATCATTTAAACCTCCTTAAGGCTGCGATACACATCGCAACTTTACAGGCCAACTTTTAAGTGCAATTGTGCACAGCAACGCTTTAATCATGTGCAGTGTGACCATCTACTTGCCAGGAAACATTTGAATTGATTTTTGTCCTTTGCGCTTTCCTTCTTTGCTTGTTGCTGGCGGTTTTGCCAATTTATAATGCAAACACTTTTGCAGGCTGCATTGGTTTCCCATCTAGTTTTCATGTCAAGGAGTCCTTAAAGGGCCTCCAGTCAGCCACAGACTCCTGTTTGCTACGACTGCATCTCAGGGAGTTCAATTAGATTTTACTCAGAGCTCACTTTGGGTGGGCAAAGGCACTTGGGAGTAAAGTCTGACACAAGAGCAATGATTCTTCTTTGCTGCTCTCTCATTGTTTTAATGGTATTATAATGGAGTTTAACCACTCCTTATCTCACCCTTTGGGAACCACAGGTCGATTAAATCACTCCTTCAGCCGTATGCTGATGGGTTGGGCAGGCTACTTTTCCACTCTTCCACAGCGTTGACGGATTACCTCATTAAAACTGTAATCAGTAATCCAAGGGATAAGACACATTTAAAATGTATTTAGATTACTTTCATTTACCTAGAAATGTTTCACTTTTAATTTTTGCACTACGATGACAAAAGTTTAGGAAATTTATATCATGTTTAAAATACATTTTTATAAAGAACACCTGCCTCCATTTGAATGCCCTTCCAAGTTTCTTGATTTTTATTTCTGTAAGTATTCCCAGAAGTAATCCTTTAATGTTTTTCAGAACATGTATAATTGAATGCATCTTATTTTACATTACAAAACAATATCCACTTCTGTTTTCTATTATAATTCTCTCAATGGAAAACACACTTTCTCCTCCAACCTTGAATGCATCATTGTCAAGTTAGCCTGTTTTATTAGCGACCCTATTATGAACTGTTTTACATCAAACATTAAACCGTTCTAAGGATTTGGTGCTGATATTAGAGTGACTTATTATAGCACAGGACGTAAATTATGTTCACTTTGATTCAAACTTCTAAGCCACACAAGAATGCACCTGCAGGATCATGTGTCATAACCTACAGTATTTCACCATATGCTGCCTTTCTTTTGTAGCCTTGTTAACTTTGGTTGTAGTTTTAAAATAGCACACATAATAAAGCCATTAGAGGCAAAGATTTTATGCCATTGATTATGGAAGAACATGCTGGAGTCTGCAATGCCAAGAAAAGCTCTGAATGCTTTGAAAAGAAGAGAGAAAAAGAGTCTGGAAGATGGGAGACATGCTCTGTAGTTTCTGTGTTGGACATCAGAGCACCTCGACTTGAAAATGAACTTGTATTTGGCAGGGCTGTTTCTATCTCTCCGTCGCTGTCTCTCCGTCGCTGTCTCTCCGTCGCTGTCTCTCTTAACACCCCAGCCAATATGTCATTACGTCTATTTATTTTTCTTTCATCCATGGCATACACTTCCAGGGGGTGACTAATATTTTCTATCGAAATAAATAGAGACAGAAATCTGAGGTTAGAAGGAAGGGAAACAAGAAAGCAGTTTGATCAGTGCCTTGTGCTTTGCTGAGAAGTCCACCAGAATAAAAAGGCTTTTTTTTAAAGTAACCTGTTATTAGTTTTAATACTACTCAAGAAGATCAAATCTAAATAAAGAGGACAATTCAAATGTTCGGTAAATGTGCAGTTTGTTTTTGGGTTGGTCCACCACTCTTATGACATGATGCAGATTGCCATGCTATTTTGGACAGACATTCGTGGTCCCCAGAGGATGAATCCTTTTGACTTTAGTTATCCACTGACTGTTCCTCTAGCACCACCAGCAGGTCAAAATATTCAGTAATCCAGTGAAATATCTCAACATCTACGCTGGATTTGTACTATTATCGGTTCAGCTATTCATGATTAACAGCGGATGAATCCTAATGAGTCTAGTAATCCCCGGACTTTTCCTCTAATGCCACCATGAGGTTGACATTTTTGGTATTGGATGGTATTGGATGGATTGCCATGCAATTTGGTACATTCAAGTTCCCCTCAGGATGAATCGTAATAAGTTTGGTCTCTTGATTTTTTTATCAGTGTTAATCTGTCAAATACTTTACCCCAATACTCTTTGCAGCTAATACGATTGATAAACAACTTAAGTTAAATGTTTTCAAATTGTCTAAATCATCAATCATGGCTCATGCAAGAAGAGATTGCAAGTGGTTTCATTTGGTAATTGTCTGTGTTTCTAGATTTATAGCTATCATAAATTGCTGTTGAAATACCCCAAGTGACTGCTGGTTAAACTGTTGTTATAAAAGGCATGGTTTGACATTTTGGGAAATGGGCCTAAGCTTATAGTCTGATGAGAAGATATATATTCATCAATATTCTCATATGTGTCATATTTCAATATGAAACTGGAACCAGCAGCCAGTTAGCTTAGCTTAGCATGAGGCAACCAGAAACCTTGTCGTGACAAGACTTCTGGATATCACTGTGAAAGTCCAAGAAATAGTCCTGCATAAAACGCCTTATAAAACCACTTGTTGCTCCACAGTTTTTGAAATTAAACAAACGAGATATAACTTTTAATTTGTTAACTTTATAGATACCGGTCAGCAGATTTCTATCCATAGACAGAACCAGCCTATAGCTGTTTCTTCCTGTTTCCAGTCTTTAAGCTAAGGCAAGCTCAGCGCCCTCTGGTTCCAGCTACATAAATAATGGACAGACATAAGAGTGGTATCAAACCTTTCATCCCTTTCCCAAAATGTCAGGCTATTCCTTTAACAAGTTGTTGTTACTTCATGCTATTGGAAATAATATTAGAGAGGGAAGTCTTGTATATTTATGGGTGTAGCTTTTATCCTGACTGTTTCATCTAATCAAAATCATTTTCTAGTTGTCAGCGCTTATGTGTCCTGAAGGGGCTCTTGATTTAAACAGAATATGGTAACAACATGGGTACGAGTGTCTACTGAGATTAATATAAAACCACTGCATCTGTTTTCATTTGGGCTTTGTTTTCACTGAAGCCCCTGTGTGGTACTGTTAAGAGCATTGTGGAGCCCCTTAAACATCTCACAGCATTCCTCAGTTGGTACAATGCCTGTACGCGTGGGCCGCTGCTTTGGGCCTTGACAGAATGAGTCAGTTAATTGAGAAGCTCAGTGAATTAGCAAAATGCTCTCAGACACTAAAAATAGTTTCTCTCTGAACTCGTTTCAGCGTATGGGACTCATTTGATGTGTGTGTGTAATGTCTCCAGAACGTGACAACACATGATCAGTCCTTGGAAGATCTACAAACTGTGTAGCGGGTGTTTGGAGTGTGCATGCGCATGCGAGTGGACTTTGTGTGTTTGGTGTAAGTGTACATGCACGTAAGCCTGTGTGTGTGTGGTGTTTTGTCTGTTTTATATTGGTTTATAGAGCCACATGAAAGTTTCATTGCCACTGGATGAGATTGTCTGTTTTTTTCCAGAACAAACAAAATCAAAACATGTTGGAGAAACCTCCACTATTGTGGTGTTTCGCTGATCTTGGTCCAGAGTTCACCTCTTTGACCAGTGGATGTGAAATGTTGACGTGTGCATACAATGCTACCAGTTAGCTGCTAGCTAAATGCATCGAAACTGAACGGAAAAATAGTTGCGATAAATCATACTACTGGTGCTTTTCTGCAGCCGAGCCAAGCTTGTCAAAGTCCAAAGGTTCAGAGCTGCAGTTTGGAGAAAGCTCAAAGGAAATAATGATAGCTTAGGGCTGGATGTAATGGAGTAGAAGGCTATTATGTGAAAAGGAGGAAAGGGGGAGAATCAAACAATCCAGTTGTGGTGGAGTTTTGAGTACCTGCACTCCTTCATTCCACCAAAAGGAAGGCTCCTTGAAGAGTCCGGTTTCCAGCTGATGATACTACCACATGGAGCACCAGACCTCTACCTGCCTTCCCCTCCCCACTGTAGGTAACCCAAACAACATATGAGCTCGACTTCAAAACAACTCCGTCTGCACTCATTTAGCGCGGTTTCTCAGCATTTAAGAATTCCCATGCGGTTTGAAGCCTCTCTCCTAATGAAGCACAATTAAAATGAAAAGAAGGTAATGAAAAATATTTACCCGCAGTCCAATGAAGTGGCTGGTGAAGTTGATGAGTCCTCTTAATAAAAGCCATATGCTTATTCTCATAAAATTCTGTTTTTGTGGCACACATTTTTGAGGCGTTAGCGTTGGTGCCAGTGAGTGAATTAACTCCTGGCAGTGGGTAGAAGAGTAGTAACAGGCAGTTTATCAGAAGCACAAGATTTCTGCACTCACACTGATTTATGCTGCAACCCTCACCATGCCAAATCTCCAGCAGTGATAACCAGCCACTGGACAGAGTTAACATTAAAGGTAATCAAGCTTCTTATTGATTAGAGTGGTGTTTTATGGTGGACTGCTTTTTCTAAAACATCAAATAATCCATATTCTGATGGAATTTGTTTTCTGCAAAATACCATAAAGAACACATTTTGTAAACATACACAAAATGGCTCTGATGGGAACTGAACCGCTGACCTTGGCCGCACCATTAGAGGCATGTATTATTCACCAAGCCACAGGAAAATCTTCTCATCTTTGGGAAATTGACCGAGCAGAGTGACTTAAAATGCAAATAAGTGCATGAAAAGTGAGAGAAATATGTTTCTCCACCACACATTGATGACATGAAGGAAATAGGGCTTAAAAAGCAGTTTGACAGTGAAATGATGGAGTGGAAACTAGTGCCAGAAACTAGGGTCAAATCTCTAAATCATACAGATTTATTATGGATTTACTTTTGTGTTGATCTAACTTAACCTTGACAAAAATCGTACCCCCTTTCTTACCAAAGTTAGACACTTAAACTTAACTCTTACTAACCTTTTCAACTGACAGTCGGGTGGAAAAGGTCATGCAAGTCACAGTAATTCACAGAGGAGACACAATCCGCATGGGAGAATCCGTTCTCATTTTGAAGAAAGCCAAAAGCGAGTCTTTTTTTTTTTTTCTGTGTGCATCAGCATTTTTCCTCCAAAATGAGAGGAATTGCTGAAAATGCAAATATGTGCTTTTAATGTGAAAGAAAGTGTGTTTTGTAGTAGTTTTGGTCCAGCCTGAAATATATCTAACTATTGGATGGATTGCCATATAATTTTGGACAGACATTCAAGGTCCCCAGCAGATGAACCTAATGACTTTGGTGACACACAGACTGTTCCTTGAGAGCCACAATCAGGTCAACACTTTATTTTGTTCTTGGTACGATAACATTTCTGCAAGACTAATGACATTCCCATCAGCTGTACTTTGAGCTGATTAGAAAACGTTAGCTTGCTAATATGCTAAACTAAAATGGCAAACATGGTGGACATTACCTGCTAAACATCAGCATGTTAGCATTGTAATTGTGAGCATGTTAGCATGCAGATGTTAGTTTATTGATTTAGTTTTAAGTTTACCTTACACTACTTCTTAGGGTAACAGTTTGGTAAAGTTTTAGTTGCCTTAACTGAATTCTGTGACGACAGACAGGTGATAGTGGCTTAAAACTCTCAAAAGTGTGACATTTCATGAAACTTTGTTGAGGACGGACCTACGTTTTACCAGTAAGAGACACATTTGTTGTTCCTCCCTCTGAAATCCGAGATGTTTCTTCATGAAGAACATAATCTTGATTGGTGTTTACAATGTCACTGTCCCATCAGAAATCTCCTAAAAGGCCACGAGTAGATGACATGAGAAGCTCTGGAACAGTAATTCTGTCAGGCGTGACTTGTTGAGAAAGCAGAGGGGAACAACAGGCCTGACTGATCCCATGTCAACATGACGTTCCTTTCTTTAGAAATGCCGTTGCATTCCCACAACGCTTTTACCAGAGGGCTCACACCACTGGCCTTGTTGAACTTCTGTTCATTTCCATGGGACATTTGTGAGGGGAAAAAAGGGGAAAAAGGGAGAAAAAGGGAGAAAAAAAAAAGAACTTGCCTCCCTTTTGCTCCCTGAGAGCCCAACAGGGTCCCCGTGCCGAGGCGCTCTCTTGGGCCGATGCACTGATCGGATCCAGATGCTGCTGGAGTGTGGAGGGGACGGCCGAGGAGTGTGGAGGCCTCACTGCAGCACTGATTGATTGGGGTCAGGATGAAGTAGGGAGTCACATTTCTTGACTCTGATCCACTTCTCTCTGCTTTTCTTTCTTACTTCTGCTCTCACTCTACCCCGTCTATCCTGTCTGCTGTCAACTTGTCTCCCGATGCCTGTGTTTTATGAACCCTGTTGAGATGGTATGGAGCTCGTCGGGGAGCAGACAGCGTTACGCTTTGAATCTGGCTCTTTGCCTCACCTCTGCTGAGCGTTTAACGAACTCTTTAAAAGTCAGTGGCTGAGTCTTAACCGAAATTTATAGGTACAGAGAACCAGCTTTCAATGAATCTTTCTATCTGCCACGCTGTGAAATGTTGATTATAGTAAATGAAAAACAAAAACAATGATTGTAAATCTCTAGTTGAGAGAAGGAATGGAACTTTTCTTTCCCCCGATCTGTGTGTGAAAGGTTTTCCATTGTGCTTTGCCTCACAGAGAGCCACAAAGCTTTGTCACTCAGTGAAAAAACTTCAAAAACACACAACGGATTTTAGTTTTCAAAATTGGACAATAAGGCAAGTAAATGAGTTGGACTGCTAATAATTTCCAATATAGTAAAAAAATCCAATTAAACCTCAGAAAACCTCATTTAAAAAACACGTAAGACATCACCTCTTCAACATGGTCTTCACAAATTGCTCTGCATCGTACAAATGTTTCGTCTACTGTGTCCGTCATCTATTTCGCCAGCTAATAATAAAGTGTATGTTTTGGCCCGGTGCCGTCCTCGCTGAAATGTTTGGGTTTTTACATCCCTCAGTAAATGTCTGTACTTTTTCCCCCTCAGGACCATGCCGACTGTGCAGAGCTCCGCCGCCCTGCTGCTCTTGAGCTTCCTGATTGGTCTAAGCTACTCCCTGAACCCAAGAGACCCCAATGTGTGCAGCCTGTGGGAGAGGTGAGGCCTGCTTCACTGTCACAAGCAAATACATGTTGCTGTTGTTATATGATTGGTTGGTCAAGACATTAATCACTTAAATCACAAAGTAAACTTTTAAGGGGGAAAAAGGCAGCCTCACTGTTTTATACTTGATCTGTAGAGGCAGGAACTAACTTTCCCCACTTTTACTGCTTTGGCACGGAAAACCACCATTACGGCTAGTGGTCATGTGTAGCTAATTACATGGATCAATAGCTTTCAAAAGCACTTTCTAATTCACCTAAATCCGAGATAAATAAAAGTACTTTTTCAAGCACTGATTGGCTTTTTTTTCTTGTTCATCTGAGGTAATTCTGTTACACTTTATGAATTCACAGAATTCCCGATGAGTGGATTAAGAAAGCACAATTGACATAACCTTTGATTGAACTGTAATTTATTTTAAGACTCTACAGCCGCCGGGATCACCACAGTCATTAGGATTCATCTAGGGCACCAACGAATGTTATCTTTCATGATTGATGAATCCGCTGATTATTTTCTCAACCAAACGATTAATTGGTTTATGCATGAAATGTCAGAAAATAGTTTAAATGCCTGTAATTATTTCCCACAAGTCGGGGTGATGTATTCAGATTGATTGTTTTATTAGAACATTAGTCCAAAACCAGAATATATTCAGTTTTGTACAAGCCTCAAATCCTCACATTTTAGTCGAACTAATAGAGCAGGATACGTTTTGTATGGACTGTGAATGATTGACATTGCTTGTGATGTTCCGCTTTTCAGCTTCACCACCTCAGTGAAAGAGTCCTACTCTCATCCTTACGACCATGTGACGGAGGAGCCCTGCTCCGACCCTCGGACCTCCTACAGATGCATGCGCCACAGGTAGCAGCAGCGCGATGACTCTTTTCCTGTCGCGGCTGACTTCCTGTTCCTCTCAGCGGAGGGTCAAAGCGTCCTGTTTGACTGTGTTGTTTTTTCAGGATCACCTACAAGACGGCCTACAGGCAGGCGGTGAAGACAGACTACCGCAAGAGATACCAGTGCTGTCCAGGCTACTACGAGAGCAGAGACAAATGTGTCCGTAAGTATTTATGGAAACCTTTTTATTGGTCAATTCCTCCGTCTGAATTCTTCTTTCTTTTTTAAAATCACTGAGACAAACAGTAGGAAAGCTGAAACAGTCTTTGAGAAGAACACAAGTTTTGGGTAATATTCAGTTCAGAGAGGTTTTAACACACCATTCCCGCAAAACATGACAAAGTAAATTGATCCACAGGCCCTCGCCTTCTTTCATGCCCACCTTGTAGAGGAGTTAAAAAGTCAAGTACGCCATCTCAATATTTAGATATACTTTATTGATTTCAGTTGCTTTTTAATGGTGTAATTTTTAAATTCTGCTTTCCAAGAACTGGATCACTGTTGAGTGTTCAGCTTAAGATTTCTCATTTATTACATTAGAAAATGTTTCGAGCACAAGTTTTCTCTCTGTTTCTCACAGAGGTACCAAAGAGACTCAGGTGTGTGTCATTGAATATACAGTCTTGTCCCATAGGACCGTACCCAGTATTTGTTTTAAAACATAGGTACTGAGTCCAAGTGAACTCCTCCAAATCCCATCCCCCAGAGCAGTTCAGTGTTATTTAAATTGTTCATATTTACCAACATGAACAGCTTAATCATTTACATGAAGTTACAAATCCTCCTTCACTATGTAAAGAGAAACGTTGAATACTTACTTTATTGATTGAATTAACAGGGACAGTGCACATTAATGCACATTTGTGTAAATGCAGCAGAGGCTATTTTAAGATTACATTTCAAAGTTATTGAGGTCACTTCTAAGAATCAAAAGCAATCTTTAATTTGATCTCTTTTTGTTGACCTCAAAGTTGTCAAATCTAAATACATAGCAAAAAAAAAAACTGGAATGAGCTTGGTAAATGTTCTCAGTGTTTTATTTATAGATTGTACACGTCTCTGTAGTTTGCTAAAAAGCCCAAAATCCCAGAAAAAAATACTGAGGACATGACCTCAGTGGTAGCTACGCCCCTGGTCCCACCCATGGGTGTGCAACATCAGCAGTGCATTGCAAGCAAATATTGTGTATAAACTGAATTATGAAGAGTTCTCAAAATCAACAAATACTAAGAATATATCCAGTCAAGAAACATCTATGTTATGGAATGTTCTGTCCGATTCCTCTGACACTTTGGGCTTGATACATCTTTGTAATGTAATAAATTAAGAGTGTTAAACTGATTATGTCCCTTTCATAGTTTCCTGAAAGTATAGCCATTGGTGCAAATGTGAAGGAGACCATGTAATCCAGCACAATTCCAAAATGTCTTTTTTTTGTTTTCCATGCAAGATGCAGAGTCAATATGAGTAGCACACGACACTGGAATTACCACAATTATGGGTTCTGTTCTTCTCATGCTGATCCTGGCTGTTCTAACTGGAACTTTACACTTAGCTGTGTGTTGCTGACACTATGAAAACCCTCTTCATAATTTTCATATTAGTTCAAGGATTTCACATCATTTCAGCAACTATTATATCATCAACGAAGCATCTGTTACTGATGAGTTCAGAGGGGTGGTACTGCTGCCTGCACAGCTCAGAAAAACAGAAACTGAATCCTATGAAACACTGATGTGAGCCGTGTGCAAACTCACTCAGCTTAACTTTAACACTATGGACAGGTCTAATGAATACAGTAACGTTGTCCAAAACACCAGAGACTACAACACAATTTGACTTTTTGTATTTTATGCGTTTTGATGAGAATAATTACTTGGATTTGGTTCAGTTTTATTTTACATGACGTGTTCTGTGTCTTTCTTCAAACATCTTGGGACCATGATAGAAACAAATACACCAACATGGTGTCCTTTAGATTCTGCATGTTTTGTAGATCCAGAAATAAAAAGGAAATCTAATTAGTTTGAAGGTGAAAAACATTACATATGGAGTCAGTTAGCATGGAATCACCCGGAGAAACTGTGCTTTTTATGTGATTAAAGTAATCATAAGCCTATCACCTCACTCCTAATCTAAACTACTTTACTCTAAAGTTCATTGTCAATTTAAGGTCGTCGCGTTTCACAATAAATGTTTGGGTGCGCTAGTTAAAATAATACCAAATGATGCAGCTGTCAACAGCTTGCTGACACAGCGTTATTGCTGACAGTCAGCGGCGACATATATAAATAAAGTGAAACCATAAATGTCCCGCAAGGCTTGAGAAAATTCTACCTCAGCTTTACAAACCTTTGCACACATCACTGGATGATCTCATCAGTGCATGATGGTAATAACAAGGTTTCTGTGCCTTGTGCTTCAAAAACTGACATTTTGTTTTCATTCGGCAGAGATAATATGCAGTTTTGGTTGCTTATTGTTGCGCCACCTTTCACAGCAGCGTTGCATGCGTGTGTGTGTGTGTGTGTGTGTGTATGTATAGAGTTTTTTGTAGCCAAACACAAAAGCCTTTGATTTTACTGACTGGCATCAGAAAAGCAGACTGGAGTCTACTGATTGCTGTTTTAAGCTCTATAATTGAAATATCTCAGCCGTCAACGTGTCGTGTGTGTGACTCCTCCTACACCCACGTTCTGTACACCATTTCTTTATTTCCTAAATACATATAATTAGATATAATTACACTTAGCTCCTTCATTGGATGGTATGTACGCCTTTTCTTAGATCCCCCAAATCTCCAGCCTCCAGTTTTCAAACACCTTCAACTAGAGAGGAGATAATAATCAGTTAAATTATTGTTTGTTTAAAAGAAAAACACCGCGTGCTTTATACAGCATTTGGTTCGAAAACACTCGTCTAGTGTAACAAAAAATGAAAAGATCTCTGGCTGAATCATTAGTCTGCAGTCATGAATGCATGTCTGAATCAACTTCATTAATAGCAGAACTATTTACCAACAACTCAAAGACTTTCTAAGAGGAGCCTCCTTGACAGTATGAATGGCACCGGTGCTTTCAAGTGTACGGTGGAGCCCAGCTGTCGGGCTCACAGCTCACACACTGTTTATGGTGGAACACATTCAGCAGGGAAAGAATGCAATTGAGTTGAATAGATTTTTAATTGAATAAAAAAAAAAGAAAAACACACCCTTGAAATAGTGTCCTTCTGAAATAGATTGAACACGTGCTCTTTAGTAATATTAATAATCATTTCTGTAGCACCCTTTCACCCTTTTTTTAAACGGTGTTTCTCACACACACACACACACACACACACACACACACACTCAGTGTTCAAAGTGATTTTCTCACTGGTCTCACAGACATCTGTGATAACACTAACAGTTGTATATGCCCTGGATGAGTGATTCCCAACAAGACTATACTTCTACAGGTACCAGTGTGTGCGTGGAAAGATAGACGAGTAACTCAGCTTCCTCAGTCTATTTAGTGTTTAGATGTAAGCTGAACACTACATGCTGCAATTGAGATTGTGTGAAAACTAGTTAACACACAAACAAAGACGTTAAAACGTATTGAATTATGCAGCCATTTGTTTGTTCAAAAAATAAAAACTGTTCCCTAAAGAAGAACGACAGCATCAATCATTTCAAAATCATAGTAGAACAAAGAGAAGCCTCTGAATCTAGCTAAGGATGTAGTTGGAATTAGTTTAGGGCATATCAAAGTTAAAAAGAACAATGGGAGAACACTGACTAGTTTAGACCTTCACTGGAGGTCTTCCTCAGTACCCAAGTGGCAGCCAAGAGAAAAGCTGGTCGATATGGTTGAAGCGCTAAGGAAAGATGCTTCAATGCTTCCCGTCTTATGTCCCTTAGCATAGGGAACACTGGACCATGCTAGGGAGATAATATCCATAGCCTAGTGTAAGAACAGTGAGATTCTCTTAACACTGCGGTTGAATTCTCCTTCACATCATGATGTTTTCCATAGAGGTCAAGGACAAGTAGTTAGGAAAACACACAAGGATGTCATTTAAAAAAAAAAAGATTCAACCGTAGCCAAAGTCTAAACGCATACAATTCCAGGATCACATTGTCTTCTGTGAAAAACAATCGCAATAATTTCCACTTTGATGTAATCATGAGTGCTAAATCACAGTTCCATTCGAATGAACGGAGTTGGTGAAGTGGTTCTTGAGCTCATCTTATTGGGCTCATCACACAAAGAATAAAGTTGGGAACCATTGGCTGATCTGATCCGCACCACATGTTGTATGTCTCCACAAAGCCGGCTCTGTTATAAAAAAAGTGTGTCTCCCATCAACAGCTCGCTGCACCAAGGAGTGCGTCCACGGTCGATGTGTCGCTCCAGACCGTTGCCAGTGTGAGGGCGGATGGCGAGGCGACGACTGCTCCAGCGGTATGAATCAGTCTTTTCCCCTTCGCTCAGACATTTCCTCACTCTCTCGTTTGCTTTTTTTTTCTCCCAGCGCTTTCTCTTTTCAGGTACACACACACACACACACACACACACACACACACACACACACACACACACACACACACACACACACACACACACACACACACACACACACACACACACACACACAAACAGGAAAAGACAACTGGCCATTAGTCAAGTGGCTGATCTTCACATACACTACTCCATCACACACAGAAGGCCTTTCCAATGGAAACGGCGAGGGAGCATTACCGCATCAACAGCAATGAGTCATGAATGGCCGCCTGTCCAGAAACCAGTTTACTAGACCAGAATGAGCTGCATGTCCACCTCTCACTCACTTACCATTCAAAATGAATCATAATAACTCCAACAAACGTAACGAAACAGCATGGTGAGATCAATACTATGTGATGTACTGAAAGTAGCCACAGTCCATGAAAGAAAGAGTTAAGAGAGAGAGAGAAAATAAACCTGCTTCTTCTACTAGTTATGTCTTCTTCCACAGAACTAAAGTCAGCAGAAATGGTTATATAATAGTTATTCAAGGCACCAACTCAGAACAGTGAGTCTAACCCAGTTTGTCTGAAATCTCCTTGAATGCGATCGTCCAAACAACGTGGCGTGTGAAACCAGAGCCTCGTTTCGCGGGGCTGCTGTCCCCCTCACTGAAATCAAGTTTTCCACCTTCAGCCCGTTTCAACACAGTCAGCTGGGTCAGTGGTACACAGCACCCCCCCCCCCCCTCTTATTCCTCTACAGAAAGAGGGAATTAGCTTTAACGGGTAGTGGTTGATGTCTTGACAGGGGGATGATGGGAAGGGGAAATGGAAAAAGTTACCCCTTTCTCTCTTGCATGGACCAGGTCTCTCCGTCTCTCCTTACACTCTTTCCCCCTCCTCCAACTCTCACTTAAATTTTCTTTCACTCTGCTCTTTTCTCTTCTTCCACTCCTCCTCCTCCTAGCCTTGGCTCCACAGTATCGTCCTATAATGGAGTATTTTTGGCAGAAGGAGCCCCGATACTTCCTGGATGCCTGTGTGTTGAGCTATCTAAGTATGAGAAAGAGGAGAGGGGACTGAGGTTTTCATGCGGACCACTTTTAGGACTCTTTGCCCCTGAATATGGAGAAAAGAGGAGAGTTCTATACATGGCAGAATGTGACAAAAGTATTCAGTCCCTTTACTTAGGTAAAAGTACCACACTATGTACATACTCCACAAGTAAAAGTCCTGCATTCAATACCTCACTGAAGAAAAAGAATGTTAAAGCATGTGAAGTGTTGACTGTGATGTTTCTGGATTTATATTATTGCTGCATTATGTTGCATTTTACTGCTGTATATGTTTATGGTTGTGCTAATTTAAACTCCTTTTATATCCTGTTGGGTATTATAACCTACAGCAATGCTTCATATTCTAGAAGATCGTCATTGTAGCATCTCTGACCTGTGAGAATAACGTATCTCTAAAAAGTCAACTTTTCACGAGCTCAGAAAAAACGCCCTGTTCTCAGCTTTGTGATGATGCAGCTGATCCAAGAGGCTTTTTAAAGGAGTTTATTTATCTTAAGAAGTAGGACAATAATCTCAACCCATGAAGGAACACTTCAACAATCACCACATTAGGAGATAAATAGTTTTAACTGAACAGGAATGAGAAAAAAAAAATTCTATTTAAGGTGTAGTGGAGTAAAAGAGTATTGACTTTGTACTCAAGTACAGTACTTGTTTATGTACTCGGTTGCATTGCACCTCTGACAAAAAGCGAGGAAGAGTGGCAGAGAATGGAAAAATGGGAACATTTTGGTAATTACAATGGTTGAGGTAAGAGAAAAGCAGAAATTGTGGCTCAGTGGGAGCAACAAAATGTCATGTCAAAATATTTAAGGCTTTACGTAAGCATGGTTTCAGAGCATATTTTGATCGAGGGACGCAGAGCGCTGCAATCAAAAAACGAGCAGCGAGGGTTGTTTAAGAGATCCAGGAGATGAAGTGGACTTTGTACGCAAGCAAAACCCAAACCACTGCTCGGACAATTCTCAGGGGAAAGGCAAGAATTTTCCCACCATACCAATGTGCATTCCTGATAAAAGACAGTGAAGGGTTGCCAGTTCTGAAGTGTATGTCAGTCAGTGGGTTTACATGCACGCAGTATTACAGATACTGGTATGCAGCACTGTAGAGGTCATGTTAATGATGGTCTGTATAGATTACATGTTCATAACTCCATCACAGATAGGAAGTTAAGCTTTTAAGTCTCCTGAGAGGACAAGTTCAAAGAGTCTGTGTGGTCGTAACGCTGTTTTGTTGTGATAAATAATCAAACTCTTACATGGAAAGTTGGCCATGAATTCCCTTTTGGTGTGAAATGTCAACCGTCTGGCAATTTTGGATTGATCTGTGCTTGTTGTTACTGCGATCAAATCAAAGTAAGACACACTTGAGCCGAGTTAAGTGCATTTGATGAAGGTAAACTAACTCAGCAACGCTTTGCTCATGTTTACGTGACGATAAGCAAACACTCTGGCTGGTTGCTCAAAAACAGCACGTCCAATCTGGCACATTTCAGCCAGTCACTCATCTTACTGTCTGGATGCATCGGCCCCCTCAGTTCTTGAGCCGACGGAGCTGCAGACCCCTTCAGTAAATCTCCCCTGCTGTCCTGGAGAATGTCTGTGTAAACATAATCGCTGCTCCAGCTGAGTTTCTCATTAGTCAACGTGACACAGAGCCCCTCTCCAATGCCCACACAGAGAACAAGTGAAGGTACGATTCATTTAAACAAAACAAAAAGCAAGGGTCCTGCTCCGCGTCCAGTGGAATAAACACTACAGTCCATGGCAGCGCGCTTTGCTCCAGGCCAAATTTGGCTCTACTCTACCCTAGGGGGGGGGGGGGGTAATGTCTGCTGTTCAGATAAAGAAAGACGATTCACAGAGGTCAGCATGAAATTGTCAGAATTGTTTTTAGCTCAAGTTCACCGACGCCCATCCATGCGTTACGTCAGTGCTATTGGATATCACATTTTCTCGATGATGTCCAACACAGTCGTGAGGCACCGATGACAAATTTGAAGAATGCACCCTTGACCAATAAGGCGACCCCAGCGGACTGAGATCTCTTCATCATGAATTGAAACCCAAACCGTGTGTGAATCTCTGCACTGCACTCTAAACCCCGCCGGAGCCGAGCCTCAAGCTTCTGTAAAATTAACCATTTAAAACTCGTCCGTCTTGTGAGCTCCATGCAAATCTCCCTGCCAAGTCGAAATTATTTGTTGGTAATACAACACCGCAGGACCAAAAGAGGGAGATTTGGATGTGGAAGCATGAGGGACAGCGACAGTGATGTCTGGAAGAGTCAGTACTTTATGTCCTTCCCGAGCTCTTCCGCTCTTGTTTTTCATGTGTTGTTGAATTTAATCAGATTTATTTCTGTGTATTTGTTTTTCATGACATCATATGTTACTGTAAGTGTACGCCACAGTGTATGGGAGGAATATAGCATGAGGAAAAACAGACCTGACACTAAATGATCGCACATGCATCATATGCAAGTTCCAATAATCAGCAGTAATCATATTTTGCGTCGCTGTTTTTATTTCATTTCCAGCATCGCAGAGCAGGTTTGACTCAGTGTTTAGAGAAGAAGGCGAATTACTGGAAGCTGACTGGTTTGAATCGTTGGAAAATGTGTGTAATGAAAGTGAGAATGTGCGTCGCTGTTTAACTACACGAGTAGTGGTGGTACTGGAAAACAAAAACATACTTTTGTTGGACAAGAAAAGTCTTACAAAGTGAGAAAAGTCTTACAAAGTGAGGTGCCCAATGAAAATACTACATTTTCCCCCCCAGGTAGTATTAATGACAATCTAGTTTATTCTAGAATCCAGTGAATCGTATCATTAAATATATCAAATTTAGAAATTGAGATTTAACAAAAGAAAGCTAATCCAATAAACCAAACATCTACAGTCACAACTCATATTTTAAAAACTATTTTGCCTGAATAAACCAGAATACGGTTGTGTTTCAGTATCTTGGCTATACTTCATAATCAATAAACAACTGTTTGTCCCGTTACCCTTTCAGCCTGTGATGACAAACAATGGGGGCCAGGCTGCAGTCAGCAGTGCAAGTGTGAGAACGGAGCTCTCTGCGACCCCGTCAAGGGGACGTGTCAGTGTCCTCCGGGGTTCATAGGACGCTACTGCGAGGAGTCCTGTCCAGCGGGCACCTTCGGGAAGGGCTGTCTGCAGAGGTGCAAGTGTGGGACCGGAGGATCCTGTGATAAAGCAACCGGAGAGTGTTTGTGTCGGGACGGATTCACGGGGACTTTGTAAGTGCACAAAAATAAAAATCAATATTAAAACAGGAGCCTTGCATATTAGGAGGTTCATTACTTTTATCTGATTCCTAAATAAAAATAGCATTTTGGAATGTGATCTCAGTTCCTGAGAGGAACATGCATGCCTGTACAATTGACACAATGTCAATTTTAGTATGAGCCATTTTTAGAGTATGTATAGTTAATTATGTAATTTAGGAGACACTTGATCCCTCACTTCATTACACATCACAGTATTACACTTTATCTTAATTTTGTCAGGAGGTCTGTCCGTCACAGATCCGAGTTATTCGTTTCCACAACTTTATTATCCATGAAGTTAATGAGTCATCTGTTACGCCTCGTTTTGAGTTGCCCCCGAGGATGAGTGAGCAATGAAAACTCTTCCCCACTAAATAGTGGAAACTCTTTTACTGCCAATGTGAACAACACACCACTTCCAGCTGAATAAGAAAGGGGGCTTGGCAACACTGACCATTGGATAACGCTCCTTGATGAATTGTGTATTTGAAGCATGTCCATATTATTTCACCTCAAGGGTGTATTAGAAAATATAATATCCCAACACGGAATTGGACAAGAGGTAGTTTTAGCCAAGAAATCTTATTGGTTAAAGACACGTTCCAACTGTGCTGATGATTCCCACTAAGCTGTTGAAATGCCAAGTCTTCCAGTAATCAGAGAGCTACTGTTAGTCTTTATTGACCTTCTACTGCTTTCCTTCAGAGTAGTTTAGTAGAATATAATAGGACTGTATGAACTACTAAATGCTGTCTCCAAAGGTCATGATGTCTGTATAATGAAGTCATACACTCAAATGAGTAAAAGTACAAAAATACAAGTTAAAAAAAGGAGTAGTCACTTTGCAGAATGACACATTTTGTATATTCGAATTATTGGCACATTATGTGTGCATCACTTTAATGTTGCAGCTGGTAAAGTTGAGACATATTTTTATTCATCTCTTTAAGTACTGTGAATTTCCCACGGGGATCATTAAAGTAGAAGAACCTCAAAATCGTACTTTAGTAATTGAGTAAATGGACTTAGTTTAGGTAAGATACGTTTCGTCTATATAGAACATTTCAGACAGAATGGCAACTCAAAGTGCTTTACATGAGCATAAACAACAGAATAAACACCCCTATGCTGGTGCTTGAATAACCAGTTTCATAGAAATGCTGCAAACATTTATTTTCTTCACTGTTACTGTAGAACAAAACCTTTACTTAAGTCCTCAGGAATGCCCCAGGAGGACACATGTAGCGTGTTTCACTAAAGTGGTCCATTAAGCTGTTATTAAGCATCGACTCCATCCTCTCCCCCCCAGCTGTGAGAAGGCGTGTTCCAGGAAATGCCAGGCACGGTGCAGCTGCCAGAATGGAGGCATCTGTAAAGGCAAAGGGATCTGCGATTGCCCACCTGGATGGACGGTATGTTTTCAAGTTAAAGCTTGAACCGACACTAACCTTCATGTTATCTGTGGAGGTTGCCAGATTTTGAATTAGCCTGACTTTCAAGCTGTCTCCAAACAGTCTCTGACTTGTCCAAAGACAACCCGTCATCTCTGGAGACATGCAGATGCAAGGTTTTCCCCTAATGTAAAATTTGGAATACTTGCACGAGGGGAGAAGAGATTGTGATCTCATCAGGGAGCACACTAACCACTTGTTTTCTGAGTAACTGCGAAAGTTGCCATGTTTGTGTCTCGTTCCAGTTCTTGCAGTGATGCATCTGCGTTCACTTGGCATTTCTTTCTGCCTCAATGGGTTTTTTTCCTCGTTACTCTGCAGGGTGCAGTTTGCACGGTGCGATGTTCAGAGGGAAGGTTTGGACAAAACTGTGCTGATGAGTGCGTCTGCCACAACCGGGGCAAATGTGACCCCGAAACTGGACAGTGCCAGTGTGCTAAAGGTTTCACCGGTAACAGGTGTGTGTATATATATATATGTGTGTGTGTATGTTTGACTGTTCTTGTGCCTGTGGCCTTCCTAAAAGTCCATTCATGCCAAGGGACAGCTTCCTTCTCCACTCTAAGAGAAGAATCCAAACATATAAACCGGTTTCTCTCTGGAGAAATCTTTACTCTGTATTTTGTTGTCCTCATACATTTGATGTCCTTTGGTATTGAAGCACCACAGCCCAGCTGGGTTGGATAATATGTGCGCAGTAAATTGATTCCATGATTTCTAGTCACCGAACTGAAATTTAACTATTCAACATTTTTTCATTAATGTGCAAATCTAGTCCAGCTCTTCCGTGTGTCTATCCAACCTTCTGTGTTGCCGCCCTCAGGTGTAACGAGGAGTGTGCTGCAGGCACGTATGGTCAGGACTGTAAAGGTGTGTGCGACTGCGCTAACGGCGCACGCTGCTACAACATCGACGGAGGCTGCCTATGCGAGCCGGGCTTCAGCGGCCCACAATGCAGGGACAGAATGTGTGCGCCGGGCAAATACGGCATGCACTGCGAACGCAAGTGTCTCTGCCAGGACAAGCAGACGCTCAGGTGAGTTGATGTCTTCAGGAAAAACTGGTTTAAGCGACGCAAACATTTCACCTTTGGCAGAAATGATCCAATCACGGTTGAGTAAAATCTCAGTGTGCAGAGCCTAAGACACACAATTTTAGGTAAGTTAGCCAGCTACTGGTGGCCCCCACATGTTAACTTAGCTCATCCACTCATTAGACGCCAGTCCTTGTTGGTTAACACAGTGAATAGGTTCACATGAAAGTGGGAAGGGTTTACTCAAGGTATTTTACAAAATCAAGACTTCTCTCTTATAAATACTTCCAATATGCAAACATCTTACCTTTGCAAGGCTCGTCATAAGTACGGTTTCAAGTCCTCAACACCTCTTGCTGGTGAATCTGACGAGCTCGATGCTGCCACCTGTGTTCATAAAACAACTGCGAGTTTGTGTTCACAACCTTCAAAAATACTCCGGCAGCGTCCAGCAACATCTTAATCCTTTCCAGCTTCCTCTGTATTTCAACCGCACAATTTACGACCACGGCAATTAGTGCCAAAAAAAAAAAACCCTTCTTGTCCAATGCTCTTTCAGGCAACTCCTTTCCAAAAGTCAAACGCACCACAGGTGTTTTCATTCTACATGATTAGACCTCTTCTGTGGACTGTGTGGGCGTGTGCCGTCTGTGCTCAATGGACATCTCTCTCACTCTCCTGTTGCACCTGTGGTGGAGTTGGGGCAACTAATTGCCTAA
Organism: Pholis gunnellus; assembly: GCF_910591455.1. NCBI lineage: Eukaryota > Metazoa > Chordata > Actinopteri > Perciformes > Pholidae > Pholis > Pholis gunnellus. The sequence goes on from NC_136534.1 coordinate 22,274,053, forward strand.
TCAACCAGAATAATTGAAAACACCTGTGTGGGTGAGCACGTTTGCTAATTAGCCTAGCTGAACGGTCCTTAAGTTCATTGGCGCCACCAGCTGAGATGTTTTCTCAACCAATGGGATTGTTTTTCCGATTTCAGAGCGGCTCTGCTTGTCAAAAATGACTGTATCAATTAAAAATAATATGGGCAGAAGTGAATACCAACATCCTAATGATAAAAATGCAATTTAGCAGTGTAGCTCCTCATTGTTTTCTTTTGCAGAGTCAGCACTTTGTCACTGTTCCCGTGTAGTTTTGTAGCGATTTTCGTCACATTTACCTCTATTTTCATTGTCCAGCTGCCACCCGATGAAAGGAGAGTGCACATGCCAGCCAGGGTGGGCCGGACTGTTCTGCAACGAGACCTGCGCTCACGGTTTCTATGGTCACGGTTGCCTGGCGCCATGTCTGTGTGTGAACGGAGGGGTGTGCGACAGTGCCACGGGACAATGCCGGTGTGCCCCCGGGTATATGGTGAGTGGTGGAGTTTAGCATTATTTAGTTTGGATTCAATGAAGAAATGTATTAATGAAGATAATGAATAATTGACATTTTCAATGCTCAGATCTGATTACCTATGTTATTGTATATTTGTCTCCCCTGTTATATGTGGTCTAGGTTTATCATCAAAGTTAATATTTTTAATTATTGCAGGGGGTTCACTGTGAGCATCTTTGTAAAAGTGGCGCCTACGGCAAGAACTGCTCCCTGGAGTGCTCCTGTGAAAACTTTGTCGACTGCTCGCCTATTGACGGGACTTGCTTCTGCAAAGAGGGTATAAGAAAAAATTCACACAGACGTGATCACTGTGAAAGAGGAAATGTTTGACCTATTGACAGACTGATGAATGCATGGCTGGAGCAAAATTGGTGAAATAACATTCTATCAAACATGGCTGACGGTCCTTCGTGTGTCTGCAGGCTGGCATGGGCCCGACTGTTCCACCCCCTGCTCTGAGGGAACCTGGGGCCCAGGATGCAACGCCACCTGCCACTGCGCCAATGGGGCAAAATGTAACCCTGCAGATGGATCCTGCGCCTGCACAGCCGGCTGGCAGGGGGCGCGCTGTGACCAGTCGTGCCCGGTAAATATCTGAATGAGGCTTTATAGCTTTGCCTATTTGTTTATGAAGTGGTGCGGAGGAGAGGATCAGATTATCTCAAACTAGACCAAAAAATGAGACAATGAAAGCAACTTTGAATACAAATACAAAAAATATATATTTTAAGAAAACTACAAATTGTACTATTCACATCACTCTGCACTCTAAAGTAGTGTATTATTCTACCAGTTTTTTTAAATGAAAGTTGGGTAAACTCTATCCTCCAGCCAGAGCGAACAGCCACCAATACTGACAATTATCCGTTTTATTTAATAAAATTTGCATTACTTTGAAGTTAACTACAGAAAGAATTTGGATAGAAAATGGATGGATAAAAAAAGGTAAGACAAGACAGAACTTTAATACCGGAAGACATTTTTGGGCCAAAGATGCTTGTTATATGTAGAAATATACAGTATATATATACTTTATGCATACTAAAATGAAATAAAATAGAATAAAATGTATGTATTTAGCAGGTTGTACTGTTTTAATGAAAAGATATGCTTTAACGTGTTAAACTTATTATCCCTTCGTCTCCCAAAGCAACAGAAAAGGCCCTGGACTAAAGCCACAGCATTGCATGAAAACACATGTCACAAGATGTGAAAAGTGTATTGTATGTTGAGCTGAGTGGACAAATGCACTGCTATCTTTGATTAGCCTAATACACAAATCATAAGGGTGATAATTATACAGAACATGTCGGTTCTGATTGGACAGTCTTCAGGAAATGCTGTCCAGCTTTTCATCCCTTACCTCACCCTCTGTATGTTTTAATCTGTGATTTGGACGCGTGCCCCTCGTGTCTCCGCCATGCCAACCCACCAGGCTGTCTATACATACACACATTGCCAGTGTAGTATTCTGTCTGACTCTGACTGAGCTGGCCGAATGTTGAAGAGATTCCCCTGACAATTCTGTGCCCGTTGGCATTTGCTCACATGTGCAGATGGAGACGTTTGGGCCAGGCTGCCTGAAGAGGTGTGATTGTGTTCACGCCGACGGCTGCCAGGCTGCCACCGGGGAGTGCCACTGTCTGCCAGGTTGGTGGGGTAAGTGATGACGTCCTCCTGGTGTCGCTGCCAGCTCGGCTTTGGTACCAACAGAACTGACGGAGCCACAGGTTTTAAACCACTCGGCCTCTCTTTGATCCGGCTTGTACTGTTCTCTGACTTAAATACATTTAATTTTTTCTGATATGTATAATATTTTATAAAAATATTTTTCCCATTGTCTTATTTTTTGTTGCTCTGCTTCCAGTGCAGCTTGTTTTAAGTAGAGCTTTTATCCAATCAGATTTCACCTCTGTGTCTCTAGTAAGAAGAGAGGCCCCAGCCTGCAGACTCACCCAGTGCTTCCATGTACAGTTTAAGTTGAATGGGGACGATATTGTTGATTCAACCAATTAGATCTTTAGTTTGAGATTCATGGATGCACCAGAGCGGTTTGCTCGTGTGGTGGAATGCATGGATCCGCTGCAGGTCTGCTGGATTGATTTGTTGCTTTGTTGTCATACGAATATATGCGACTGCTCTTGTGAGTTTGTCATTGTGTTACATTGATTTGGACTGTATTGTCCGTTAATGACGCAGCGTCCCGTCATGCTCGTATTCATGTATCTGCACTCTGCTTTTCGTGTTTTGTATGCTAGGTGTTGAACTTCATGTAACATTTTATTTCATTTGTCAAATGTTGCAGTGTTATGTGAATATGCGGCTTTTACACGAAACAAATAATAACCCGTAGCTGTGACGTCATAATGAGGTTATTAGAAGTGTAGAACAGCACTGAAGGCCCAGGTATAAAATCCACGGCCCGCCACTGCAGTAGAAGTTATTAGATGTTGCCTACCATCACAGTAGAAGTTATTAGAACATCTGATAATTTATACTATCACAGTAGAAGTTATTAGATGTTGCCTACCATCACAGTAGAAGTTATTAGATGTTGCCTACCATCACAGTAGAAGTTATTAGATGTTGCCTACATCACAGTAGACGTTATTAGATGTTGCCTACATCACAGTAGAAGATATTAGATGTTGCCTACATCACAGTAGAAGATATTAGATGTTGCCTACATCACAGTAGAAGATATTAGATGTTGCCTACCATCACAGTAGAAGATATTAGATGTTGCCTACCATCACAGTAGAAGTTATTAGATGTTGCCTACATCACAGTAGACGTTATTAGATGTTGCCTACATCACAGTAGACGTTATTAGATGTTGCCTACATCACAGTAGACGTTATTAGATGTTGCCTACCATCACAGTAGAAGTTATTAGATGTTGCCTACCATCACAGTAGAAGTTATTAGATGTTGCCTACATCACAGTAGACGTTATTAGATGTTGCCTACATCACAGTAGACGTTATTAGATGTTGCCTACCATCACAGTAGACGTTATTAGATGTTGCCTACCATCACAGTAGAAGTTATTAGATTATTAGAACATCTGATAATTTATACTATCACAGTAGAAGTTATCAGATGTTGCCTACCATCACAGTAGAAGTTATTCCTGTGCTGTTGCACCTGGCCAAGGTTCAGCAAGTGCGTCCTCATATTCTGTGGCAGAGCCTTCATCAGTTGAACACTCTCCCTCTGTCTGTAGTGGTTCTTGGGGGGAAGTTGGACTCCTGTGAGGACTGGACTTCACCTGGTTCTCATTGCTTTCCCTGAGAGGGCTGACAAAACTCTCCTCTGTCTGTGATGTTTCTGAACTCACCCTCTCCTCTCTCTGTGTTGTTTCTGAACTCTCCACGGAGATTACCTGAACCTCCTTTCAACATGTAAAGATGTTGGAGATGCCTTTGCCCAAAGACGAGAGGGACCTGCTGATGCTGCTGGGCTTTTTGGGTTGTCGTGTCAGTCTCCATTCGACATGGGAGGCAATGCAGTTCCCAAGTTCTCGTTGCTCTAATTTCATGGCCAACAGCACCTTTTGTAAACTGCCCCACATCACACACAGGTCTTTGAAAATGGTCGTGTCAAGTTTTTCTAATGTTTTGAGATCAAAATTGACATCCTTGACTTCGATCCACGTTCTTTCAAACAGACGCATAGTGATGAGCTTGATGTCTGCAGTCGTCCAGGTCAGATCTGTTTTTTTGAATATCCGCGAAACCAGCGCCTCCACGAATACCTGAACTGACCTTGCCTTTAGTGCTTGCTGTGCTGTTGGACTTGGCGCAGGTTCATCAGCTGCGTCCTCGTATGCTGAGTCAGATGTTGAATGTTCATTATTGAACCAGAAGAACGGATGAAACTTAGGGTACATTTTGTGTGAGAAGATCTTATCATTCATCTCTTTAATGAAAGACCACATTTTGTTCAGTATCTCAGCGTACGAGACCGCGCGTGACTGACTGCAAAATGTCCTGTATATGATTGTTTCTGGAATGACCACGGGCTTCATCCCATTTGTAAAGTAATTGAGGAGGTACTTCCTAACTGAACTTGTGATTTTACATCTGACGATGTTTGGGCAATAATCACTCTCCTCTTGATCGATGTATGACATGATTTCAATACCGTGGCGATCTGAGATATCCATTCCTGTTGGAAATATCTTTTTATATCTCTTCTGGTCTTTCAGAATTAGCCAAAGAAAGTATTTAGCAAGACCTTCAACCTCCGGAGAGATTTCCTTTTTTGACAGATCACGCTTAATGCCTGTCAATGCCTCAATGATCTCGATTATTGAATCCTTCATCTCCTCAAGGATAATTTCAAGATATTCAACCTTCCACACCATGCGTGGTGAGGCCGAATATCTATCGTAAAGATGTCCAGCGTGTATATCTTTCATGCCTTTGAATTTACTTGGCATACCCGTTTTTTTCAGCCAGTACTTCATCATGCCCCTAAAAGTATGACATTTGCCTTTCAAATCATAATACATCTCAATTTCTGGGAGATTAGGCCGTTGGGAAATTATCTCCAGTTCGCGGTCCAGTGGGGATCTGTCTAGAGACAGAGTTTGTTTTGGCTCTACAAGGCTTTCATGATTTAACATTGGTTTAAAAAGGATTTCAGTCTTTGCTTCCAGCTCGCGATAGGTCTGGTAATGTTTGAGTTCATACTCAAACTTACGTAGTTGACCCTGAGATTTGAAGTACTCACTCAGCATTTCAAGTTCTTCATTCACAGGATGAAGTTTTAAATGTGACTCAGAGCCTTCATCAGGAGTGATGTCCGGATTAATTACAGGCTCTTCACTTGGAGCAATAAAGGGTTCTTCCTGTGCTGTTGCACCTGGCCAAGGTTCAGCAAGTGCGTCCTCATATTCTGTGGCAGAGCCTTCATCAGATGACCACTCCCCCTCTGTCTGTAGTGGTTCTTGGGGGGAAGTTGGACTCCTGTGAGGACTGGACTTCACCTGGTTCTCGTTGCTTTCCCTGAGAGGGCTGACAGAACTCTCCTCTGTCTGTGATGTTTCTGAACTCTCCCTCTCCTCTCTCTGTGATGTTTCTGAACTCTCCATGGAGATTTCCCGAACCTCCTTTCCACATATGAAGATGTTGGAGATGCCTTCGCCCACAGACGAGAAGAACTTGCTGATGATGTTGGGCTTTTTGGGTAGTCGTGTCAGTCTCCATTCGACAATGGTGGCCATACAGTTCCCAAATTCTCGTTGCTCTAATTTCATGGCCAACCGCACCTTTTTTAAACTGCCCCACATCACACACAGGTCTTTGAAAATGGTCTTGTCAAGTTTTTCTAATGTTTTGAGATCAAAATTGACATCCTTGACTTCGATCCACGTTCTTTCAAACAGACGCATAGTGATGTCCTCGATGTCTGCAGTCGTCCAGGTCAGATCTGTTTTTTTGAATATCCGCGAAACCAGCGCCTCCACGAATACCTGAACTGACCTTGCCTTTAGTGCTTGCTGTGCTGTTGGACTTGGCGCAGGTTCATCGACTGTGTCCTCATATGATGAGCCAGTTGTTGAACGTTCGTTATTGAACCAGAAGAACGGATGATACTTAGGGTACATTTTGTGTGAGGCGATCTTACCATTCATCTCGCTCATGAAAGACCACATTTTGTTCAGTATCTCAGCGTACGAGACCGCGCGTGACTGACTGCACATTGTCCTGTATATGATTGTTTCTGGAATGACCACGGGCTTCATCCCATTTGTTAAGTAATTGAGGAGGTAGTCCCTAACTGAACTTGTGATTGTACATCTGACGATGTTTGGGCAATAATCACTCTCATCTTGATCGATGTATGACATGATTTCAACACCGTGGCGATCTAAGATATACATTCCTGTTGGAAATATCTTTTTATATCTCTTCTGGTCTTTCAGAATTAGCCAAAGAAAGTATTTAGCAAGACCTTCAACCTCAGGAGAGATTTCCTTTTTTGACAGATCACGCTTAATGCCTGTCAATGCCTCAATGATCTCGATTATTGAATCTTTAATCTCCTCAACGATAATTTCAAGATATTCAACCTTCCACACCATGCGTGGTGAAGCCGAATATCTATCGAAAAGATGTCCAGCGTGTATATCTTTCATGCCTTTGAATTTACTTGGCTTACCCGGTTTTTTCAGCCAGTACTTCATCATGTCCCTAAAAGTATGACATTTGCCTCTCAAATCATCATAAATCTCATCATCTGTGAGACCAGGCAGTTGGGAAATTATCTCCAGTTCGCGGTCCAGTGGGGATCTGTCGAGAGACAGAGTTTGTTTTGGCTCTACAAGGCTTTCAGTCTTTACTTCCAGCTCGCGAATGGTCTGGTCAATAAAGGGTTCTTCCTGTGCTGTTGCACCTGGCCAAGGTTCAGCAAGTGCGTCCTCATATTCTGTGGCAGGAATTGAATGTTCGTTATTGAACGATGAGCCTTCATCGGGAGTGATGACCGAATTAATTACAGGCTCTTCAGCGATATAGTGGAGGGGAAAGTAGCGAGCAATTATGTCCTTCCGTATCCTATCTTTGTCTATCTGTGATACTTCTACAAATCTATCCATGGTTTTATTCTGATCTTCGATGCAGTAAAGATTTCACGTCTGCTCTGTGAGTGTAACACTGAACTAATGAAACCCGTTTGAAAAGTCGTCTGTAGGGTAGGTGAAATAACGCGTCACTGTCTATCAAAGGATCAAAACCACCACAAGACGTTACGTCACAGGCAGGATTCTTCTTCGTGAGTTTTTTTGCGTCTTCTTCTTCTTCTTCTTCTTCTTTTGATTTCCCGGTAGATTGGTTGCCGTGCGACACTATACTGCCCCCTATAGTTCAGTGTTGATTACTGCATTCCCACTGGTGCAGTCCAGAGTTGTACAAATCAAAAAGAAACTTCAGTCTTCAAAAGACTCCGAAGAAGAATCCTGTCAAGTCTCGTGAAGCGTGAATTTGCAGCCCACTGTCACCGACTGGTAAATTACATTTCACTATATTTGAAACATGAACCGTTTGCTTATTATTTAGCCCGCTAGTGCGGCTACTTTACTGTGTTAGCTGGTGGCTAACGAAACCGTTCATAATCAATGCTGATGCTAATCAGGCTAATTGCTGATTTGTGTACTGTTGACATGTTTTAACCAGCGATAAACACGTGGTTCTCGGTCAGTTATTGGGGATAATATATGATATGTTTGTTATTGATTACACAAAGTTTGAATAAAAAAAACACCGCTGAATAAACTAATAATAAACCTTAGACGTATACAAAATAATTTAACAAAAATATGCAGTTGTTTGTTGTCTACTGTACTGTCTTGACAAGTAGATTAAAGGACCACCCTTGACTTCAAATCACCTAAAATTCACATCGTGACAAACGTTTTTTTACACTGCACCAAATGTTTTCTACTTTCTCTGCAGCAATTAGTTTTCATTTTAAAAGCTGTATAAGATGGGCAATACATGACAGAGTTTATATGTATGTGATTTCATTTTAACGCTATTGTCACATTCAGTGTTGGAGGGAGTATTCAGACCTTTTACTTAAATAGTAAGTGGAAATACTGCAATTTAAAAACAGAAATAAAAGTCCTTCATCCAAAATTGTGTGCAGAAGTAGAACCAGTATTTTTAATCAAGTATTAAAAGTACTGATTATCTGTTATTAAATGACCCCCGAGTGTTGTTTTATTATATAGTGTATTACTATTCCTGATGTATTATGTATAAGTATCATTGTACTGATGTAGTTTGACAATCTGGATCAAATTTTGACTATTTTAAATACTGCTGGATATTTATTGTAACAGTACATCATATTTACAAAAATGTTCTGTACAGTACTTGCAGTTAATATTATTAGTTAGTTCCAACCACTGATCATTGTAATACAGCTAAGCAAGGATTGTGGATGCTAAAACACAAAAGATTTGTTAGTCTGCTCCCAAACGATTATAGCAAGAAACTACAAATAATATTATCCCTTTCACTCCTTCTCTATTTGCTCATCATTTGACATTCAAGTTCTATTTTTGACACATGAATATAGTAGTCTTAGATGTTTGTGGTTCATTAAACATAGCAACAAGGAAATCCTTTAAAACAGTCTTTGCTAGCAACTGCCTTGTGATTATAAGTTGGCTCTGATAAAAGGGACAACTTGCTCAGTTATAGATTATTTATCTGAACAAGGTTTCAAGTCTCAGCAAGCTGATTTTCATACAGTTCTAAAATGATTCGTAAACCAATGTCTTTGTTCATGGAAGGAAATCAAACATGTCGTACGTCACACATCAGTCAGTATAGGTTTAGTATACTCATTGTGTAGTAAATGGACAAAAACGTGCACTTAGAGATTATTGCATCAATCCTTTAAACTCTGAGCGGAACCATTCTTCACTATTGTTCCATTTGATAGTTGAATACATTGCACTTGTTATATTTGCTTACTTCTACTGAAGTACATTTATGAATGCATGACTTGTACATATCTCCAATTGTGGTATTGCCAATTTTCATCCACCCTCCCATTTCTTCCCTCCAGGTTCTCGCTGTAGCGAGCCATGTTCAGAGGGCCTGTGGGGCCGCCACTGTAACCAGACCTGTTTCAAGCATTGCCCCAACAGCGACACGTGCTTCAGGGAAAACGGAGCGTGTGTGTGTCGCCCGGGCTACTGGGGAGTCGCCTGTCAGAACAGTGAGTGTTGTCATCTGCCAGCTGACAAACAGCGGAAAACAGATCAGATCAAAACCAGACATGCACCAGACTGACAATCTGCTCACTCTTTATCCGCTTGTCTCCCAGAATGCAGAGCTGGTATGTATGGGGACCAGTGCAGTATACCATGCCCATCCTGTGACCAGTCGTACCGCTGCCACCATGTGACCGGAGAGTGTGATTGCCTCCCTGGACACACTGGACCCGACTGTGATCAAGGTTGGCATTGACATCATAAATCACACACCAATCATCGTAGATGTTGCAGAAACACTCTACGTTCAATCTCGATTCAATCCGCTACACGGATAATTCTTCACATGCCATCGCGTGTGTCTTACAGTTTGTCCAGCTGGCTACTACGGCAAACAGTGCTCTCAAGTGTGTGTTAACTGTGCCAACAACTCCACATGCGACCACCGGGACGGTCACTGTGAATGTTTGCCTGGCTGGACCGCGACTGACTGCTCCATACGTGAGTACAGCGTCATACAGAAACTAGAGAAGTGCATTTTCTGGAGGAAACGTCTCAAATACTAACATGAAAAGTGACTGCTGATGGAGGAATACAGCTTATTGCTGCGTCAACCATAACATCACATCCAAGAGGGAGTCCTTTAGTGCTATTCATTTACTGGCATCGTGGATACAAAAGCAACTGTTATCAGCAAGATGTTGACAGTTGTCATGCTTGCCTTGTGAAGTGTTATTGTTTTGCTGTAAATATGTACAGTCTAATAGGGCTGCAACGAACAATTTATTTATGATAAAACAATCTGCTGATTATTTTCCAGCTGTAAAATCTTTCAAAATAAAACTTCAGGTTATATTTTCCCACAGCCCAAGTTGATATGTTTGAAATAGCTTGCAAAGACATTCAGTGGATTATCCGATATGAAAAAGAAAAGCAGCAAACCCTCACATTGGACAAGGTGACATCAGAGAGTGTAATTAAGCTTGAGAAATGGCTGAAACAATGAATCGATTATTAAGATTGTTGTAGATTAATGTCCTGTTGATAAATCAGCTACATCTATGTCTCTAGAACTTGAACCGGCAGATGAAATAGAATAAAATACTGAGAACCAAGTTGTAACTTTCTCAGCATTGTACTCAGTGTAAATATGACCACACATGTGGGGTATTATTATCTTTGCACCATAGTTAAATATTTGTTACTAAATATTTTCTTACGTGTTGCATTGATGTGATACGTACCTGTGTTTTCCAGCCTGTAGTCCGGGACGTTTTGGTCCTTTCTGCACTCAGACCTGCTCCTGTCCGACCAACCTCATCTGTGACCGATATACTGGAGACTGTGTGTGTGAAAGTGAAGGAGAAGACTGTAAACAAGGTATAGAGTAGTGGATAAAAGAAGTCACTGGCTTGATATTCCATTTGTAAATTGAGTAGCTTCTATGGCTGTCACTTTAACTGTCAATTTAATTCTAATAATCAATGGTAAATGGACTTGCACTTGTACAGCGCCTTTCTAGTCTTCCGACCACTCAAAGCACTGTACACTACAGGTCAACATTCACCCATTCACACACACATTAATGCACCAACGGCAGAGGCTACACTGCCACCACCACCTTCCGATTGGAAGACGACCCGCTCCTTCTCCGCCGTGACTCTATATGACCTACATTAGTAAACGAGACCATGAGTAAGAAGATTGGCAAATTTCTATAAACTATTTTCGCCCTGCTGTTCTGCTGGGAGTCAACACCAAGCTGCTAGAGGCCCAGGCCGTATTGCCGGGGCCCGAGAGAACCAGAACCAGGACTACACGGGAACCAGACTGTCAGAGCTGCAGTAAAATTAAAGTTTCTCTAAAGGGACTCTTGTGCTTGGAAGCACTACCACTTTTGTCCACAGGGACCGCCAAAATCCAAACAAAATGAAAGTCCCTTATAGTAGCTTTAACGAACTTTATTTCTCTGTTTGACAGAATCGTCTGTGAAGTCAGGGAGCGTGATGGTGCCCCTTCCTCCTGGCGAGAGGGAGTCGTGGGGAGCCATCGGTGGCATCGTCGTGCTCGTCATCTTGGTGGTCCTGCTGCTGGCTCTGCTGCTGCTCTACCGCCGCCGGCAGAAGGACAAACAGAACACGCCGACCGTGTCCTTCTCCACCAGCCGCACAGTCAACTCTGAATACGCCGTTCCAGGTAGGTCAATATTCATACGCTGTATACGGTGGTGGATGAAGTACTACTTTTACTTACCAATACAACAATGTTAAAATACATAATTAAGTAAGATATTTAGCTCTTTTTTTTAATTAAATAGTCGTTATATCTTGGATGTTTATATAGCTGCTCTTGGGCAGAATGTGTTTTTAGTAGTGTGTATGTGTTTTTGTAATTATCGTTCCACAGAGATGCATTTTATTGACCTTGAGGTAATTTAATTGCAGCAGACGTGATTCCATGTGTTTGTTTTGGCCTACAGATGTTCCTCACAGTTACCACCACTACTACTCCAACCCCAGCTACCACACACTGAGCCAGAACAGGCCTCCGCTGCCACACCTCCCCAACAACCACGACCGCACCATCAAGGTGAATGCCACCTCTGTTGCACCACCTCGGTGATCTCATACTTTTTTTTCCGGCACTGATATGTAATTTATCCAGTCGACAAACAGCCGGCCGAGTTTTCAGGGTAGTGAAATCATAAAGTCACAGCTCTTTAGTTTATTATATATAGCTCTTTTGTTTTTTGCCTTTCTGATTGGTGTACCATTCACTCTGCCCTACAGAACACCAATAACCAGCTGTTCTGCAGTGTAAAAAACATGGAGAGGGAGAGGCGGGGCCTGTTTGGGGTCGAGAGCAACGCCACTCTACCTGCAGACTGGAAGCACCACGAGCCTCGCAAAGACGCAGGTCCGTCTGGGTGACTCTCTCCACTGTGTGATTCACATTCAGGACCAGCATTTAGAGGAGACCCTTGTGCAGATAGACCTGCAGCAATACAACATTAAATGAGTGGATTAACATTTAAAAATAAGGATTTGGTTTCCGGACAGCTACATAAAAAATAATCTGTAAAACCTGCAACATGCTGCTAATGTCACCTTCTGCTAGAAATGATTTATTATTTCATAAGTTTTATCACACTGAATTTGTTTGTATTTAACAAAGAAATAATCATTCTTAAAGACATTGACCACCAGCAGTAATTATCAGTGTGACCTGTGTTGATAAAGGCTTTTAAAACCCCAGATGTAACAACATCACAGGAGTGTCCGTTCAGGGAAGAGATGCAGTGACAGCTGAGGAGAAAAGTTCTCTTTTATACACTAAAAGTTTATCGTCCATTTCCTTTTGGACAGAAAATCCTTCTTGTCAACAATGCACATTTAATGTGAGCCTATAAAAACAAAAAGGCCTTCGTGGTAGTTGCATTGCCAGCATGCACTCACCTGGTATTGATTTTGCAGGTTTCCAAAGGGGATTATCTGCCTTTGATTAGTTTGCCATAAATGAAAATCAAGATGCCAGATTTGTCTTTTATTGCTTACAGGAGCTTTTGGAATTGATCGGAGCTACAGCTACAGTGCCAGCCTCGGAAAATATTACAACAAAGGTAGTTTATCACCCTATTTTCACCCTTTTTGCTCTTCTATTACCTACTACAGAGAATTAGCAAAACATACATCAGCAGGAGGATGCTATAAAACTATAGGTGCAATAATGTAAAGATTACATATTTGTCTTTAGTCGTAAAGTGTACAGATTACAGACTGACCTTGGTCCTGCTGTTGTGCCACATGTTCCTGACTGTCACGTGTCTTTGCTTCCTGTGTGGTGGCAGAGCTGAAGGACGCGGTGGCGGTGAGCAGCGGCTCTCTGAACAGCGAGAACCCTTACGCCACCATCAAAGACCTGCCGGGTTTGCCCTTCTGCCCCCCAGAGAGCAGCTACATGGAGATGCAGTGCGCCGTGCCCAGAGAGCGAGCGTACACCGGCATCAGCAGCCCGCCACCCTTCAACACGGCCACCGTACGCCGAGGTGAGCGACACTTTAGACCCCCTTCAGATATGTACTGACGAGTTCCACCTCTCCACAATAACAGCTGGTTGGCATTCGTGTTTTAAGTGTTGTTAAATAGTAAATGAAATCTACTCCTACATCATTAGTATCATAAGGGGAAAACAAATCTGGTTGTTAGGAAGAGTCAGAGACGCATTGTGTTTTCCTGTGAGCCAATCACATTTACCTCAATAAAGACTCAACATATTCAAGTATGAAGAGGAAGAATTTAAAGGAGGATGACAGGAAGTGGAACGAGACAAAAGTCAACATATCTTACTGAGTTTAACTAAAATATGATTCATTCAAAATGATAACTAAACTGATAGCACTGCTATAAGGCTTTGGTTTATCCACTGATTATTGTTCTCTATTAATCAGCTGTTTGTCCAGAACAATTTGAATGCTGTCTGACCAAGAGTCCAAAATGAACAAAAAGATAATTAATAAATCACATATAGGATTAAAAAAAGCAAATCCTTGCAATATTGACGCTGTGTCATAAGTGAATGTTTGGCATTTTGCTTTAAAAGTAGTTGCTGACTATCTTCCTGCTGATGGATTTATCAATCAATAGACTTATTGTTTCAGCTCTGAACCCTGTCAGGTCAATCAGGGCAATCCTTTTGAACAGCATAACACTCATTCAAAAAGGCGTCATCCTTCCAATCCCCAATCAATAATCAAAATCCAGAGCTGAGACTTAAAATAATGTGAAAAACTCATTAAGTTTCTTCGATCAGTCAAACGTTGGAGGAGGATTTGTGCTCTGACAGATGGGGAGGATGGGCTTCCTGAAGGCAGAAGGCTGATAAATGAGCAACTGTTTACAGGGAAGAGGAAGAGCGGGAGAGAGGATGTTCTTCTGTTAGTCCAGACACCAGTAATACATCAACATCAAGCCAGACTCATAAATTATGACGGGAAACATGTGAGAAACAAATCCTTTGATTCATGGAAATATTGGCTTGATATGAGTCTTTCTCTGAAGTAGAATGTCACCATTTTGGATCCTGGTGGCCAATTTGGGGGAGGAAAAGTGGGAGAAAATAGCTCTCCCTCCCCTCTGTCAATAACTGTTATTTACACTCACTCAAGCAGAAGATTGAGGTTAATGATAGAAACACATATATATTAAGACAGCCTTTCCTGTGTAATTTGTTAAAGGGAAAAACATCTTTCTAATAATACTCTAAACTTAAAAATGTGGTTCTTGAGATCATTTGTTCAGTGAACACAGTACAACCGTATACACTAGCTGTAAACCGACATTAGGATGTTTTTAAGTGTTTAATTATGTAAAAATTATCACATTTTATATTATTACAACTGTGTTTTACCGTATTGTCATTTGTTTATCTGTTTAAACACCAGTCCGACACTTATGGATGTCATTATAGTCTTTTTATGGATGAAAATGTTTATATTTAATTACATTCATGATATCATTTGTGTTCAGCAGACAAGTATTACTTGTTTTTAAAAGAGGAAGGAGGATATTAGTTTTAAGATGCAGAACAAAGGTCAAAACATACTCTGTATATGGTTTGTATAGGTATTTTTTTTAAATAAATGTAGTGGATTAAGAGGTTATAAAGAACCCCTCATATAGTGTTTGTTTATCTCATTGTGTTCTTCATCTTCCTCCCCCTCAGAGCGTCAGAGTTCCCTCGGTCATGCTCCATACGAGGACCCCCAGAGCCACTACGACCTCCCCGTGAACAGCCACATCCCGGGACACTACGACCTGCCGCCCGTCCGCCGCCCCCCCTCCCCCAGGAGGATACCTCAGTGACGGTCACAGCAGCGGCGCAAGTCTCGGGGATGATTTCAGGCCTGTGCAAACTGTTTGGCTCTTCAGAGCTGCAGACCACCCACAGACCAGCGCCTAGGCGTCTGTCCCACTGAGGAACTATTGTTTACTGTGCCCCCCCCCCCATCGTCAACTCAACACTGCCCCTGTGTGGGCTAAAGTGGTACTTGCTTCACCATGACAGACTTGTCATCCAGACTCGGGAGCCAGCGGGGCTGCGGTGAGGAAGGCACGACTGTGGCGACGCCAGCGGGGCTTCAGCTGCATTCCCATCCCGTGGGAAAAAAAACACGGCAGAAGACTTCACGCTTAAAAGCAGCAACAGGGGAGAAACTCGGCTAAACATGCTGTGATTGAAGTTCTACATTTAGCCTGCAACTGATCAGCTGGTGTGCATGTTCAAAAGGCCCATTTTGTCAGAATTGTTTTTATGTAGATATTTAAAATTTTCTAAATTTTTTTTTTTTTAACTCAAAGGAAAGAGAGACAAAGGTCATGGGACCTTTTTAGAGATGTCCTCCAATACATGAGTTTGTTTTGTACAGCAAAAATCCTGCCAGTCTTTGTTTGAAGACATCATTTTTTTTTTATTTCTGATATTCAGGCTTTATTAATTTGGAGAAACCAGGTTGTTTCACCAAAGTGCCAGAGATGAAAAGTATATTTTATGATTCATATCTCCTCCAACAATGATGTCCCCTGTTTGTTTGAACAAATGTGGCTCACTTATTGCTGCCGTCATATGAACACTTTGTAAATATAGAAATGAATATATTATTGTCACAGTAATGTTAAAGAACAGCCTTATTTCAGAGATGTTTAAGGTGTTTGTGACCAAAGATCGCACCAATAGATACATAATTATGTTGTGAATATTAAACCTTCAATTGTGGGATTATAAACCAAATCAAAGCAGCGTTATGAATGTTAAAGCAGTACAGCAACTTGTCTTTGTGGTATTTAAAGGGACGGTTCACCCAAAATACAAAAACAGTCACCAGTCAACAGTGACCGTAATCATTTTAAATTGCTTTTTGTCAACCAAAGTCTTGTTGCTTCTAAATAATTTTAGAAAAGCTTTAATGCAGTTTTTTTATCAAATGAAGTTAATTGTTTAGTCAATTAAATAACAGAAACCCTGTGTACCAGAAAGAATGTACATCGTGCTTTAAATGCTAAAGCTTATAGCGCTTCAGCTTTCTTTTATGTATGAACATGTATTTTTGAATGTAACCATGGGAACATGCGTGTATAATGTAAATAAAAATGGCTGCACTTTTCATCCGTAGTTTTGAATGACAATGAGAAAATAACTACAACAGTCAGTCAGTCACTGGAAAAAAAGGAATTTTACTCAGCATTATTTTAGAAAAGCAAAAAAACAACCATCCATTCATTACATCGACTCAATGGCTTTTTCATAATGTTAACAGCATCAATGTGAGACAAATCCTACATCAAGCAAGTTACAACTTTGGCATCAAAGGCTCACTACAAGAAATCCCTCAGTTACATTTCTAATCCTCAAGTCCTTCAAAAGATTCCTGAGGCCTCAAGACTTTAAGAGGGAGGGTTCACGGTTTCACAGGCCTTTCAATCACATCTGTGATTTCAATCCGTTGGTTCTTCATTAGCTTGAACTAGCGTTGCATATTAATGCTAAAGAGCCGTCGTTTTCTCAAGAAAACAAGTCGTTTCGTACAGGAAGAAGTTTCTTTCTGCTTTATAAATCAGACAGGCCTCTGAAAAACGCCGACCACACCCTTTAAATGATCCGTTTAGAGTATGAATGATTCAGTTATTAGTTGCATATATTTCACAATTGCATACAGTAATCATGTCTCATATTTACACTCATATGAGATAAATACTTATTTTTCAATTATAAATCTTTGTCATCTTTGGAGCTGGTCATTTCTTTAACGAACAATTGTTAGACTTTTTAAGGCACTTTGGGGATCATAGAGTCAAAAATAAAAGAATCTAATGTGGCACAAATACCATCATATAAGTACAATACAAAAAACAAACAAAAAACATGGTAAGCCATCAAGTATTTCTGTAAATGCTTTGCTATGCTTTTCACTGGAGTATAAATGACTTAAGCTGCCAGACTACAGTACAAATCTACCTGCTGTGCATACTTGGCGAGGCCCTCAATAAAAGCAGTGCAAGAAGCCAAAGTCACAAAAATATAGAAACCCCCACAATCCCACTCTAATCCCCAAATCATGCCTGGAGATTTGCAAAGTCAGTAAGCTTAAGAGGAAAAGAAAAAAAAGCCCTTATGACCAGTTTCCAGGAGCAACACAAATCGGACAGCTGACAGTCACAAGACTGCGCTACGAGCTACGAGCCAAAAGAACAGAGACTGTTGTTTTCTGTCTCTAAAGGCAGTCGTTTGTTTGTATAGTCTGTGAAAAAGCGTGTTAAAATGTTTCCAAAAACGGTTGCACTCTGTAAACAGCAGCAGCAGCTCTCTGTTGAAATAATGTTCATTTGGTTGAATAAGCAGTAAAACCCTACAGATATACTTTATGTATGGCACCAGTAGAGATTCACAACACACCACCTATCTCTGATAGTTCTCCAGGTAGAGCACACATCCTGCTGCCATCATCATCACAACACTTTGGCGTTACTTGATAAGCAACAAGTTTAAATGTCGCGCTGAGATAAGCATTTATATCTTTTATAACATTCGACTTACCCAGTAAACAATAATTATTTCCATACACGTTCATAACCAAATACATCTCTCTGGAGCCGAGCTGTGAATTACAGAAAAAGATATATCCATCTATATATTCTGTGCGTGCGCCATAGCAGCCCAAACACATGATCTAAATCCACATAACCTAACAGACGTATGACGACGTGTTTGTCTGAGGCTAAAGGTGAAAAAAAACATTCTGCTTAACACCCTGAGCTTCAAGAACTTTGGTTTTCTTTGACAACATAGTTTATCAAAACAAAAACGGAATTTTAAGCATTTTCCCTGCAGCATATAGCTAAATATTATTCCAAAAAATGACAATTAGATTGTAAACAACAGCATCTTAAATAAAGATTTGATCAATTTGATGGATGATAAACATGATGAACAAACCCCACAGGATTCATTTTCCTGTCTGTATGGCTGTGGAGACGTATTCCTGACAGGGTTCACTAGCTGTGCGTGTTGAGCGTCGACAGCGTGGCCATTAAATGTGAAACCTCGGCTCGAAGCACAAGCAGCACTGGTCAATGGAGCTGTGTGTGTGTGTGTGTGTGTGTGTGTGTGTGTGTGTGTGTGTGTGTGTGTGTGTGTGTGTGTGTGTGTGTGTGTGTGTGTGTGTGTGTGTGTGTGTGTGTGTGTGTGTGTGTGTGTGAGAGAGACAGAGTGCAAGAATAGCAGGCAAGCATTAGCACAGCACACATGCAATAACATAACTTGAATATAAAACTCAAAAAAGCTGAATATGAAAATCCTGTACCCGGTACCCCAAAAACCTCGAAGCAATTCTAACCTGCAGATTAATCTGAATACAAAAAAATATCATCAATTATCATATAAAAAATAATAAAGACAAACAACCCAACAGAGGAACATTATTATTCTCCTTTGTAGGCTGCAGGATGTGTTGGTTCAGGTGAGGTGAGGTCTGGTTTACATGACGGAGCAGTTCTCCGGCTTGGCACGGCCCTGAAGGAGGAAGTGACACATCGCAGCGTTAAATGTGGAGAAAACAGGAAAGAGGAGGAATATTAACAAATAAACTAGGTTAAAGATGAAAAGATTTCGTTTCGAGCAGCTGTTCTATTTAATTTGTAATGGTATAACTTTTACCTCAATACAATGGACTGAGAAGTGTTCGTTTCAGAAAAACAGATTTCATTTCAAAGCAATCAAGAGATCTTCTATACGGTGTGTTTATCCTTCTAGTATTTAGAAATCAAATCAACGCAGAGGATGGACAGAAAATGAAACATCAGATGGTGACTTCAAAGCCAATCAAAGCAAATAGGGAGGCGCCAAAGTTTACTGCAAGAATGATGGATATCATCCAATCGTGCAAACAAAATGTCTGCGAGAGAGCTTTACGGTTTGACAGTGGGACAGCCTGAAAACGAGTGTGAGGATTGGGATTGGGCCTATATCTCTGTGGACCCTGATAGCAACGCAGTCACAAAACTTGTCAGGTGTGTAGTGGAGATCAAAATGCAAAGTTCAAAGTTGGGTGTGGTCCGAGTAAGGGCGTAGGAAGTAAGGAGGTAGGATGTGGTCATTTAAAAAGGACAGTGCTGTTGTGCTCCATGCGGTGTAATTACAGTTTATTTTTACTACAGTACCTTTCTGGGCTCGTTGGTCCCCATGAAAAAGGATTGTCCCATGCCCTCGGGTAGACCCCCACCACTACCACATGAGCGGTCCGACGTCTGCCCGCAGGAGTCGCAGATCACCGTGCGGCTTCGGAGGTTGTACTCGTTGTCTCCGCCACTCGTGCTGTGAGCTCCCTGTGGGGGGGGGGGGGGCGACACACAACAGGGTACTTGACACCGCTGCTTAGCTTGGAAATGCTACAGGAGTTGCCTTAAGAGAAGAGGTGCTCTTACCATGTCATCGTCTTCTTCATCATGGAACAGCGTGCGCGTCACTTTCCTCATGGCCATTTCCTGATGGTTAGTAAAGGGACACACTGATTCAGTAATTGCAGGTAAAAAAGGAGCAGAAATAGGAGACAAGCTAAACCGAAATACAGGTGAAGCCAGACCTCTCCGTTGGCGCTGATGAGGGAGGTCTGCATGAGGTCGCCGGTTCCCCAGGAGCTCTGGTTCTTCCACACCAGGTCAGAGGGAGGGTTGTGGGTTCCACCGCCGGAAGAAGCCCAGATCTGCAAAGGTAAAAGTTCAGAGTTAGCAAACTTTTAATAATTTCAAAACTCCTCATGACATACTGTGTAAGTCAAGACATTTAAATAAACACTAATTCTACTTTTGCTCCTCAGCACTTCTAGTGGTCAAAAAAAGAGCAGTACCTTTATGTGGAGGGAAATAGTAAAATTAACAATGAGAAGATCAAGAAATGGACAAATCTAGAAGAGTCGGTGTAACTTACAGTGACAGTTCCTCCGGCCTTCAGAGTGAACTTGTGGGGAAACTTGTAGAGGATGGGAGTGGCGTTGCCTACTTGTCTCTTCACCTGCCAGTTACCCAGAGACTGGTCCTGCATGACAGAAATGGGAAGAGAGAGAGAGAGAGATGGAGGAAGGGAGAAAACATTTAAAAACAAAAGATACATTTAGTCTGGCTTGTAAATGTTTTTAAAGACTAAAAATGTGAAAGCTAAAGCAACAGATAATTACACCTTTACTTCTTAGAATATATACTCCAGCATTAAAAGTAATACCAGAAGGTTACTTTTAACCATACAAAGGATATTATATTATTATGAAAACCAGAGAGTCGATATTACATCTTTTACAACCTGTGGAATCCCCTTAAACCAGGTTAAAGGGTTGAAAAGCCACCTGACAGATGGACTCACTAACCTCGTCAGCCTTGTTGCTGAGACGGATGAACTTGCCCTCTAGGTCGACCTCGTCCACTGTGATGCGGCCGCTGGCTGAGGCTTGCTGACTAATGCGAGTCTTGGTCACAGTGCCCCCCACCATGCTGGAGGTCTCGCTGTCGTTATCATTGAGGCGGCGCTTCTTGGCGCTGGCTGTGCCGGAGGAGTTGCGGCTGCTGGAGGCAGTGCCGGTCGCGGCGGCGGCGGAGGCGGCGACGCCGGTGCCGACATGGAGCAAGCGGCTGGTGTGGCTGTGACCTGAGCCGGAGGAGTGGATGGCGCGGCTGGTGTGGCTGTGGCTTGATCCGGAGGTCCTGGTCACTGTAACCTTGCTGGTAGGTGGAGGGCTGGGCGACAGACTCAGCCTGAGGAAGGAGAGAAGAAGAGATTCAGATGGTGGATTTAGACCAAAGCGGTCACATGTAACAGAGTCTCACGGTCGGTAAAGTGCCTTTTGATATCGCTTCCTGCTCAGGCACTTGAACCCATACAGTAGCTACTGTAAGGCCATTCTTAGTTACTGTTGTCTGCCTGTGATTACTTTCACTGAGCCTGTTCACGGTCAGTTTACTGGGATATTAAGTGACTGTCTGTTACTTTGATTATGTCTGTATTTTTGTGCACTTATCCTGCTAAACAAATAGGTTTAATACATAAAAATGAAGTGGGACAAAATTGAGAAATGCTGCTCAGGTGGCGCTGCAGTAGAGAGAAAGACGATTATTTATATTTTCATGGATGTAGCAAAGAAAAAATATCTTTACGGTTTTAGAAACATTTTATAGTATTGTGTTTTTCAGGAGAATTATTCCCTCTTTCCACCAAATTAGTGCCTATATGCAGGTTTTTAAAACACGAGGAAACTGCTAAAAATAAAAAGGTTTCAACCGATCCACCAGAATTTAGAAACTGGCTGCAGAGATTTGATCCCACTGAGGTCTGATGATGTTGAGTGATGAGGCTCACAGTCGGCTCTGTGTAGGGCAGTCAGGTACTTCAACACCAAACACCAGAAAACAGTGTTTGTATGGACCTGGCTTTGTGCAACGGGAATCTTTGAACGCACCCTATTGTCTAAAATACCATCGTATGCTGTAACAATAAGATTTCCCTTTATTAAAATGAAGGCAGACAGAAATGTCTGTATGTAGGGTTATAGTGATTCTAAATGGATATGCACTAAACTGTCTGCTGATCTGTGCCTGATTGGCAAAGTCAGTATTGAACAGTGACTTTACGGTTTGTTCTCTGACTTGTTAGTGTTCATCTCTTCCTGTAACAACCTGTAGACCTTCTGTTGCCTCACCTCTCCTCCTCTCCCTCCAGCAGCTTCCTGTACGCATTGATCTCCATGTCCAGGGCCAGTTTGATGTCCAGCAGCTCCTGGTACTCGTCCAGCTGCTGCAGCAGCCGAGCTCGGATATCGGCCATCTCCCGCTCTTTATCCTCCAGCCGCCGCCGCATCAGGTCCCGCTCCCTGGACATAGCCTCCTCCAGCTCCCGCACCTTGGACTCGCTCGCTGCCAGCTGGTTAAAGAGAACACGCATGCAAAGGTTAGTCAATTAAGACCAGTTCAGCAGTCTGTACATAACTCGTTACAGTATCAACACTGTAAGTCTGCTTGATGAGTCGGGTGAAGCTTACCGGTAAATGAATCAATGATGCTCAGCCAAGCAGCAGACTGATAACAAACCACTGACATACTGTGAGTGTGACTGTGAGTGTGTGTGTGTGTACCTGTTTCTGCAGCATGCTGAGCTGGCTTGACATGCCCTCAATTCGCATGCGGCTCTGCTGCAGCTCTTCATGAGCGGCTCCCACCATGTGGCTGTTCCTGTCAGCTGAATGATGAGCGTTCTCCAGCTGACACACAGAGAGAAGATGCAGTCTTTCAGCCACGGCTTAAAAAAAATTGTTATCTCACATATACATCTACATTTAACCAATCCTACGCATTTAGGGGCAGGGGGCTGCTGTGAAGCGCCTGGGGGGGGGGGGGGGGGGGGCAACTTGGGGTTCAGTGTCTTGCTCAAGGATACTTGCGATCAAACCCCTAACCTTGTGATTAAAAGACTCGCTCTATACCTTGAGCCACAGCAGCCCCACTTCCTGCACTAAACCACCAGGCAAAGTCTGAGCTGTTTGGTTTACTGTACTTCAGGGGACTGTCATCATTTAAGGAATTAAATAGTTTTGCTCTTTTGTAGAAAGAAAAAAACACCACAAACCAAAACCTCTTTAGCCTCTTGCAATACATTCTGTTGAGTTAGCTAATTTAGAAACAGTAAATCCTAAAATAGATTTTTCTAAAAAGGGGTCTAGTAAAACAAAGAAAAGTTTAGCTACGGTTTTATTTACAAGTAAATTCCAATGACAAACAACTTCTGTTGTGTTTATCCACAGTTCTCACACAACACACTGATTATGGCTGTTAAATTAATCCCGTCCCGTATAACGATAAAAGGTAAGAGGCAAAGGGAATAACGATTTAAAGGTTTAATCAATAAGCATTACCTGAGCTGTGGATGTTGGACTATTCGTAGCTCATTAAAGCCATTTAAAAATGCAAAACATCCGCACACAAAGCTGAACTACGACTAAGACGACTGCATAACAGCCTCTACTTCGACTCTAGGTGGCGACAGAGCTGCGTCTGCTGCTGCAGAGCATCCCGACGTACCTTAGAGTTGTAGGTCTTCTCCACCTCTTCCTTGTAGAGGCGGACCTGCTCCTCCTGTTGGACTCTCATCTCGACCAAGGCGGCGGCCAGCTTGCTCTCAAAGTCCAGCCGCTGCCCGCCGTCCAGCTCCACCACGCGAGTCTCATAGCGGCGCTTGGACTCACGCAGCTCCTACAGACAGACAGGTTGCCGGTGGACATCAGTCTCAGGAGCACTTTTAGTTTCTCGTGACTAATCCAGCTAAGAGTTGTGTTGATTAGAAGCTGATCTGACTTTCTCAACTCTTTATTAGACTGCAAAAAGAGTCATTTGCATTGACATTTTGGTTTATTTTCAGGCACTATAAACAAATTAAAAGACCTGCAGAAACCCATTATGGTCAATGAACTTAATTACATTGATAAGTCGCTTTGCCGTATTTACAAGTACAGAGCTCCAGCTGAGAAATCTACCTCCATGGTGACCTTTAAGAAACTCCTAATCATTATGTTTAAATTAGTAAAAGACAACTCTGTTGCCAGCTTTGGTCAGAACATGACGACGACCAGAGCATTGTCAAAAGTGACTTACTTGGGGCAAGAATATAAATCAAAGCATTTAAATTAAAAAAAATTATATTTTTTGATTTAGAATCAAATAAAGGAGAGGTGAGAAGCAAAAAGAAGAGACATAGCTGAAGGGGAAATGCAAAACAAACAGGCAGGAAGCGAATCAATATCCTGTGGAAGAGATGAAAAGTAGCACAGATGACTTCAGACAGCCGAATAAAAATAGAAGGGATCAGGTGAAGAGTGGGAACCTCGTTGTAGATGTTCTTCTGGAACTCCAGCTCCTCCTTCACGGTCTGCAGGCGGTTCTCGGCGTCCACTCTCCTCAGCATCTCATCCTGCAGCTGCCTCTTGGCATCGGCTAAGCTTCCTTCCAACTGGGAGGGAGGAGGAAAGAGAAAAGGAGGCATGTAGTGGAGGCATGCAAGTGAAAAATCAAAAAAATAAATCAAACCCAGCTCAAGGTGCAATCTGGCCAGGCATTGTTTACGTTCCCGAGTGTGGCCAGTAGGTGGAGCAGGGCCACAGCTGTATCTCCATCAGTCCTTAAGTAAACTTCATTGATAAAACAAACAGCAGAGAAAGCACCCTTGTCTGCCTCAACACCTCATTCATGGTCAACTGCCTGGAGGGTTTACATAAAGTTTCTACTTCAGCAGCTTCATTTCAGATGAAGTCGGTCACTGCAGCTTAGCACTCAACTACTGATCGCTTTTTCTGACAGGTGGAAAACAAGGTTTTTAATTTTTGTTTAAATTTTTACCTCTATTACAATTAATGCAGGAGAAAACAGGTTTTCTGCTTACAGTCCAGAATGATGTGTAATGGGGAAGACGTCCTCAACAAGCTGAAATCATCCTGAAATGCTGGCTGTGCCAACAGCAGTATAAATAAAAGCTTTTTGGATGAGTTTGTATTCGCTCTGAGCCATGAAACGTGCAGGTCTTGCCAACAACAACCACATAAGACTTCAGTTCCAATAAAGACGTTTTTACCTTGGCCAGCTGGGCCTTGAGGTCCTTCAACTCAGCCTCCACGGTCCGCTTCTCCCCCATGGCAGTGGAGAGGGAAGCATCTTTAGAGTTCAGCAGGGCCTCCAGGTCCCTCAGCCTGGCCAGAGCCGCCTCCAGGTCAGACTCCTTCTTACCGTTCCTGTAAAGACACGAGACAGACAAGGTGCGCACGTCAGTCTGTTGTCCCTTCAATACTGTATATCATGGCGTCTTTAGAGATATGAAACTCTTCTCATGTTACTATAAATACTCACACTCATTGTGTTTGAGAGATGCTGTACAAATAAAGCGGGCTGATTTGACATGTGATTAATGCACTAAAAGTAGTTTTCTGTGAAAGGTTTACATGATATAGTTCATTCTTATCCCCCAGTAAATTGTTGGGAGTCATGACATTTGGTGTCCGGCCTGCTGAGTTAATATTAATACTGATGAGAGCATGTTCCTTTATTTCTACTGAAACTTGATAGGCACTGGACAACTGGGCTGCAGCGACACAAACCGCCATTGTACGGCGCAGAGAGCGCAGCAGTTGTCCCCCTGCATCACATCAACGTGCTGTTGGCCTTCTGTACTAAATAGGAGCCCATTAAAGTCTCTCTCTCTCTCTCTCGAGGGAACCAGTGTTGAATCAAGAGAATTCACGTTTGTTGCGTATGTGCGTGTGAGCACCGCCTCTCTTCGAACATTTAGACCATTTTAGAGTTCAGGGCTGGAAAGAAAAAAAAACTTGGATACAGCCATGGAAAAACAATACATAGGCAGGAGAAGATAAAGTGAGCAGAGGGGGGGAGAGCGAGAGAGAGCGAGAGAGAGCGAGGTTGTTAGCAGTATAGGCGGTTCATGCAGAGTCAAGAAGGAAATGAGCTCCCTGTTATTCTATTTGGCCCTGTAGGCTAGTCTTCATTGTCACTAATAATGGCCATCTGCTGGGGGAAATGGCTTCCAGGCTGCTCACACAGACCTCCGAGTCCTCCGGTCTCTGACAGCCGAGTGTTAGGACAGCCAGGGACGAGCAACACGCACACTTTACAAAACACACTCGCAAAGTTACTCAGAATAATGATTCATAACGGAGATGGAGTCCCTTCACAAGCCTCAGAAGTGAAAAGGTAGTTTATGACACTGAAATTAATCTCTATTACTGCATTCAATAAACAATAGGAAGAAGCGCTTTAGAATAAGAAGAAGCGCTTTAGAGGAGCTTAAAAATGCAATTGTGCTTCCTGAAAAGAGGAAGATAAAATGGCAGGAATGCAGAACTACACTGTGGTTGAATAAGTCTTTCATGTCCAGCAAAAAAAACGTCTAAAATTAAATCCAGAGAGAACATGTCCGTGATGCTTTACAGATGTATGAATGGGTAATTACATAAAAGCCTCTCAGACTGCTCATTGTTCAGATTCAAAAAAGAAGAAGCGCAGTGGGTTGAGTGGGTCCGAATCAAATGTACACGTACACACACACACACACAGTACAGTGTGTGATATCTACACATTCTCTAAATATTACAATGGATTACAAACAGTCAGTTGCCAGTTTATTAGATACAACTAGGGACAACAATACTTTCATGAAGTTTATAATGTTCAGTTTGTTTTTAATCTGTTTTAAGAGAGGTGTTGGTGATGTTGGAGGCTGTAATGCTGTTGACTTGTGTTACACTGAGAAGTGTTTCTTTAAGTGTAAGTATTTAGTTCACCCTCATTGTATTATACTGAAGTTGTTTTGCTAGGTGTACCTAATAAACTAGCAACTTAAGTCTATATATTCTACAGAAACTCAATGACCTTTTCCAGAGCCCTTGACCAAGTTTAAATGACTAGATCTTCATACGTTACTTTTTTTTGTAAGAATACACCAATTCATATTAATAAATGTCTTCTCTAGTGGTTCAAATACAGTCCTCTACCATTTAACAGCTGGTTTAACAAGTTGTTTTGTTGAAACAGAACTTTGTGGACATTTTGGAGAATGCAGTTCATGGTGCTGTTGAGTTGTACTGAACATACAAACTGAAGTAAATCACAGAGCATGGGAGGTTTTTTTTTCCAGTCAACGTACTCGTAAAGAGACTCAAGAATGCGACTCCTTTACGACCCAGGTGTACGAGTACTGTCACAACACACAGTATAGCACCAACAGTCAACATGTCAAAACACCTACCAGATGGGCAGATTAGTAACCCGGGGTAAAAGAAACATTGTTACTGCTGTAAAGAGGTTTACATGAATGTATTGTCTCGTCTGTAAAAGAGTTTAACAGCCTCCGGTCGGGCTTCTTTAACTCTCGAGGTGTGAGGAAACTCATTTTCCAAGGCTGCTGCTGCTGTTGTGGAACAATTTACACTCAAACAATGCTGCTCATTAAATTATTATGGACTGTAATAACAAACCCAAATCAACCAAAACAACTGAGACGCGTTTTGTTTTTACTTAAATGGGATGTAAAGTGGAAATGCGTCTCTCACACACACACACACACACACACACACACACACACACACACACACACACACACACACTGAGGTAAACATTACTCGAGACTATGTAGACGAAATATTTTACCAGTGACTGCTGCGAGTGTGTGGCGGTGGCTGCTGTGCTGCTCATTAGTGCTAATGGACCCAGCGGATCAGCTCCAGCAGGGAATCAATGCACAGAAGTGGGTTTGGTGTATTGAAATGCTGCTCGACTGTTTGTATTCTCTTCATACACAACTTGGCAAGCATTGTAACCAGAACATCCGGTTCTGAAAAGTGAAACCAATGTGGAAGTGCCTTAAACTTGTATTCCTTCTACTGGCCACCAGGGGGCGACTCCTCTGGTTGCAAAAAGAAGTCAGATTGTATAGAAGTCTATGAGAAAATGACTACTTCTCTCTTGATTTATTACCTCAGTAAACGTAAACATGAGTTTATGGTCTCAATCGCTAGTTTAAAGTCTTCTTCAATCCAGCATGATGATCATTTAGTAAATTATGGTCCATTTAGAGTCAAATAGATGATAAAGAAGGAGATGCTTTAAGGTGGGGCTACCTTGTGATTGACAGCTTGCTGCCACGGCGTTGTGTGATCTGGGAATCCATGTTTTCGTCTTAGAAAATGAACACTTTCACGGTGCGTTTTCACTTCATGAAAGTTAATTGTAACATTTTTGTCGCGTAACAATGTCTCATTCAGCTGCTAACGTTTGCTAATTAGCCCTAAACACAATGTACAGCAGCGACCGATGTGAATGCCATTACTTTTGCAGATATTGGGTCATAAACTTAAAGTATTAAACAAATTAACATTGACCTGATGATGGCGCTAAATGAAAACCTTCATTGTTGCAACTCATCCTGATGGACATGAATATCTGAACCAAGTTTCATGGCAATCCATCTAATAGTTTAGAAACATTTCACTCTGGACCTCTTGTGGTGCTCGAGGAAAAGTCACATGATCACCAGAGTCACGAGACTTCTTCCTCAGACTAACCAACATATATTGCCATCCAGCCGCGCTGCTAGCACGCTAACAAATGTCAAAGAAAATCCCTTTATGTACAGCAGGAGGTCCAGTAAAATGAGAGAGGACATTGTGGTTGTGTTGTGTACCGAGGCTAATATGTTGTGACCTCTGACCTTTATGTAGAAAATGGATGAAAGATAATTCTCTGGGTACCAGTGTACTTATTAGTATTACTGTTATTAGAGCTTGGGAGCAACTCTTTATACTGTGTCTTTATCTCATATGTTCATATTTTGGTAGTGTACTTCTGGTCCAATTCCCAAATCACATTTAAAGTGAGTTCTTTTGTCAGGATGAGTGGTGTGAGGTTCTGCAAATAATAGAAATGATCAGCTGGCCAGTCTGTAAACACTGCAGCTATCGAGCCCAAATTTGGTCACAGACGTGGAAGAGGCCAGCATGAGTCAACGTATGGACACACAGAACAGTTCAACTCTGTAAATGAATGACACAGGAGGCCCGAGAAGAGTAACCGCAGTTTGGAATCAACTGACCACCAAAGCACGACATAAATGTTCTGACCAAACAAAAAGGGACTGTAAAAGACTGCTTCAGTTTAAAAGTATGCAACTGGTATGATGGTCTGCACTGTATTAAACGCGTCTTTGCTTCTTACACCTCCAGGATGCTGCTCCTGCATGTCGGCTTAAAATCCGAATGCAATGGAAGGATGTTGGAAAGCCTCGTCAGTGTGTGTGTGTTTGTATTTATCTTAAGTGTATCTGTGGGCGTATTTGTGCACGTTTGAATCTGTTCTGTACTGTGTGGGAGTGTTGGCTGCAAAAACTGTGTACCACCTTGTGTGTTAAGTGCATCTGTGTACTGTATGTACGAGTGTCCATACAGTACATGTATGTTCCTGTGCACGTGTTATTCTCATATACGATTTACATAATCCAGTGCAGGGTGTGTGTGTGTGTGTGTGTGAGGCATTTGCTTTAGACTACCTGTTTATATAATCCAGTATGAAGTGTGTAATTAGAGCATAAATATCCTCTGACTTCATGTTTACATTGTGTTCCATCAGAGCCTCACAGCCTGCGCTCAGAACACATGTGAGGAGTCTCTGCAGTTATTTCCTAAAAAAAAAATCCCACTATTAATATTTACAAAACAATACACAGTCAGCATGAGACTAACAAGGGTGGTACTGAGAATGGCTGCGAGCTAACAGATGAGCAAACAAATGCAGATTACATTTGGGAAACTAGGAAAATGAAGCCAAAAAAAAAAATTTAAATAAATACCAGCCTGTTTCATCAAGATAAGGGAAATCTGTTGCAAGTAAAACAAGGCGGGCGGCAGAGTCGTTTCTAAGCTTGGACACCGAGAACGACCTTTGAGCCGAAAGGGCACCGCTGTGCGATTCACATTCTGCTCTGAAAGTAGGAATTCAAAGCAGAAAAGTGTCATTTTGGCAAGCTTTATTTTTTATGTATTTAAGCGTAGACCACTTGTCTTCTTTCCTCCAACACAAACACACACACACACACACACACACACACACACACACACGTCTGCACTCGTGAAAAAAAATGTATACATTACTGAAAGATAATTACGGTTTCACACATCATTCCACCCTTTTTACGCAACGAAATTAGAGCCTTGAAAGGCATTTTGTTACAGAGCAAATAGATTAAATGACACATTTTGAGGCACAAAGACAAAATGGGAGCCATTGGACGGAGACAGTGTGAGATGGGGGGGAGAGGAGAGGCTGGTGGGTGGGTATGGGGGGTGGGTGTGAAATGGAAATGCGAGAAAGAAAGAGGCAAAAAGAAAAAGAGAAAGAGGGGGAATAATGGAGACGAGAAATCTGAGGAGGAGGAGGAGGAATGTGTTGGCTCGGCTCCCGGCCCCAAGGATGACTCACAGCTATCTTTGTCCACCCTGGTAAGGAGGAACGAACCCCGCCTCGTGGAGTGAAAGAGAGAAAGAAGCCCACGACCCCCCCCCCCCCCCGCCCCCTCCTGTTTTGCTATGCCGTTGCTGTGGTAACCAAGGCCTTGTCGTCAGGCCTGCTAGTGTGCCGTTTGTAGCGTGCTGTGGACGCTAAAGAAGACAAAAAAAAGGTGTAGACTTCTCTGTGCGAATTTTCTAAATATCTCCAGACTGAGAAAAACTCGAACCCATAATTTGTACAAGATAGCCGAGTTACTGCGGCCACACGGCCCCAAAAAAAAAAAGGACTTTATGAGACCTTAGCAAGACCGACGCCAAGTAGTTAACCAGCACACGAACAAAACCTCAATTTTGATTATATATTTAGCAATTTTAAAGCCATTCAGAATTTTTAATTAAGAAAGAAAGAAAGAACAAAACATATCTTCGTGTACAAGTATTTAGCGAGAGCAATATTTTAATGGTCTCTAGATTTCTAAAACTACTTCAGCAGAAGTTAAATGTGCGCTGAATATTTTTCAGGGCCACTTCAACACCCCTCATCCTCTAAGCTTTGCACTTATCGGAGCAGCCTCCCCCGTTTCTCCAACTTTGCAAACCAAATCCATGTCCTCTCTACTGAGGGTCACCGTAGTCCACGAGTGTGTCCTGGATGTGGCTGCACGGGACTACGTTTAAAACATATCACCTTCCTCCCCTCTAGTATGAGCCACCCTACACACACTTCTTTGCAGGCTTTGAGGTAACTGAGATTTCTGCTGCCACCACAATATAATTAAGGTGAATGGCAAATTTGTTGTATTTGTAATTTAATTTAACATCTCTCGCCGGTAATAACGTCCTCATTCATGTGGATAACTCACAGACCTCAGCGTCAACATTTGTCAGAGTAACAAGTAGAATAGCATACTTTGTGGTGTAAAAAGAAGACACGGTCCTATTTTAAGCACCACAAATTAAATTCACCTACATTTTACTGGGGCGGTGGCAGAAATCACAGATGTTAATATTTAAAACCATAGGCATATAAAACCAGTTTTATCTGTAGGGCTAGTGAAGAGAGATTGTTTTTAATTTTCTTATCTTTTAAGGAAAGTTGACTCACATATTCCCATTCATGGCAGTTGCATGGAAAAAGCAAAGTAGCTGCCAGGGATTGAGATACCTACATGCACACACCGACACCTGGGAGCTGCCCAGCTTTGTGCTGTTTACCAGAGAGCAGCTCCCCTGCAGCAGTCGGGGGTTCAGTGCTCTGCACATGGGCACATCTGCTGAAGCTGTGGTTGAACAGGGGGGGGGGGGGGGGGGGGGGGGCATCTCATTCACTTCCCCCGTGAGGTTTCTCTCTGCGAGAGGCTGCTATAGTTACAAACAATTCATCACCTCGCTCATTTCCTGGTGTACTATTCAAACAATTCCTCTGACATGCAGTGTAAGTGTCCGTTGATCCATACTGCATGTTCCTATGTAAACACACACACAGTCTGGCAAGCATGTGTGGGTGGGGTTTCCTGATGACTCACAGCTCAAACACTGAGGAGAGGAAAAAAGGGGTTCTCCCAAACTCCCTATAGATTGTCGAAAATGTTCCCTTGTCCAATTATAGCCCCTCTCTCCTTTTTCCAGCCTCACTACGTTTATTTTAGCCGTTCACAAAGCGGCTTTAAGTGGAGAGCGCTGGAGGGAAGAGGTGACTAAGAGGAAGGTTGTTGAATAAAAAGGGGTTTTAGTAAACAAACATGGTGGTCCAGAAACAGAAAACAGTAGTTTTAATACTGTTTTAATGAGCTAATACAATTAAAACAACTTCTTTGAAGCAGGCTGCAACTAATTATCATTTTGATGTTGCAATAATTTATTTTTTATTCATCAGATAATTGTTTGTATAACTGTGTCGATATCACATTTTCCAGAGCCCAAAGTGCAGAACCCTCAGGTATCGAATCTCTTAACAAATTGGCCCAAATTCATGGTCGGGGGAGGGGTTTGTCTACTGACTCAGGACGTTAATCAGGATCCACAGATACATAATCTGAAGGCACAAGGCCTCACAACTCACTGAACTCATTTTAAAAATCATGGTTTATTTTGTAATAGGATCAAAATCAAATAATTATTCATAATAGGAAAAAACAGGTACCTCGATGAATTCATTTCAGTATCTCATTGACTAATTCTGACTTTTAGAGGAGACCCGGATCTGGACTCATCAAAAGAGTTCAAGAACCGCAACTATTTTAACGTCATGTTTTAGACAATTATTGTCTGCAGACCACCTCTAAGATGCACTGCTGTACTTCCATGTGTAACAGTTGGCAACAGTTGATCCACACGCTAAAGATAAACAGATGGGAGAGGGCACCACTACCTCAAGTCAACTGGGCTTTTCCAAGCGTGTTGTTCAAAAAAATATGCAGTAAAATAAACATTACAGGCTCGCACATGACCGTTTCCTGTGTTTCTTCAGGGATGAGGAACACAATAACAGGGATTGTGCGTGTATCTGCGTGTGATAAATCACCAGAAACCGACAAAACAGCACAGCCTTTGCCAGGGGGCACCCGGACTCATCCGCATGTGGCGGATGGGAACAGAGTTGCCAGTGTTTTCAGTCTTAAAGCAGAGCAAATGCCGACCGCGTCTGATTTTGGGAGAGCCGACTTCTGACAAGACGACCACAGAGGGAGGGGACAGCCAGAGAGGCGATGTTCTCTCATGTCAAACTCGTGGTTTTGTTTGAGCCGTCTCCAAAGCAAACTTTGGAAACTGAAAAAGAACCATACATTATCTCTGTGTGCCATTCACGCCTGCGACAATTTGCATTTGTTAATACAGTTCCTCAAACACAGTCAGTCAACAAGGGATGAAAGAGAGAGGTGTCCCACCTTCTCTCTTTTAGAGAGAAAAAAAAAAGCGCGTGTCCACAGACACCAAAAGACATATGAACCAGCCTTTGTTCCTGCCTGCATGATTAGTTGATGATTCATCCGAGAGTGAGTCAGGCGCCAGCCTTTGAGCTAGTTTATTAGCTGCTTTCTACTGGTACTGAACCAGATTAGATGCTATGATAAAGAGCAGCGCTAAGGACTCGGAGGTTTCCACCCTTTCCCTTTCACCATCAGCGTCGTAAAAAAAGGGCAAACATTGCTGAGCCTGTAGGCAACATTGCATCCTTTAGATAAACGGTTGAGCTGCATTGCCTCAACATTGTTGCTTTAAGTATAAAACATTGTCTTGCTGCCAGAAGAGACTTTATAAGAATTGTCGCTGTGCGCGCGCACACACACACACACACACACACACACACACACACACACATATACACACACACACTATGCAATGCTGCACTTTGTGTCTGAATCATTCTCAGTGGACGGATGTCTCCATTTGCATTCTTAAGTTTAATTCTCATTTGCATTAACGAGACATCTCCCCGGTGTCCCTCCCTCCCCTTTATGCTCCACGTAGTAAACAACAGATTGTTATAGCCTCCCCTCCAATGAGGCAGCTGCACTGAGATGCAATGAAAACTCCGTGAGCAGAAAGAGTGCTGCTAATGTTAGCTTTAAGCTAAACAAAAACCCATGTGGAGTTTACGGGACTGTGACGAGCTTTGGCTTCTTCGAGCACATGAGGGGAAAGAAAAAAGGGATTTGATGCCTGGAGTTCGACCAAGTTGCGGTTGTGGCCATCGGGTGCTCTCACGCGACTAGCATCGAATACAGACATACAGGAAATGTGGGGAGCTCATCTGGTGAGAACTCCACAGAAAAAAAAAGAGCTCTAAAAGCACACATCGAGTGTAAAAGGTGGAGTTCGCATGAGGATAATTCATGTAGTGTCAGGTGAGCTGTAAAATGCTGAAAATAATGCTTCGTTGACTTTCCTGCGATTGTCTCAACTCTGGCACTCCGTGTCCTGTTCTCTGTGGCAAACCCCACCCTTCTGGCAACAAGTGAACAAAAACTAAACATGCAAACTATTTTCCAAATACTTCCTGAGTCAGAGGAGTGTGTGTGAAAACACAAACTGCTTTTATCCAGTTGTGCGTAACAAACATATTTACACAACAGTAAAATAGCTGAGCGGTGCAACACTCACTACTCAATACTGGTGGTAAAGATTGCAAATTAAACTAATCAGCAGATCCTATTATTTTGCTAAAGTACAGCAAACTGTAAGTGAGGAACAACATGGAGACGTTGGCTCCTAACAGAGTCGTAATAAACAAAGAGTACAACAGTTAATTCAGAACATCTGAGACGTTTCAAAGTTGAAAGAGCTCCCTCACGAACTCAGTGCCCTGTTTAGATTATACAGCAGAACTGCTCCAAACATCCCATTCAACTTACATTCCTGTCAAGAGTAAATGAGCTTTTTGCAGATCTGGAATCAGAACATTTTGTTACATAACCAACGAGATGGTAACGAGGAGAGGATTGAGGTTACAGTCCTAACCTTGCCCAATCCCCAATGGGCTGTTTTTTGGGCAGAAAGAGCGAGCGAGCATGAGAAACAAAAGACAAAGTGAGAGAGAGTGAGAGAGATAGAGAGTCTGGAGTCTCACCATGTTAAAGTGATTTACTCCGTCCATGTGCGAGTGAGTCATCGAGGGCTTGGCTGGTTCTGAAGGCTCTATGGAAACTAATTCTATAAACTACACACACACACACACACACACACACACACACACACACACACACACACACACACACACACACACACACACACACACACACACACACACACACACACACACACACACACACACACACACACACACACACACACACACACACACACACACACACACACACACACACACACACAGCAGCCTGCCAAAACCTCTGCTTGGTACCAGGTTGTGGTCAGCTGAAGTCCAAGAGTGACTCTCTCATTACTCGCACACCAATAAACCCAGCAGAGACGGCTCCATACAACAGCCATTCAGCGCGTTTGCAGGCCTGCCACATCTGTTTCCCATTACAAAGTATTCCGCTAGCAGCCGAGATGAAAAGCAGCCGTTCTCTCAGCAGGATTTAGAGCCCCTCCTGACATTATCCGTAGGATAAAGAAACATTTACAAAACACAGAAACTGTATAGACCATCAAACAAACGGTGTGTCCTTAAGCTGCAATACCTCGGCAAAACAAAATCAGCTTTATCGGGGGAAAAAGGTCAGTAAATAAGAATTAAAAAAAAATGTAATTATATGTAACGGGTAGTTAATTATAGGTAATTTTTTAAGCAAAAATGCGAAAAACTAATTCTGTCTTGATCTTCTTAAATGAGAGGATTAGCTTAATTGTTTTGGTTTTATATCATTATTAATTTAATCTATTTGGTTTGTCTGACAGTGCAAGTAATGTGAAGACAACCGTGGAACCATTTTCTAACAGGTTAAGAACAAAAATTTACATAAAAAATAATCACTCTTTGTAGCCATCATCTGTTGATACGAACATGGATGTTTTACATGTACTGTTCCTGTGCAATGTCATAAAGCACTGGAGAGAAACTTGTGTTTGGTTGGAAAAACAGTCCCCCAGAAATGATTAATGCATCTCTTAAAAGATAATTCAGGTTTAAATTATTTATCGCTCTCACATGCAAAGCACTTTTTTGTACTTTTGAACAAGTTGACATGAAATCTTCAATGTTGTGACGCTTACAAAGAGGGATCCAATTCACGTCGCTGCCGGACGACACCCAAACTCACGGGCTCCTCTCTGTCCTCGTGTGACTCAATGTGGCAGACAGATTGTCTGCCGTCACACAATACAAGCTGACATCCCCCCCCCCCTCCTTACCCCCCGAGGCAGCCAGAAGAACAGAGGAGACGTGCCGTCAAACTGCATGAGGAAAGATGTACAGCAGCGAGATGAAATGTGCCGCTGGTAGTTCGCAGCCCGTTTGGGAGCAGGACTCGTGATGCTGAGCCTTACTTTTTAAATCCATGAGACGCTAAATGTTCCGGAGTTTGTTTGATTCAAACCTAAGAGAGTGTCAGCGACAGTGAGACCGATGCATTCGAGGAAGAAGTAGTACATTTTGAGTTGTTATTGACGTCGCTCTGGGTGTAGTTAACATTAATGAAGGCCGTTCCAGGCTCCTGGTGTTGTGCGTGCTGCCCCACTTGCATGACTTACCGGGACACTTACTGGGAATTAATACATGGTTAATTTAATTAGTTCTACCTGTGCTTCTGCTGATGGGACGAGTCAAAATGTCTGCAGTGAAAAAGGTCTATTGCTTATTAAAGCTGAAGGATAAAATACGTTTTCTAACGGCAGCTGGCTTTGTGTTATGGTGATGCAGTCAATTATGAATAAAGTGGTCAGACGATGAGCTTCCACATTAAAAGAGAAATACCTGTCAAGGTGCGTGTTTGACATTTAAACAATGATTTACCAGGATTACAAAGAACCTGGCGAGCCTAATTTTTCATCCCACTAAGTACTCTGACCTAATAACAGCTCGTTACGGTCATTAATTTTTTACCAAGTCTGCATAATTAGTCTTTTAGATGTCGGAGGAAGGTGCAAACAGTATAATGTGCCATAGTTTCGACTGAAGCTCTAACATATTCACGTTTTATCTGCTGCACTACAGAATACTTTTAGCATCATTTATTGCAGAGCTTTCGGCGGAAAATTAAGCGGCAACTATTTATATACTATGAATCCATCTTTTAAGTCATATTTCTGTAGGAAGAAAATGCCAAATATTCTCTGGTTCCAGCTTCTAAAACGTCAAGATGTGCTGCTGTCTTGGTGATAGTAAATTGAATCTCTTTTGGTTTTGGACTGTTGGTCGGACAAAACCAGCAATTTGAAATGAACATTTTTCACTTTTAGACCAAGCAAATAATTAACAAGAATATCCTGCAGATGAAACAATGATGAAAGTTAGCTTCAGTTTCTTGTTCCTGGAATGTATTGTAATTGTTTTTCAGATGTAACTACTAAGGAAAGCATTTAGTGTGTGTATATTTATATATATTTATTAAAGATTTAAATATATATATAAATATATTTATAAAGTGAAGATATTGGGCTTATATTACTTGCATTACATTTTCTGGAGTTTCCCAAGTTTAAAATAATTTTATTTTGAAATTCAGTCTGTTTCTTGCATCAAACTAGGTTTCTTATTTGACGGAGACAGATTTAGTCTGAGGTACTTTCCCAATCACAAGAAAACAGTATAAAGCTATAACTGTTGCCACAAGACCTTTGAAAGAAAGCTTCACTTAGAAAACAGTCGAGGCATTAGATGTGCTGAACAGCACCATTTTAGGAAGAGACTTTGAAGGCAAACATTTTATCTCAACAAACTCGACATGAGCAGCTTGAGTCCTCCCGTTATCCACAACGTGGCCCCATAATAGCGCGGATGTATAATGTGTCGCCTTAGAGACGCATCTGAAGTTCCCCTCGAGTTAAATATATCGACTTTACTCACTGAAACTCAAACTGTGACTAATGTTAGACCACTTCTTATGACATCCACCTCTGCCACCGCTTCATCGCGCTCTTCCCTGTTTTACTTCCTTTCTTTCCTCACCAGGAGGAAGTTTGTCTGGATATTAAAAGCTTTTGTTTATCACATTGTGCGCGTTGCTTAGTGAGTGTGAGGTCTGTGTCCTTTGTATCATGAATGCCAGAAAGGGCCGACCGTGTAGCTCAGAGGACAATAAAAACAAACATCAAGTCTCCAGATAGAAACAAGGTAAAAGGTCAGAATACAACTACATTGGAAATAAGTCATGGGATGATAATAAGAGAATTATGGGATGGTTATAAGCAACGATAAACACACGAGTCATACTCATTAGAAAGGAAATGAGACTAGTGCTATAAGATAAGAGCACTTCCTGCTGTGTTCTCTGATAGTTAGCTTCAACATCTCAGCACCATGTTTCAGTTATTGTTGCGCCTGGACACGTTCTACCACGTCATGTCTACCCCTGCACTTATTTTACCAATAAAAAAAAAAGAGAAGAAAGAAAAAGCATTGTTCAAACGGTCTGGGCGCAAAATAAATGTCTGCGAGCTCCGTCTACCTGCTGCCACACCCTGAACCACGCTGTGCCGACAGGTGGGGCCGACGCAGCCGCTCTAAATCCCTGCTCTTATGTATTCAAAGCAGATCTGATCCAGGAAAGGGTTCGGCTGTTTACTTTTCAACCTTTACAGTTAAATCTCGTTCTATCAAGCAGACTTTGACGGCAAAAAAAGGAGCTGTTCAAGGAAAGAGGGGCGTGTGCAGCAGGACTAAAGACATGCAAGGCACAAATAATCATTGGTTACGGCTGCTAATAAACTAATTAATTAAATCATTAATCTCTTGATTAGATCAGAAATTAAGTTGACACAAATACATTTAGTTTAATACCATAGATCACAAGGAAAACCAGCAAATGTTTATTTGTGAATTTATCGCATTTTCTAATAAGAAAATGGTTTAAATTAATTATCGAAAAAGAAGCAGATACGTTTGTTGTTGAATTGTTTCAGGAAATACACGTGTATATTGTAAACACTCCCTACTCCAGTCTGCCTGGGTGGAGCATTAAAGAAGGATGTAGAGAACAAGTCCTGCCAGTGACACTGATGAGCCGGTCCCCCCCCCCCCCCAACACACACACACGGGGCTAATGTTTCACAGCGGCACAGCTGGAGATTAGACCGGGCACGAGACACCAGCAGACGCAATGTTCCAGTATTAACGGAGAGACAACTGAACGAGGTCTTGAGTTCTGTAGCTCGGGGGCTCAAGTTGAGTGTTTTCTGACCCGGCTCACAGCTGTTACAGCACCACAGTTCACCCCACACCTGCCAAGTTATGTGCATCTTTCTTTTACTGTTCTCAATTATTTACCAGTCAAATAGTGCTGCAGGGAGAATGGGTGGCATTGTGGCCCAGCAGCTTGAGGTTTTGCCTCAGGAGGGAAGGGGGGGGGGGGGGGGGGGGGCAGCAGCATGTGTTCCCAGTAGTAGTTGTGCATACAAAGACGCGCGTGAAGAGACGCAGTGTCACGCCTTTGGGCTAAACAGGTGTGTCCAGTCAACTGAAGTGCCGTGACGGCCCCACCTGTTGCTGTGTGTTCTGTCTAACACAAGGAGGATAACCAAGGGCACCCGACAAAAAGTCAACACATTGTGAGGCGCATAGACGTCCGCTTCCGCCTGCTGCTGTCGCCACCGTCGGCTCGGCTCAGCGTGCCCGTCAAAGCAGCCCGTCACCGCGTGTATTAATAAAAAAATGACTTCCCGTTACAGGGAGTCAGCAGTCAGCCCATTCCAGAGGCCATGAAAAACCCTCTGAGTCACCACCCCGTCACACGGCCCAGCCAAGAATCTCAGAGCTCCATGGCAACCCAACACCAAACACACTGAAGTGTAGCAGATAAAGCCGGCCCGGGCTGGATCCAGGGATTCTTTTCCAACCACACATGCGTCAAGAGAGCTGCTTCCTTTAGAAAACAATGCTGGGGGAGCCGTTGGTGCTTCTCTTGCCAAGTAGCTGCAGAGTAGCAAGAAGCACAAAGGCATGGGGGGGGAAGGGGGGGAATAGAAAATTCAATAATACTGTTCTCTCATCACGTTGAGAGAACACACACACTCACCCATCCAGAGCGCACAACAAAGTCAACATCCTCATCCACCTACAGTATGTGCAAATTTACAAAGATTGATGAGCTTGGGACAATAAACTCGAGCCACGTTTAAAAAAAAAAGAAAGGCACATTTCCTGCAGAATTTTTACATTCATGTTCATCTTTCCACTCCGAGTTTTGCTCCATGTGCTTCACCGCTCACATTCAATAATAATGTCAACTCTGTGAAGGTAACACAATAGTGATTAATGGAGGGGAAAAGGACTCCCTGCTGAAAATGAGCCTTGTTGAAATGTAGTTTGTTTATTGAGCCGGGTTGTAACATTATTATAAAAAGCATTTGCTGCATCTCTTTATTCTGTCACTCTCACAAAATGCAGACCGTAAAGCAGCACATGCTGTCCGGCATAAGAGTAAATGTACTGGGAAAGTACAAATACTTCCCCATTTAGCATATTTTCATTTTCTCAGACCCCTCCGACCCGAGGTGCACTTTGCCAGGACGGTGACACATTCCTCGACAGCCACCAATGGCCGAGGCCTTCTGCAGCGCCCTGATCGGCTGAAAGGGAAACACCGACAACCAGCTCTGCCAACCCGCTGCTAACACCACACTTCAGCTGAGATACAGTATGTGACTCAAAAGAGAAAGAACAGAAGTGCATCATCTACTACCCTCCACACTAACCTTCAGTGCTACGTTAGCTTAAAAAGGCAGCAGGTCACTTTCATAGGACTTCTATGGGACTTTTCTTCTCCCCAAAATCAAAAGTGCATACCGTTCCTCTTACTGTAGTGCTATTTATGAATCTAGATTGTTTTGGTGCGAGTTTTCTCCTTTTGGAGATATCGGCTGTAGAAATGTCTGCCCCCTCCGCAATATAATGGAACTAGATGGCACCTGGCTTGTGGTGCTTAAAGCGGCAAAATTTGACAAACTCACCAAAAGCCGAGTGCCATATAGTTCTATGATATGCGAGAGAAGGCAAACATCTCTATGGCTAATATCTCCAAAACTAGCAACAAAAAAATATGTATTTTTGATTTTAGGGTGAACTTTCCCCTTTAATTAATGATCCAACTCCATTAAAAGTGCAACAGATCTGAATTCTAAGCTGTGCTTTGTCATCACATGGAGCTTCACGCAGCCGAGTTAAGTCAATGATGAAAGACATTTTGTCATCAGGACAGCGATCCTGATGACAAAATGTCTTTCTGTGTGTTTAAGGTGCGGCTCGCCTGGCTGGAGGTTTGTCATTTGGAACATGCCCGGGGCTAAATGTGACTGTGCTCTCCAACCGACGAGTCATACAAACGTAACCACCAGGAATGCAGCCTACAGTGCTGCCGTTTGGTACGGCTGAACAGTGTGCAATCCTGGTAGACAATTAGGGTGTTGCACCACCTCAGTCCTTCTGAATAACAGGTGTGAACAAGAGGCAATATATCAGAAAAGGAGAACATTTCAACATTCCGATCGACATGTTGAGCTTGAACTTTGACTGCAGCGCTGTCTTAACCACTATGAGGAAATATCTTGGGGGGCCTCAAACTCTGAGCTGAAACGGAGCGTTTTAACACAAATGCAAGAGCAAACCGTGCCACAAATACAGGGACACGATACATAAATCATGTCACATAGAATGTATTCTCGTCCGGCCTTTGTGGCTTAACTCTGTTCTTCAAATGAACAAATTACCTTTTTCGTCTGTGAGACGAAGTAAACATTACTGGCCTTCAATGCGAAAAGCATATGAATCTCATGCATCAGAGCCACAGGAACGTTCCAGAGTCACTGTGGGATCGGTTGCCACAAAAAGGCAGGGAATTCCCCCACACAGGAACCAAAAAACAGCAAATAAATGTTACTTCATCAATCCTGCGACACAACTTGATAGATCTGTGGATGGCTCCAGGTAGTTCTGCTGACTTTGAACTTTGAGTGTCTGTTTTATTCTAAAGCATTTAACGGTGCATTAAGAGAAACAACGTGTTCAGAGGGATGCACAAAATAGTACATGTAGTGTGTACTTTTTGCCTATGATATACGATCATATAAACAACTACGATAACTGTGTGACATGTGTGTCGTAACAAAGCCACTCCCTCTCAAGCTCCACCCCCCTCACAAGCTCCTCCTACCTGGCTTTGAGCTCCTTGTAGTCCTCCTTCAGCTTGCTCAGCTCCAGCTGCATGCGCGCTCGCTCCTTGGCCACCTGGTCCAGCGTCTTGCGGGCGTCGGCCAGCTCGGACTCATAGGCGGCCTTCATGCCCGACACATCGCGGGTGACCAGGGACTCCGACTCGGTGATGCGCATGCGCAGCCCGGCGTTCTCAGACTCCAGGGAGCGCACCTTGTCGATGTAGACAGCCAGCCGGTCGTTGAGGTTGCACAGGTCCTCCTTCTCCTGCAGCCTGGTGATGCGGGCCGGGGAGGTGGTGGCACCGCGGCCGGTGCGTTTCTGGCTCGGGGTTTCCATGGTAATAATGGCTCAGCAAGAGGTGCAGAAGGGGGGTGAGTCACTGGCTGTGGGGGGGAGAGGAGGGCGAGATAAGAAGAGTTAATGAAAACTACAGTATGTGAGCTTCCTTCTCTGCAAACGCAGTGCACCAAATCATGGGTTGAATCACACGTTAAACTTTAATGGAGTTTATTCTGAAGAAATGTTCCACTCTTACGCAACCCTGATCCTTGTCTGGGCAGCCCGCCTGCAGTGCTGGGTCTGCTCACAGATCTGCATGATAATATGTTCCAGGGTCCTTTTTCCACAGCCAGAGAGCGCGTCTATAAAACTTCAATAAATACCTAACCCTCTACAGCATTTGAGTTGGTGTTAAAAGCAGTGGGCAGAGGCAGAGCGCCCTCACAGGAATGTGATCTGTTTTTTAGGAGTTCAGATTACAAACCCCCCTCTTGTTTTATAAAAGACGGTGCTACAGTTTGCTCCTGATACGTCCCTTTATTCACACGGGTATTGTCTCCACACAATGGAACACGCCTCTAAGTCATCTCCTCCAGCTCTCGTAAATTGTTGCAGGAGCAGTTAAGCCACTTTATGCAATTCACTCCTGAGCAAATATATTTCCCACCAACGTCAACCCGTACCTTCGGCTCACACACAAGGCAATTAAAACATTAAAACACTAATTTCTCCTAAAATATGCAGCCGTAGCAAGAGACACCAAAATAAATGAAAACATTTCCCTCCTTCTTTGCTCTCCACAGACTTTTTGGAAAAATGGAGAGAAACCACCAAAAAAAAAAGCTTCTAATTGCTTCCACAGACGGCATGTTCTGCAGTGATCCTCTCGCCCACAACGATGGTAATACCAAAGTGTTGACTCATAACATCAACAAATGCTGCAAGATGCCTCGATAAGGACATGTGTCCGCTATAGATGTGTGCTAACCAAAGAATGAATAAAAGAGAGCAGTGGTATATCTGAAAATTAACCTCTTTGAAATCTTGAATGGACTCATACAACACAGCAAATGTAAGCCGTAAATCCTAAAAATCACTGCATTAAAAAAAAAAAAAAAAAAAGTACAATAGCGCTACATTTTTTCCAGCATCAGAGAGCTTTATACAGCGATTATGGATGTGGCCTTCAACAACTTTCATAGATGCATCAGTATTGTTATCAACTGCACCTGAGGCTATACAGGTGTGATTTCAAAACTGGATCTTATTTCTCAGCAGCCAACCGCTCACAACCCAAACGGCGGGGAAGCCGACTCCAATTTAATTCAGCAGTGGGTGGACCCTCCACCGCCCATTACCAAAAGTGCACACAAGAACGTGCCCGCCCATGTGGGTGGGTTGGCGCACACATCACATGCGTGCACATGAAGCGTGCACACGCCCACAGGAGCAAACCCATACACTCACAAGTGCTCTCTGGCCTAATTCTGAATAAATGAAGCATCCACTTAGGCTCCCAAAATGCAGCGAGCATTAACAGGTGCTGTCTGATGGTCCACTCTCCTGTAACAGCAGGCAGGAAAATGAGCTGCAACTTTTAAAGTTACTCCACACCGCTCCCTGACTAAATCAAACCAACTCTGAGCTGACTGAAGTTAAACAAGCACTATATTAGGAGTACATTAGTCGCACGATCAGTTGAACAAACAGAAAGTCTCACAGGGAGACAGAAATCTGAGCACACTCTCTGAACCTTACCTCGGCTGTGTGGGAACCTCTCGACTTCAGCCTGCTGAAGGGACTAAAGTGAGAGTACAGGACCTTTCTAGAAGTTTGTCTGCTGGTTTGAGTGTGAGTGTGTGTGTGTGTGTGTGTGTGAGTGTGAGTGTGAGTGAGTGTGAGCTGACATACCCCAGAGGAGCGTAGAGAAGAGGATCCGTTGAATAATGCAGTCT
The DNA here is from genome assembly GCF_910591455.1 of Pholis gunnellus. Classification (NCBI taxonomy): domain Eukaryota; kingdom Metazoa; phylum Chordata; class Actinopteri; order Perciformes; family Pholidae; genus Pholis; species Pholis gunnellus. Next base: position 22,318,411 of record NC_136534.1, read on the forward strand.
TGCTCTCCGCTAGTGGGTGTGTGTGCGCCTTTGGCTCGTGCCCTGAACTGCTCTCCTAGCTGTCGCTCACCGCACATGTACCTACTGCTGGAGAGGGAGAGAGGGGGCGGAAGCGCATGAGAGGGGAGGGTGAGGCTGTGAGGAGGAGTCAGCCCAGACAGTCTGAGTACACTACACACACACAGCTGCTGAGCTCTATCTCTCCCTATATTTTCCTTTCTCATTTCACTCAGACAGAGCCCCTGCAGACAGACTGACCTCAGCAACTGGTGCAAGTAGTCTGTCAATAAAACGCAGTGACACCGACGACACTGAACAGCTCCCGGGTGGGTGAAAGCGTGTAAATGTGCGGATCTCGCCCTGCTCCTCCCTGCTGCTATGAAGAATGCATTCTTTGCCCACATTTCTGGTTTGGAAAAAAACAACACCAAAAAAAAAAACAGCTGTGACATCCGACTGTGAAGTCGGATGAAGAGCAAAAAGAAAAGAGACGACCTCGGCACACACAAACAACATCGCAAGGCCATCAAACAAATCCAGAGTACATGGAAAGCTTGTTGTGTCGTTATCCATGGCAGGAAAGCTCGTCCACTGAATCCAAAGAGGATGAAGTCCACAAATCTTTGGTATCATAATCCCAGCGGGTCATAGGATAATTGCCACACTTCATCTTGAAAGTCCAAAAGGTCTGACACTCCAAAACCAACTTGATTCTGGTCTTATATTTATTCCCTCTGGGTGGAGTTAATGGAGTCACAGGTCCAATCAATGCAAAAGACGTTTTCTGCGTGCGTGTCTGTATGCATCTCCTCACCATGGAAATGGAGGTTAGTCTATTCGCTTGTGTGTCCGTGTGTGTGTGTGTGTGTGTGTGTGTCCATGTGGTTAAACAAGGGGCAAGACAGCATCTCTGTTTTTGGGCATGGGGCTGGCCCAGTGGCAAAGGGAGTATCCTGGCTTCACCGTGGCCTTCCAGTGGAAAGGAGCCGTCAGCTTCTGAAGCTGCCTCTCTGAGTCACACATCCCTATACAAACAGCTCACTTGTTCACCTCCTCCTCCTCCTCTCTCTCCCTCAATCACTCACTTTCTTTTGTCTCTCCATTTTGAAGTTTGTGCGTTTCCATGGAAGCCACACTAAGACAAGAATGCCTGACTGGCAGCACAAACATCTCTCTTCAACGAGCTTTTCCACTACTCTCTAAACATGTTGGCCTTTTCTTGTGTGCTCTGTGTGTGTGTGCTCTGTGTGTGTGTGCTCTGTGTGTGTGCTCTGTGTGTGTGTGCTCTGTGTGTGTGTGCTCTGTGTGTGTGTGTGTGTGTGTGTGTGTGTGTGTGTGTGTGTGTGTGTGTGTGTGTGTGTGTGTGTGTGTGTGTGTGTGTGTGTGTGTGTGCCAACAATAATCAAATCGTATCACAAACGCTATCACGTTGAAACGGGGATGTTCAGGTAAGAAGCACGCTAGATCCCTGAAGCAGAAAGAGGTAATAATTGACTCCCAGGTTACAGAGCAAATGTGACGCTGGTTGATAAATAATTAACTCATAGCTCTCTGAATATTAGCATTTTAATACACACTGTATGCCCTTGTTACGCCTAAACACTTCTGAGTTTGCACATTTTAACTGCTTCTTCTTCACGAAGGGACTAACCGAGCAAAACATTTTAAGTGCTAAAAACATTTGATTTACCATAAAAGGGAATAATAAGAGGGAAACCTTTCTAGGGCAGCAACGTATGATCAATTTCACAAACTTTTTTTTCTCCACAAAATTGTAAAAACAACAACGTTGGTGTAGCCAGTTTTTTTCACGTTAATGGGCAATAATTCCACAATAACATTTCAGTGTATTGTAATTAAATTGTCTCAGAGAAAACGAGACCGCTGCACCTCCTCTTGGCTTCAGAAGATCTAGCCTGCGACGAGAGACTCGCGTCATTTCAGAGAGAGGACGTTCCTATTGGCTGTTCTATAAATACAAATGCTCGAGCACGTCCCTTTAGGGGAAGTCTGCAGAAAAAGTTGCCAACATCTGCCTACACTATAAAGCAACCCCCAAAACAGAAGACAGACTTATCAAAAAGAGAGTGAAAACTAAAAGAAATAAAACGTGTCTGTGAAGCGTCTCAGAGATGGACAGAAGTTGATGCTAATAGTTTAGCTTTCTGCTAACGGTAGCAAAAGGCTCACGGCAGCGACTAATTCAAGTTCATGTTCATGAAACCACAGTATGTCATCTCAAAGGGCTTTACAGGCCCACAAGTTTGAAAAATAAACGGCTAATTCTCATAGAATTGCCGCTATATAACAACATCAGGATCACAATCACCATCGGGATTTCAAATGAATAATGTGTACTCTTACAGGTTAACTGTATAAAGCATGTGCATATTCTCATGCTTGTGTGGTGAGAGGTGCTTAAGTCAGAGAGGAGGGCTTTAATTTCAATTATGCAGTGTTCTCTTCTCAAAAAAAACTGCCTAACTAAGCTTTAAAGTTACTGTTTGGAATTGTTTACTGGTTATGAAACAGCTTCAATTTAACACTGATGCCTCTATATGCTCTACATAAATAAGTGAGATCACCAGCGAGAAGATTGGCTCTTTGTAAGAGCGGACAGACCCAGATCCAGATCCAGGCTTCTCTGCAGCCTTTGACCTGCAGGAGGAAGCGCTGGTGGGAGGTAGAGAGCTCAGCGCACAGCAGAAGCATCTCCTCCTCCGGCCAGGAGCAGAGCTTCGCCTCGCTGCTCCGCTGGGAGCCAACACCACGCTGCTGGAGGCCCGGGCAGCACTGCAGGGCCCGCTGGAGACGGGGGAACCAGAAGCAGTATTAAGCGTAGCAGACTGTCAGATGCCTGCTTCAGTAAAGTTTTACTAAAAGAGACTCCAGTGCTCGGAAACTCCACAACTTTTGGCCACAGGGGCAAAAATCAAAAATCAACACAAAATAACAGTTCCTTGTAGCTTTAAGAAGCTGGTAGCAGCAAACGTTTGACTCAGTTTTCAAGCAAAATGCCAAAAATGTAATCAATTATAATAAATAGTTGCCGATTCATTGCCCACTGTCCAACTAATCGATTCAGCTCTCAATTATTCTCAAAATTTGCATTGATGCACTTCCAACTGTTGGCTCTCTGCTTTAACTATAAAATGTGACGAATTAACAATAAACTGCTACCGGTGCTCTCAAGTCTCCAGCCGCCTGTCTGACAGTCTGAGTGCCAGATGCACTCATCAAGTGAGAAGACAGGAGCAGGCATGACAGACTGTGATGCAACTCACGATTCAGGACAGGTACTGAACAGCATGTCAGCAGCCTCTTCCTGGCGTGTTTCATTCCTCCCTCCCTCCCTCTGTGTCTCTCTCTCTCTCTCTCCCTGCCCTCACAGCATTCCAAGCGGCCGCAATGAAAACAAGGCAGGGCCGTTGTGCAATCTAGGTTTGATTTCTCCATTATAAGCCACTGACTCGCTGCTCACGTGGGAGAAAAGGAGTAACGTCAAAGATATTTGGAGTGGTCCTAACCTGAGGAACACTTCCTCTTTGTCATCCTTTATAACCATTTCTCCTTTTCCTGCACAGACGAGCGTACATAGCTCATGTCTGGATTACTTTTCAGATATCGTTGTGAAACCAAGATGACTTATTTGTGCAAAGCAACCGCTCACAGAGACATTAATCTTTCATTTGACAAACCAGCGCAGTCAGTTTCTCAGGAAACACGTCAACTGTCCTCGAGTGCTCTTTGAACCTCAGCAGCTCTAATCGTAAAGCAGTCTCTCATTTTGTTTACTCTGCTGCTCGAGAGTCCATTGTTCACACAAAGTGCATTATTCTTTAATAAAAGACTCAGATATGGCATCATATCTCTGTCCAACGCACAAGAGCCTGCTCGTTCTTTGTTTGCTTTTCAAAGTAAAGCTAATTATTTGTTTAATATTCTACATGTATAACATCAAACCATTGTTGCTTTGCTTAACATGCAAATTACTCTCCACGTGACCATGGCAGCCTTCACTCTTATGTAAATTAATTTCTATAGTTTTCATAATGTTTGACTAAATATTGCTGAGACAGGCAACACAATGTGTCGTCGTTGATGAGGGGGCTCTTCTTTCTTGAGCACGGCTAAACAGATATAAACCATGACGCAGGATCAGAAACTGTTAACAGGGAAGAGTCCTCATCCAGGCCAAATAACCCTCAACCACCGTGGGTTCAGCATTCACATGTGTGTGTGATGTTACTGTGGTGAACAATAAAACAAAAACACAGTTTGGCTGCGATCAGTGGCAGAAAGAATCATATTTAACTCTGAAGTTCTTGTACTTTACATACATATTTGCACTCATGCTGTATTCATTTGATAATTACTTTTCAGATTAAAATATATAAAGTGCAAATAAATCATTCAACTGTCAAATGGAATAACATAGGTAGAATAGGCTCCATGTGTTTATTAAATCTATTTTCATTTATTCTATTCTTTTTATTATATTACATATTATGTATATATTTTCTGCACCAGCCTCCAGTTATTTTACAGTTTATATCCGTATTGCTTTATTATCTGTAAATTGCTCTAACCTGTACTTAAATGTGACGTACAGATGATTCAAACTTCTATAAAAAGGACAGGTTCACGTTTCAAGTACTTAAAGTATCAACAGTATTTAAATGGTTTTACATGCAAGTCTTTTACTTGTAGTAGAGTACTTCCACAGTGTGGTATTTGTATTTTGCTAAAGTAAAAAGGAATACTTCTTCCAACCACTGGGTGTACCAACGTGTGCGTCTGTCCCTGCTGAATGAAGCTGCAGCGCGCTCACACTGCGCCTCTCTGGCGCCCCCTGCCGTGCGTTTGGTCACCTCGAGTCATCCACAGATGCTAAGCGCCATCCACCGGCAGACCCACTGAATGGAAACTTATGCCTCCAAGTGAGTAATATCTCTCACTTAGTTCACGAGTTAGTTCAACACCCCGTCAGCTCGTCCCCTTTCAAAAAAATAAAATAAAACAAAGCCCTCAAATACACAACGTAAAGCCATCTTAGAGATATTTACACTGCGACATATTGTTGACTCGACATGCAGTCTTACCGTCGCTCCTTGGAAAAGCTTTTTTTCCTGCAGTCGTTTAATACACGTCCCCTTCTTTTCCACGGTCACCATTGACCTTTCAAAATGTCCACAGTCGAGTTAATCATGATGTTATCCACCGGGCCGGGTTTTCTTTGGGACAAATCGGTGACGGCGAACTCCTTTGAGGCGAGCAGGCAGCCGACAGCCACCTGCAAATCGACACGCTTGATTAGTCTGACAATCTGTGCTAATTACGACATAGCCTGCACGCGCGCCACCTCGCGGCCACTATTATCATTTAGGTCCGCGTTGTATTGAGATTATACCGAGATTATATTTAACTGGTGGTGGTGAATGCAAATGTGTGAACCAAAAATGTTTTTATAAAAAAAAAAAAATACATATATACACACATTTGTGTATGTATGTATACATACGTACATGGCTCTTGTACTATCAAAGAGTTATTGGTCGTGTAACTGTTCCTGCATTTACACACCATGGTTGCAAAGAGATGCACTCCAAAAGTGGGGTTGTGTATACATGTATTAAACACCCAATTCCGATACCTGTTATCACAACATGATCGCCTTACATGGACCCCACTTTGGCAATGATTGATCTCCTGACCTGAATTGATAATTTAATTAAACCGCCTGCCAGGAAGCGCCATACAACTATTCCTCAAGGCAGCTATACCAGCGTGACTGCCACTATCAAGCTGTACAGATGGCCCAGTCGAAGGGTGCAGTCAGTTTAATTCCCTGTGATCCCAAAATCAAATACAAACTAAAAAAAACGCTAATTAAAAACAACTCAACTGTGCTGCTGGAGATATTTTACAGAGCTTTATCATTATGTAACAGCTGAGCATGAATTTTACATGACCTATAATACTGAGCTGTACATTTTTTTTTTACATTCATAATGATCGTAAATGATGGAACAGCCCAGTGGGTCACTTGGAGGCATCAGAGAATGTGCTGTGATTGTGGCCCACTCTGGAACTCGAGGTGCACCTTCAGGACAGCATTAGCTCGTCATCATTTGTATATCCCATCTAACAAATGTGTTCATATGTTGATGCTATGGTACAAAACTGCACCATTCAAAACGTCCAAACACACAAAACGTAGATTAAGATCAACAGTTGCAGTTGTAACTTTCCAACAGTAAACATGTTTCTGACATTTTAGGAATAATAACAGTGTGGTCCAAAACACCGATCTCCAAGAAGTACTCAGATCCTGAAATAGAATCGACACCACGCTTTAATAATGCTTCAATACAAACAAAGGTGACACATTAAAATGTAAATTACCATCAGCAAAATTCACTTAAAGTATCCACTCATTGTGCTAAATTGACCCTTTGAGATCATCAATATAAAATGTTTGATTATCATTATCAGTACTTTGATGCTGTAGCTGGTCAACCTGCTAATTGCATTTATTTAGTGCGCTTGATTTGATTCAATTTACCTTAGTTGCATTCATTCAAAGGGGTTATCAGTGGCACAATGGATGCTGGAGTCGGTGTGGTTAAAAAAACATTTTTATATTTTCTGGCTTTTTATCTTTTCATATTGGCAAAAGATTACTAAGGAAATAATGAAGACTTTTGGAATATACATTGATTGCTCTATTGTCACATTCAGTCATGGCTCAAGATGAATATCTTGTTGAAATACTACAAGAAAGCCATCACATGGAAATGGATTCAGCCAGACTCCCCAACAAAGGATTAATGGAGTGCAGTTGTAAAGGAATAATTATAATCTGTATGGAGAAAATGACCTTTGCTTTCAGACTACGATGTGTTCAATAAGTAAAACACTGGAAAAAAAGGACAACAAATGTATACTTATAAGCCGTAACCTATTACATGTCACACTGAAAGACCCTTTTCTTTCAAAATTGTCACAAAGCATTAAAAATAACACAAGCGAGACTTTTTTGTTTGACTTCATACAGTGTTGGACAAGATTTTTACGATTTTTTATGTTAATCTGCAAAGCAACTGTTAAATATAGCCTTCAGATAGATGGGCGCACAAAAAAAAGCACAAAACGTCCCTCTGAAATGTAATGGAGGTGAAGTACTGAGCAGTGATGAAGTACTCAATTCCTTCACTTACAGTACGTGAAAGTAGAACAATGTAAAACATTCGATATTCAACATATTAAAGTAAATACAATATAAAGCTAAATGTACTTAAAGTCTCAGAAGTACTGAAAGCGTGTGCTAATAAATAGATATATGTTGTAGTTGGTAAAAGTGGAGATCATTTTAACAAATTTACATATTGTTGGGTAGCAACATGTGTCATATTCTATAAACTAATGATATATTTTGTGTGTGAAATCTAAATGTACAAGGTAAATGCTGTGGAGTAGAGAGGTAAAAAGAAGCATTAAATGAAAAATACTCAAGTGAAGTACAAATATCTCACAACACTTGAGTAATGTTTTTAGTTACCTTCCACCACTGCTATTAATGTAAATACTCAAGTAAATCATGTTTGTCTAAAACTGCACAACAGTACTCGTGTAAAGGTACTCAATTACTTTCCATCACTGATGATACATGTCTGACAATGACATTAATGGCTTTAAAGTGCATTTACTTTGCATGTTGTCTCCTATCCGATGTAAAAAAAAACCTAAATCTTAAAGTGTATTAAAGCTGCGTCGTGTGCAATCAGGTGTGAGAGTTTTTCTCTAAGAAGCCACCATAATTCATCAACAGCATTAACGTGCAGATTTTTTTTTAAAAGAGAGAAAAAAAGTAGACTTTCACTGCGTCCAATTAAAGCCAGATCTAAATCAACTGACACGTTGTCTGCACAATGAGAAAAGGAATGGCAGGACTAGAACGAGGACCAAGCAGGACTCTTCAAAGCTTTCTGTGTCGTGTGTGAGATCACCGCCGTGCGGGAAGCGAGCGGTGAGGTGAGCCTTAGTCATCACTAGGCGTGTCACTGGCTGCACAGCATCAATGTGATTAGAGGGGGGGGGGGGGGGGGGGGGGGAGTGTGAGAGAGATGACCTAATACTCTGTAAAAAGCTATGAAGTCATACTACCTGACTCATATTCCCAGCTGACACCAGCTCTCCCAATCACAACATCCCAGTGCATGTATGTGTTTGTTGTTAGCGGGTGAGCGTGTGTATATATGTGTGTGTGTGTGTGTGTCTGTGTGTGTCACACACTGATGTGCACCGAGTTTAAAGATGGACAGAAAAAGTACAGACATGATTGTTGAAACAAAGGATTTGCTGCCACAATAAATTGATACTTTAAATTGATACAAAACTATTATTTTCATAATGTATTATTCATTTATCAAGTACATGTCTAACATTCTCTGGTTCCAGCTTCTCAAATGTGTTGTGCAAAATGTGATTTTGCCGTTTCTTTCTGTTTCACATCATTTTAAATTGAATATCTTCTGGTCATAACAAGCGTTTTCAACATGTCACCTTGGGCTCTGGGAAACTGTGATTCGCATTTAGCACTATTTTTCCACCATTTGAAAGACTAAACGATTAATTGACTTATAAGGAAAAAAAAAGAAGATTAATCAATAATGAAAATAATCAGTGAAGTGTAATCATTGTAGCCTTAAAAACAACAACCAAGTAGTGAATACCACATCACTTTTAGCTGTCTTTGGTTTTAAAGGTGGAGCTGTGGTGATTTTTGCTGACTTACCCCAAAGATGGAGTTTTATACGTTGTTCTACAGTATTCTATCTATTCTTTGCTTGTTTTTTGTTTTATTCTATCATCATGATGTGCAGTCTGTCTGTACTTGTGTTGCTGCTGCACTGGCCTGTTCTCTCAACAGCTGAAAAAAAGCTTACAGCAAATAAAAAAACAACACAAATGAGCAAACAAATAAAAAAAACAGAGGGGGAAAAACAAACAAACACAACGTGGCCTCCGGATTTACAGTTTCATCTGGTCAGCTGATCGACTTCAGGGCTCTCGTCAGCTTACGAGCACAAAGATGTGGTATCGTTTGCATGAGGTCTTACATCATCGCTGAGAGCCCGCTCACTATGGCATCAGCACGTGGTGCTCAGCCAACACGTCCCTTTGTGCTCGCAGAAGCCTCATTCAAGTGACAGCGGGGGCACCAGAAAAGTCTTGAAAGGGACATCTGGCCGTGGAAGTCAAAGGGACGTCCTTTAGGGATTCTTAGACATGTCTTCACAGCCTATTAGGCGTGTACTCTTTGGGAGACAGACACCGTCCATATAGGTGTAAGCCATATTTGCATGGGCTCTTGGACAAAGAGGCTGGCTCTATGTGTCTCTGCGGCACAGTAAACCACAGCATCTCCTCAAAGATGCCAGTCAGCCTTTCATCAGGGGGGTAAAAAAGAGAAACAGCACTACTGTGACGACCAGATGGTCAAGATCATTCGAGTTTTTTTTGTTTTTTTTCATGTGCAAGTAACATGACCTCAGCACTCTGGGTTTCACAAGTACCACGCAGCTAACACACACACACGCACACACACAGACAAATGACAATCGTAGCCCACAGCTAAAGAAACTGAGGTCTGAATGAAAACCAGACCTGCTGCGGTTCATTCAGAGCCTGGAGACGGTTTAGTTCAGGGTCACAGAGGTTATGTGGTACAGCAGCATCACCAGTCAGACCTCCAACAGGCCACACCAAAACTCACACATCCAGGCAGAGAGGGCTGTGCCGGAGAGGAGGAGGAGGGGGGGAGCACTATCCCAGATCCATGCTTTTTATTGATCGGGGCTCTGGTCTCCCAGCAGACCCCTTTTAATGGAAATCCAGACGACCTCTTGGACGCACTGGCCTCATCGGTACGACCACACTGCTGGTCCCCCATCACCACCCTCTCGCCCAATCCTCTGGCCTCTCCACTGGGTGGGGTTTGGGGATTGAGCCCACCCTCTGGTCCTTCATGCATCACGCAATCCTGTTCTCCTCCTGCTGCTGCTGCTGCTGCTGCTGTTTTTTTTTTTTCATCCCTGTTATTGGGTGGAGTGGGGATGTTTTAATCCTGGACTCATACCAGAAGTCTCCCTGTGAGTTCTCATCTGCAACGCACCCTTAGGGAACCAACCCCGTCCTGATTGGCACCCAGAGTGCGCGTCTAGACTGTGATTATGCATATGAATACACCTGCTCTATCTTTCTGGGACCATTTCAATACAACATTTATGTTTTTTTTTTTACGTTCAGAACTGGTGTTTGAAATGATATTGTTGCACAATTCTATGTGTTATTAAAAGGCAGACGGCGTCCTCACTAGAAATGCTAAAATATTCATCTCTGTAAGAGACGCACGCCACAATCAGTCGGTCATATAAGGCCAAAACGGAAGACTGTGTGTGTGTGTTTTTGTTATATTTCAGTGGTAACCGAGTTACAGGGTGGGAAAACAGCACAAGTGATGGGGAATAATTAATTGAATGTAATGGATGGGGTTAAAACGCAAAAGTAATCCACGGGGTGAATTCAACACCTCCCTTTGGGAACACAAAGCAAGCACAACAAGATAATTCCTCCAACAGCAATTTAGATATCAGAGAACATCAAGTGTTCACATGTATGTAAAGATATCTCTTTTCTGGAGGGGTGGAGAAATAAACAACAACAACAAAACCAATGGCGGAGCAGTGGAGCATTAAATGTTTTCTCAAACATCCCCAGAGTTCTCCTTGTCGTTCAGGTAACAGATACTCCCTGTACATCCCACCATGCATATGCACAGATGGTAATGACAGGCTAAGCTTCAGTTAGACTGACACTTTGAGGAAGCTGAAAACATGGACATCGGTTGCTGTTCAGCACTGTGAGCCAAACTACAGCCCATATACCAGCTCCAGTGTTTCCTCAAAGCTTTTATATTTGTGGTGTTGACCAAAGTGTATTGGCTAATAATAATTTACAACTCAGTCAGAAAATAATTATATCATAAGAGGAATCTCCCCACTTTATTTCCTGCTCATTTCATTGTAAATAGATGCAGCCATAATTTCAATAATAACAATAAATGGAAGTTGCAGGTACTTTTGAAACAAACAAAAAAAACAATCTTCAAAAAGGGAAAAGGTCTGACTAAACGTATGAACCGCATTGATAAATGTGGGGTTTTTTTTCTCAATGTTGTTATTATTATCATCCATTCTGCAGTTTAAGTCTTTGTGTAGTACTACAGCCATGCCGTCAGGCGTGGTTTCTGTCGAGGACATCTTGGGCAGTCTATACGCGAAACGAGCGGCGCGGTTCTTTGTTCACCGGGGCTGCTGCTGCTGTTTTCTTTTTTCTTCTTTTTTTTTTAACGGGAAATGTGCGAGGGCTTTTCTGATGTTTCCCCCGCTGCATAGGGTCTGCAACGCCTGTCTGACAACTCCCTTTCTCCTCCTCGTATACAGCCCCCACCGCCCCAGACACCCTCTTTCCCTCCTATACATAACATCCTCATGCGCAACGGCGCCGGAGACAAAAACGCGGTGACCTGCCGCAAAGCACGGCTACATAGAGGTGGGCGGAACCCCCCCCCCACACACACACACCCAAAAATAATGTCACAAACTCCTTTATCCCAAACAAATCATGTCAGATGGTCCACGTCCCCCCCCCCCAACATAAAAACGCACGAGCCCACTTGTTTTTGTATCTCTCAATGATAAAGTTGACATCATCTTTTCAGCAGCACCACCGGATGACCATGTGCGCACTCGTACTTGCACCTTTTCGGTAACGCAACTGTTTACATCCCGCATGGCTGTTCTTACATAAGTCGCCCAAACTGCGGGGTTTTTTTTGTGTGTTTTTTTGTTGTTTTGTTTTTTTTGTTCAGGCTGCACCGCAGCTCGTGTGGCTGCGAACGAGTCTGCGGTAACAGTGCGGCGGCGGCGGGGAGGTAATCGGTGAGGTATTGCTCCCTTTCTATAGGTGGCGACGGGGAGGCAGCTCGATTTGAGATGCCACGGGCTCGGGAACCTGAGACGGAATGGTACAACGGGAGGGCGGCTCGTTTTGTCTCGGCGAGGAGCGGGAGCTGTGTAAACCAGACTGGGTGGAGCAACGCACCGCCCGCCCCATCCATCGCGCAGACGGCCTTGTGTCCCGTTCGCCTGGAGCTCGGAGAGAGACTACTGTACTGAAAAGTCTGGCGGATAGAGAGAGAGAGAGAGAGGGGGCCGGTCTATGGGAGGGACTAGCGCAGAGGGGGGAATCGGAAGGAGGAGGGGGCGAGGAGGAGGAGGCGGCACGGTTTGCTGTTTCTCCAGTCTCTTTCCCCTGTCTTTGTCTCACACACTCTTTTGTTAGCCATGCCTAGCCTGCTGGTTTTAGCAGGGATCATGGAGAAAAACGGGGGCTACGCCGGGGATCTGGCCGGCTCCGGCTTCGGAGGCGACGGTCTCCTCGTGCCGCCCGACGAGGAGGAAGACGACTCCCGTGCCCTCAGGGTCGCGCTGGGCCAGTTGTCTCTGCTGGGGCTCGGGGGGGAAGGCGAGGACGGCGGCGGCGGAGCCCCGACAACAGGAGTGCAGGACCGGAGCAACAATAACAACAACCACCACAACCACACGAACAACGTCGGCGGCGGCGGGGACGCGGCGATCCTGCAAGGGAAGAGCAAGTTGTGCGCCCTGTACGAGAGCTCCTCAAGTGAGACGAAGGGACGAGGCTGCAACATAACAGAATGCGTCCCAGTGCCCAGCTCTGAACATGTGGCCGAAATAGTGGGGAGACAAGGTAAACCGCTGGCTTGCATATTACCCCCCCCCCTCCAAACTTGTGCTTTTATCCCACTAACAGTGCTGCAGTGGTTTCCCGTGTGCTTTGTTTGTGTGTGTGTGTTTGTTCTCTAACTGTTACCTGGTGTTATTTGACAAAGAAAAGGGAGTGGTGTGTGTGTGTGTGCTCGCGTGGTTTTTTTTTTAGTACTCCCCCGAGACATCAGCCTCCCACTTTTTTTTTTTTTTCCTCCTGCTAGCAAGTTCTCGTGGTCTCATCATTGCACTCTGCACATAGAGACGAGTCGCTTTGTGTTTATTTATTTATTTGTGTGTGTTTTTTTGTGCCCCGTGCCTCCTCTCCTGGGCGAATTATTCTACATCCACGCCATCAATGTCAGCGCACAGACACACACGCACGCGCGCACACACACACACACGGTGTGGAGAGCACTTGCTTCCTTTGTCGTCTGAGACGCGCCAGACTGTTCAAAAAAAGGCAACGTGCGGCTGGAGAGAGAGGGAGAGCGAGAGAGGGAGGGAGGAATGTCTTTCACTTTGAACCGACGGCTTAGAAAATACACCAAATATACACATTTAAAGTCTCAACGGCGGGGAGATGTTTAGCCTCTCTCTCTCCAAATGTATTCGGCTCGTTGTTTTTGTGTTGCGCACTGCCCCAGTGACACAGTTGGACAATGGAAGCGTGGTCCACTTGTGTGTTTTTTTGTTTGTTATCAAACGAGGCGAGTTGGGAAGTTCAATTCCAGACACGTTACGGATTCTACCCGTTTTTCTTCCAGTTGGAGGTTGTTTTTTATTATTATTATGGAACAAAGACCTGAAGTTGAATGACAGCAGCTGTCAAACAAAGGTGTGAAAGTCGGTGGGGGGGGGGGGGGGGGGGGGGGGGGGGGGGGGGGTAAGGGGAGGGGCGCGTCAGGACAGTGTTGTTGCTCGGATGGCCTTAAAGGGGGTGACTCAGCGAGAAGTTGCACCAGGAGGGGGGGGGGGGGGATCCTTTTTAAAACAAACAACAACAAAAAAATAATAACAAAAAAATTAATTATCCCGTTGTTTGTGCTTGTTTGCAGTGACGTCGGTCTGTGATTTTTTCACTGTATTTTTACATATTTATGTGTAAGACCCAAGCTGCTAACAAGCTTAAACCTAAAATTGGGTTTTTTTGAAGCCAGGATGAGATTCTCCTTGTTCGGCGTGGTGGTGGTGGTGGTGGTGGTGTTAGTGTGGCTGCACCCGTTGTTAGCTGTTGTGATGAACACAAGGGGCGAGAGGGGGCAGGAAAAAAAAAACGACCGGGACGCAAGGGTAGTATAGCATCTAAAAGCTGAATGGGAGTCACGCCTTGGAGCTGAACACAAGAGGCTCCTCATGAGCCCCACTTCACTGCACACTCTCAATACCACATGGGCGCCTGTCAGGAGAGGGAGAAATAGGGGGGTGGGACCTGGAGTAGTACAAAGACTGCAGGGTGGGTGAGGTACCATCAGCAAATCCTGATTTATCTCTCAAACGAAAACAAACAGGTCTCGAATAATGTCACAGGGGGTTCAGATGGCTCCCCCCCCCCCCCCCTTTTTTTTAAAAACCATTACCTGCTCTTTCTTGCTTCTGCTGTGGGGATGTGGATTTAGTTTGCGCGGCTAAGTGCCCCCTTGTCTCCCATTGCGGCTCTCGTTCTTTACTCTGAAGTGTAAGTTTTGAATTTGAATTGGGTAACCGAAGAAGAGCCGAAGGGCGGATCCGGTGAGCGGCGGGTTGCAGATAGAGGGCCCGCTTGCCTCGACCGAGAGGAAGTGCTGATTTTGGGAGATTTGAGACGAGGTGCTCTTGATTCACGGGCCCCCTTCGTGGTTTGGCGCCACGCACACACACACCCACCTTCTCCCGGTTGAATCTGGCAAACGGAGCATCCTGCTCCACGGATAGGAAGGGTGGGATGTGATCGGAGTCACAGGCGTCCATTCACCGGAGGTGTCCTCGTGCCATCTTATCTTTAGATCGAGGGTGGCTTTGTTTTCAATCACTCCGGCACCCCGGTTCAATAGCTGCAAAATAAACGTGTCTCCAGTGACCTTAATATCTGGTAGTGATTAATTAATCCTCTCCTATTTTGTTTGCAGACAATTCTTTAATTGAGGCGTTCGTTTGGACTAATTAAAAGGTGCAACGTAGTTTGAGAGAAGGAATCTGGCAATGGCTCTTTGATCCCTCGTGGTAGGAACACGTCTATTAGCCTAATACGAGGCAATGGCCACCAAGGGGATTTTTAGATTTTGGTTATGAGCAATACTGAACCCGGAGAGCATAAATATCCTTCTGTCCATACCTCTGGTCCCCGAGGAGTAACTGTTCCTGAGCAAAGTGGGCCTTTTTAGTAGCATTAGAGCAACATTCGTCTTCAACTTTAGGGTGTCTTTTGAGCCTTTTGACACCCGCTGCTGTGATTTTCAGATGGGTATTGTGATGATGTGCCGTGTGATCTGAGGCACCTGGCAGTCTGGCAAGACGAGCTCAGATTCATCCACGGAACAGACGCCTCCCCCACGTTTGTCCAAAGAAAGGCTCCGGCCTCTTTAAGACACGAGTCGTCCGTTTAAGTCGTCAATAAACGCGGACGTCCTAATGAGGGAGCTGCCTGAATTTCTGAATGAAAACTGACCCGAGTAATGCCCGATGCATTCTTCACGGAGTGTAATACAAACAGAGCCTCATCGTGTTCCCTCTTGACCTCAAAACGTACCCGACTATCCTCCTTAAAGAATTCACTGTATGTACCGTTCTGTCCCATTACGATGTCGGGTAATTTGTCATGAAAATAACATTAACCTGCACTCTCTCACGTTGAGGCTCTGCCTTTAAAAGCACTTACTAGAGTAAACTATTGCACTCTGATCAGAACCAGGGCAGACGTACAGCAGTACATGTCCCAAAAACACAAAGCACATGTGGGCTGACTGTGGTGTCTCGTGAGTTCAAGGTGAGGTGAAGCAGTGATTGCGTCTGCTGTGGCTCGTACAGCTCACGTCTGCAACATCCATGTATCGGCTAGCAAGGAGTGTGTCCGATTTAGAACTAATAAATATGTGCATTGAACATGTAGAAGTGCTGGAAACCTCATAAATCACGGCAATTACTCGGTGTATCCTTTGCCAGTAAAAAACCTGCAACACATTAAGTTAAACTGGTCTTAATTGATGAATAAATCAGAGTTTTGAAGATTTCTGTCAGCTCGGGTTGACGGGGAAAGTGTGTTCTCACCGGTCGACTTGATTGGTGAGTCACAAAATGCAACTGATGTGTCATGTTTACCTATTTTAAAATGTATGTCGTTGACTCTGCAGGTTGCAAGATCAAAGCCCTGCGGGCCAAGACCAACACCTACATCAAAACCCCCGTGAGAGGAGAGGAGCCCGTGTTCCTGATCACTGGCCGGAAGGAGGATGTTGCACTGGCCCGCCGTGAAATCATCTCCGCCGCGGAGCACTTCTCCATGCTCCGGGCGTCCCGCAACAAGCTGGGGGTGTCCTTTAGCGGCTCCCCGCCCACACCGCTGCCGGGTCAGACCACCATTCAGGTGAGAGTGCCATACCGCGTCGTGGGGCTGGTAGTGGGGCCCAAAGGCTCCACCATCAAGCGCATCCAGCAGCAGACCTGCACTTACATCGTCACGCCCAGCCGAGACCGCGACCCCGTCTTCGAGATCACGGGGTCGCCGAGCAACGCCGAGAGGGCCCGCGAGGAGATCGAAGCGCACATCGCCTTCCGAACGGGAGGCCTGCACGACCACAACAACGAGAACGACTGTCTGGGGCCCAACGGCGGAAGCAGCCCGGCGGGCAGCAGCGGCGGGCTGGAGAGCCGGCTACAGCAGGTGTGGGGGCTGCAGGGGGGCCAGCGCAAGCCCCTCACCAGCAGCTACCGCCAGAACTTCTCAGATGCCATGGTGGGAGGGGGAGGCGAGGGAGGGGGAATCTACAGCAAGAGCAACTTCTCCAGCTCCGGAGAGAAGCCGTGCTCTTATTTCGGATCGGAGGGCACCCAGAGCTGGGGCGACCCAGACTACCCCAAACAGGTGGCCTTCTACGCCCAGCAGCGGTCCAAGAGCTTCGGAGGCCTCCCGCTCCCCCTGACCAGACTCTCCCCCGGCTTACCCGAGTCCTGCGGAGGCAACAACAACTCGTCAGTCACCAGCATTGTGCCCATATCCGGCTCGCCTCATGCCCAGGCCCGCCGCGCCCACAGCGAGCCCATCTCGGCCGGCGAGGGTTTCCCGGGCCGCCTGCCAGTGCCGGACTCGCCACCGATCACTGTGCGGGACTGCATGACCTGCTTTGAGAGCAAAGTGACGGCTGCCTTGGTGCCCTGTGGCCATAACCTCTTCTGCATGGAGTGTGCCATCCGAATCTGTGAGCTCAACCACCCGGAGTGCCCAGTGTGCCACACCCAGGTCACACAGGCCATCCGAATATTCTCTTAAGGAACCACATCAGTTTTTATCATTAGTTTTGTCAGTGTTTGTTCAATAATTATTTACTGTTATTATGATTATTATTATAATACACACTTTTGTTTTCCAGAAAATTTACAAACAATCAAGCAGATATTTTAGAAGGCACTGCTTGCTTTACTAAAAAGTATAAGAAATATTTTTAAGTTTTTCTTTTATATATATATATGCATATATATTTTATAAAAGTTTTGTTTATAAGAGAAGTATAGTACCTTGCATTTTCAGTTTTTTGACTGCTGCTGTTTTTCATTCATGAATCACAGCGTAGGCAGAGGTAGACAGTAATGTGAACATTTTATTATTCAAATTTTTTATTTTACCATGAAGTGGGTTTATATGGAAGGAAGAAGATGATTGTTGAGATACCCAATCTGCACCTGACTGACCCGGAGAGTCAATGTTGTTATTAGAAGGAGAGAAAAAAACAAAAACGTATTCTTGTCATTGCACCTTACAATCATCTTGGTCTAAAATAGGATTTTCACAATCATACCTTAAGATTTCAGGAGCTGCGGTGAATTCCGCCTCTTTTTCAGTTTTACTGTGATTGTGGTTTGATTTAATTGGTCCAAAACCAATATTCATTTCCGCAAAATGAAAATGTGAATAGATTGGTTTGAGTCAAAGCCATGTTACCTTTAAACAAAAGACAGCCCCCCTTATTTCATTCTTACACCTGAAAGGATTGACGCTAAAAAAAAAAATGAATAGGACATTACATCATTTATTTATGGTAATTGGTTTACATTTTTATTGGTGTCATCATTCACAGAGATGGGTGAAAGTTGCATGAAGTATCAGTGACATTTTTTTTTCTTTCCGGTAGCCATTGATTACACTTCGGTCACTGCAGTTCGTTGAAAAGACTCAGTAACGCTCGCTCCTCGTGGCACTTGAAAAGCGTGTGGTTCCTCGGTTGGCTTAAAGCACTGATTTAATTTGTGAGGCCGAAAGCCTTGGAATTCATCCAGTTGGCTAGTTCTCGATATCTGTCTCCCCCGATGGACTTGTTTGAAAGCCACCTAAACCGCGCTTTATTGTCTTGTGTGGCCATTTGGCCGCAGTCGCTGAACGATATAGGACGGTCAACAGGCGTCTCGCCGAGGTGTGCGCTGTAAATAAAGAGGAGAATTGGTACGCGGACAGAAGCCGAGTAAAACTGTGCACCCTTTCCTGAATCAGCAGCAGACTCCGATTCAAAACAGTTGACGCTGTAAAAACACAGAGTCCCCAAATCAGTAATCCTTCCTCCAACGTCCCCAACGGCATTGTGCGTGAGCTCCGAGGGGGCCAGCTGTCTCCCCCCTGTAATTAGCAAAGCTGTACGGGAGCAGGTGTTTTCGTGGCACACTGTAGCTGTGACCCCGAGTCGGAGGTCTCGCCTAGCCCCCTTTTTCATTCTCTCTTTTCTTTGGGGAGTGGCTTTTATGTCTCGCCCCTGCTTACAGTTTGATCGTTTGCTTTTTCCGAAGGCCTCTCCGAGCGGGAGCGTATTGTCTGGGCCCGGTAGTGGCGTGGGCTGCGGAGTGCTCGGACACGGCCTGGATCCACTCATTGATAATTAGGCAAATGGGTTGGTCCAGGTGCGGACCGTGTGGGGGGGGGGGGGACTCTGGAGCTTGTGTGAGGGGGTAAGACAGGGTCCCGCAGCGAAGGCCCCCCCCTTTTTGCCGCCCCGCCCCAACCGTTACAAGCTCGGTGGGGGCTGGATGGTCTGGATGCAGCTGGGCGAATGGGACCCCCTCCTTCCACTCCCTCTTGCCCCTTCCTCCCCCCTTTTTCCTCTCCTTTGCCGCGGCTCTGAGCTATCCCTACTGGGGAGAGGGGGCCTCTTTTGTCCTAAAACACACACACACACACACACACACAATTTGAAAGACACTAGCTGAATCTGGCAGCGCCTGTGCAATGAGTGGGGGCTTAGGGGAGAAATAAATTATCTACAGTTATCAGGGGATTCCCCCAGTTACCTGCTTTCAACGTTAAATTGGCTGTGTACCCTTTTCCAAATGATACAACTGTACGCCCTCACCTACAAAGGAAAAGAGATGATCTTGATCGTGATCTTGTCACACCGGGTGCAGCATTAACTCCCCCCCCCCCCCCACCCCCCATCGCCCACTCCCCCAACAGCACCGCCCTGAAATTTGGATGGGGAGGAGGGGGTTCTGTTTGCGTGACTGCGCCGGTGCAGATCGTGTCAGCCCCGCTACTGTATGGGACATCCTGCAGCTGCCCCCTTCACTATGGACACCCGGGCTTCAGCCAATGGCAACCCCCCCCCCCCCCCCCCCTAGCTTTGAGCTTCCAGAATGAAATCAAACAATTGTAATTGACAGGAAAGCAGAGGAAACGCCCCATTTAACCAGCACTCATGCTGAATCAAATTACACACCCTCTGCGTCTGCCTTAGCCCCAGCCTGGGGATTTCTGAGGGCTAGAGGAGAGCGGGTGGGGGTAGGGATTAAAGCTGTTGAATGATAGGAGTGGAGAAGGGGAGGGGGGGATTTTGGCTGAAGAAAGAGAGAAGTATGCTCCCCCATCCCCAAAAAAAAGAAACCGTGCAGATCTTTCAATTGTATTGATCATTGAAGTCGTGCAGAGCTGCTGGCTGTTGTCACACGTGGGCCCGCGGTGACGACAGGGAACCTCTCAATGATACTCGGCTTCTGTCTCCCACAAAATATACAACATTTACAGCTCGTGTCTTCCGGGACTCAAAAAGCCCCTCCTTTTTTTAACATTTTTACAAAAAAAAACAACAAACAAAACATAATAAAGCAGTCCACTCCTATTACGTGTGGACTGTGGGGAAAAGCACCCTGAGATCTATCAGATGTAGGAATAAAGAAGAGTTAGCGTTTAACGGACGGAGGAGTTGCACAGTGGTTTGGCCTCAGCTTTCAATGTCAAATTCAAGGCAGTGTGACTGCTGCTCTTTGAACTTTAGTATTTTTGTTATTTTGTTTTCTGCCTTAATATTTTGTATTCAACTATTGCCATTGCTTTGGCATACAAAGTAGCAACTTTGGCCTTTGATAGCACCGCCCCCCCCCCCCCAAAAAAAACAACTTTTAGAAATACTTATTTTTGGAGAAAAGAATGTGAATCAAACTGCGTGGGTGAGGTTTAGAGGGATTCAGGAAATTAGGCTCTTAAAACACTTTACTTCAAATAAGAGAGTAAAGCACCTTATGACAGAACATTTGATTAATACCAAACCGACCACTGATGGTGAAATACTTTTCATAGCATTTGAAAGACATGCACATAAGGATTCCCTATCATTTTTTTTTGTATTATGGTGATTCTTGTTATTCTTAATACTAAAGTAGTGCTAGTGGTGATTTGGGGAGACCTCTCGTCCATTCAGTCAATGCTGATGACTTGCTTGAGTTTTGCACTGGTTTAATGAAGAGAGGGCTTATTGGAGAGTCTCCCTGTTTAGACGCTGTATACGTTAATGAGTATTGTACTTTATGGGAGAGCACTCTGGACATCTATGTAAATACAGTATGTGTATCGGTTACGAACATCCGGACAAAGGCCCGCTTAAAGTGAGGTTTTGATTATTTTTACACGCCGAGGGTGTCGTCGTCAATGTTTTAGCATATGGAATTCAAAATGTCTCTGAGTTTTAGGGAGAGTAAATCTTTTATATATGCGTCCCATCGTCCTTTTTTGACTATAATAGTATATTAGATAGATCCATACATTTAAGAAATATTATTTAAACTGATTAACTTAGTATTCCATCCAAATATATAGATAAGAAATTAACCAGACACTACTATAAACTGTAATAATGAATATCCTTTATGAAGCCGCTGATGTATAGAGCCAATCTCGAATAAAAAAAAAAAAACTGGAATGAATAGTATGTGTAATAACCCCAAATGAATAAATCTGTTTCTATGTATATTAGGATGAAAAGCAATAATAGGACTATACTGGGACAATAAACAGAGTCGGTTCTTTAAATAATATTCTATTCAGCAATTGACCTTGATGATTAGGATAATACCGTTGCGTTTCTGTCTCATATTAAAATTCATTATGGATTCATGCTAGTGTAAAGAAAACCAGAGATATAATGACTTAGTAACAGTTTCAGGATAAATAATTGTTCTTGTTGTGTTCATCAGGGTCTTAAGTCGTTTAATTATTCTTTTCTTTACGTTGAATATCAATCAGATCACAGGGTGGGTCAAGACAAACTGAAATGATGAAACTGCAGATTGCTTGTGACTTGAGAGGGGAACTCTCCACGGGGGAGGCTGTAAAAGTTCTCCCGTCAAAAGAGCAAAAGAACCACTAGACCAGAGCTCGAGCACCGAGGTGGCTAGGAAGCAGGAGGAGCCGGTGACTTGGCTTATGACGGACTGATGTCTTGAAGGCTTTGGTCCAGAGATAAAAACACAGCGGTGAGAGGAAGAGGGCGGGACAACACGTCCATTTAGAAGAGCGTTGATTCGTTACCCTCAGTGTTCTTCGTCCCGCTACACACAGGCACACGTGTTACTTCCAGCATATCTTTACCTAACTAATACGTTTCTCATTTCGTGGCTCTATTTTATACTTGTTTTGCACCTACTTTCTTTTTTTTTTGTTACCTGTATTGTTTTTAAAAGACAAAAAAGGTCAGACATAGCCAAAGAACAAAACACAAGGAGAGGACTTATCACTTGAGTTAACTTATTTTAGCATCAACAAAAAAAAGATCAACTTGGTTTACCCAAAAGTCTTCGAGGCCACGCGATCGATATCTGTGAGATGAAGGCATATCATGTTTCAGTGTTGTAAGATTAGTTTAATACCACAGAGGCGCCGGTAACAGACTTACTTCTCCCCAAAGAGATCGGCTTAAAGCACATCCTGGCACTTACACGGCCCCCTTTTGAGTCGTGTTTCTTTCTTCCTATTGTCATGGGTCAGGTTGATGGGAGAAACACTTCATCTTTCTAAAAGAAACTTCTGGAGAAGTTCAGATAAAAAGGGGACTGCCCACGTGATTTCCAAAACGCTAGACTGAGAAGTAATTGTGCTGACAATGACAAGCCAGTGAACATTCCGGCTGGATTCCTTAATTTCTGAGACGGTAACGGGTCGGATGTAAACACGGTGACAGTGTGAGGGTGAACTGAACAACGCTGTGGGTTTAGGTCTTGAAGGAGCCGTTGACTGTATCCTTAAGTTTAACTGCATGTTAGTGAAATATAGTACAGTAAGATTTATCAGAAAAAAACAGTTAAGAAGGCTTAAAGAACTCATCCGCCTGATACCTGAAGTTTATAAAAAAAAAAAGCTTTAAGACCTTAAAGTGAACATCGGTTTAAAAAAATCATATATTTACCGTGTAGTTTAACTAAGTGATACATAAAGTTTAATTATGATTCTTAAGAATATGCTAAGGTGTAAGTTTCATTTGTCCAACTCACCCGGAATGAAACACGTTTGACTTGAGCGGAGCAGCGACGGGGCGGGGTGACTCACAGTGACATTTGATTCATTAAGTTCTTGTTAGTATTATTTACAATATTGTATTAAGCTTACTATTATAGGAATGGTAGAAACTGTTGATGTTTTTCTTCTCTTGATATGAAAAAGGTCTTTATGCATTTATGTAGAATCCCTTTTAAGGAGTGATAGGAAATCCTTATTTTCAATGGATGCACTTAAAGCAATTGTACCAACCTGTCGAAATCCACATTGAGAAAGAAATGCATTTGAATGTAAAAAAAAAAAGACAAAAAAACACAAAAAAGACCACTCGACTCAATGCACTCCTTATGCTTATTGTTTGTCAGTTTACAAGTGAGCTTTAAGTTTTTGTTTGGAAAGAGTTTTGCGACAGGTTTTCAGCGTAGACTATATTTGAGTTCTTCCACATACATTTATAGAAAGTAACTTAAAATGAATAAAAAAAATAAAATAAAAAAAACATATTACAGTTTCTCAGATCTATTTTGCTAACATGGGTTATTATTTCATAGAAAGCAGAGGAAACAAAACAAAAGTCAGTATCTGGATGTTATTTATGAAAAGTTAAAAAAAAAAAAAAAAAAATGAAGCAAGATATTTATGAGTAACCTCGAGACATTTTGTTTTTTAATTAAAAAAATGACAAGAAGTTAATATATTTCTAAACACAGGGAGGTCAGTTTCTACTAATAAGTCAAATGAGAAAAGAAGTTTAGAAGTTTTATTTATGAAAGTTATGGACGCTCGACTCCTCACTCCGAGAGAGAGGAGAGTTCCCCATGGCTGAAATTTTAACTTCAGGCGTGCACTCCTTCAACATCAGTGCATTCACAATGGAATAATTACAGAAAATAATATAATATTTTTTAGAATTTGGAGATATTTTAGTCACAGAGCATCAATTTTGTGCCTCGATTATATATTTTTCCAGCATCAGCATTCTTTGTGCAGTGCTGTAACCCCCTCCTCTCCCCCCCCCCCCCCCCCCCCCGCCCTCAACTAACCCCATGTTACTGACTGAAACGCATAACTCATTTCCTCTGTAATCTAAACTCGCTTTCTACTTATCAAAACCTATAAAAACATGTTACGACTGCTTGGAATGAATGAGGCAGCCGCGGCCCCTCTCTCTCGCCAGCCAGGGGGGTGGGGGGCCCCCCCCGCACACAACTTGTACACACTTTTCATTCATACATTTTCTACATCTACTACTCTGACAGTTTGTGATCAAAAGTGACGGAGCCTTCATGAGAGCCTTTTCCCCTAATGTGCTAATTGGGTGACGTGTGCAAAACGGAGCGGAGGCATCTAGGAGGGGACAACAGCGCGTTGCCGTGTAGTAGATCTATGTAACTAGATGCACTCGTATACACAAAACAGGTTCATTACCGTACTAGCTTGCATGTGTGTTGTATGGTCACTTAGACGGGAGAAGCGGTGCAGGGCCGGTGTTGCTCCTGGGCCGTTTCTCCTCTGTAGATTTTCATAGTTGGGAGTCTCTTTGGAAAGTTGACATGAGTTTGGAGCCAGACCAAGAGTCCATTTCAGTCCCCACATCACAGTTGGATTTTGTATTCTAAGTTTCCCGGTTTATCGATGAAAGACTGCTCGCACCTCATATGGGTTTTACTTGACGTTTTTTTCGGTTTGTTGAGTTGATCAAGGTAAGAAAAATAAAAACTTAACGGCACTCCCAATGGCACATTTTCTGCTGCGTGTAAAGGAACGGGGACTGAAGTGGCGCTCGCTGGTGAAACTCGCAACTTTTTTTTCCAAAGGGGTCAATACAGTCTGACGGTTTGTCTTTGGTAGCGTTTCCAGATGTTGCAGCACAGTAGAGGTGTTTCATACCGGTCTAATAGCGGTCGTAGTGCATTAGTTTTTGGGCCGGCATCAGCCGGCGTTAGTTTCTGGTTTCTCTGTGAACAGTGAAAGAGGGATGCCAGCGTGGCCCTCGGTGGCTGACCGTCAACTTTGATGGATGGAAATAAAAAATGAAAAAAAAAAGAAGTCTTTGAACTCTGTTACAGTATGCCGTGCCATTACAAGGCGTGCGATATTGCAGGTTTATTTGTTATAGCACATGTTTTTTTTTTTGTGAATTACATTTTTGGGGACATTTTTATTATTATTATTGTATCTGCGCCATGTTAGTTCTGGTTCTTTGTTATTTTTCCAAGATTCAAGATGTATTGTAAATGTTTCTAATAAAACAAAAATGAAATGATCTCCAATTGAAATGGTTGCATTTTTTCATCCAAAGGGAAGCTTTCTTGGCTTAATTGACTATTCAGATTTTAATCCCAATGATCAGAGGAACAATACATTTACAGTAAAGATTCAGTTATTAAATAACAGTGGACATTAAGAATTATATAATGCATTCATTCTGCCCTCTACCAGATTCATTAATGGAAAAAAAACAGCTACTTGCAGCCTTTATTGTTTCACAACATCTTAAGAGAGACATGAGAAGAGGCAGGCTATAACAAAGGAGATTTATTTATACATATGCAGTCCAAATATACATATATTAGAATAAATGTTTAAAAAGCCCTAACCTACACCACCCAGTTTGAGACCTGTGAAGTCAACAGAAGTTAGTGTTTGTGTGGAAACACGTAACCAGGATAAACACCATCTGTGTGCGTAACCTTTGGATTTAATTAAGCCCCTCCTAACACTACCATCCCTTTCCTCCATCTATTAAACTATTAGATCCTAACAAACCCAAATCCTGGCTCCCGAATACAACCCCCCTGCCCCCCCTCCACAGGAAATACAGACAAGTGAGAGCGAGGGCAGACCTCAGGGAGATCCCAGAAGGCAGAGTCCTGTTCCAGTTACATACAGTGTGGAGAGAGACAGAGAGCAGTAGGTAGCAGGCAGTGGAGGATTTCACTTACAGTAAAACAAGCCATCTCGGGTACATCAGAGACCACAGTAGCAGGGCAGGGCTGAGTGCCCTCACTAACTCATCCCCTGAAACATTATCCATCCATCTATCCCAGCAAGCAGGCAGCAGAAGCTGCTGCAGCAGCACAGGGTTGTCAATGCATTTAAACCAACTCCCTCGATCTCTCCCACTGCACCCAAAGGTTCAGGGTTAGGGGTGAGACGGGTACCAGGAGAGCCACTGTGAGGCGGGTTAACCCGCTCACTAGTGATGCAAGCTTTGCACAGCGTTAACTCTCAACGAGACGGGATCGCCGCAAGAGCGTGACTCATCTGTAGCGTGCAGAGTGTGCACAGCGCAGGAAAGCCTTCCAAACAAAGATCAAAAGCATTTAAAAAAGGAAACTACATGTCACTGGTAGAGAGGGATGTTGGTGCTCTGAGTGGAACACAACTTCAATCAACCAACTTTGACCAAATTCCAGCATTTACATTTAGGGAAAAGAAAAGACTTGAAACCTTGTTCCTGCATTAGAGAGATATGATTGTGGGCATCAAAAAGCAAAGCGATCAGTGTGGAAAATCAGAACCAAATAGTGTTAAATTACAAAACTGTTTGGCCAGAGACGACTTTAATCTAGTGTACAATAAATATCGTAAGGGACATTATGTTTTCTAAATATTATACATTTAAGCAGAATGGGAATGACTGCGGCGACAGAGTTCAGTCTTCTGGATGTGGATTATTATTGCCCAGTATACCGGTGGTGGGATTGTGAGATAAAGCGGTTACTGGCTTGTAAAATAAGAGCTTTCAAAAAGGGAGGACAGCTTTGAAAGACAGAAATCGTGATGAGATACAAAAGGGACCTCATAATGCGTTACAGTTTTGTCAGATTGTGAATCAGTTGTGATCAAAGGCTGAATGCACTCCGCTGCATCTCACCCGTTTCCTTTCCATCGATTCTAACCCCAACCCTCACCTCCGTCTAAACTTCTCCTCTACCCCTCCTTTACTGGTCCCCCTCTTCAGAATGTATTAAGTCGTCTTAAGAAGACAATAAGCAAATCAGCCCCAGCACAACTGTCCTTGTGTGAAATGGTAATCTCTACCCGTCTCTCCATTCTCCCTGTCCACCTGTCTGTCTCTGTTTGTCTATCTGGTTGTTTCTCCGATTGCCTGGAGGTGAAGGAGGAGGTCAGCGCTGAGGCCTCAGTTGCTCTGGCAGCAGACACCCTTACTGGCTGAGTTTTGGGTGGGCTCCACCGTGATGGGCACTACGTTGGAAGCCGGCGAGAAGTCTGAGTCAGTTCGCCCTGACATCTGCCTCTGTGACACGATGTTGTAGATGGCTGTGATGGAGAGAAGGGTGAAAGGGAATGAGTTATGTGTCGATGCTTCGAAATCCAGCCAACAGTGGGACATATTGTGATAAGGACAAACAGCACGGCGGAACTGAACAACAACTGTTCTATCCAGACTCCTGGCAGCAGTGAAGGATTCTTTCCTTCCTAAACTGGCATCGTTATGTCATGTGGCAGTACCGCGTCTCATTTCAGGCGTTCCCCAATGCTGCAATATGCAATACAGTTTAAATTAAAAATGTTAATACAAATATTATACATCGAGGGACTTGCGTCTGTGACCCTGCTTTCTTGTGCTGGGAAGAAAACACAATAAAGTCACATATTTAGCAGACAGGAGCTGTTCAAACACACAGGTGACCTTAAAAAAGGGGAAATTCTCCATCTTTTATGTGGACGTCTAATTAGTGTTGGTGGTCAATACAGTCGATGGATGCGATAAATTCCTCAGTGTGCGCTGTATCGACCAAGAAAGCGGCAAAATCTGTTCTTCTTCTTCCTGCGCGTTTGATGTGGCCGTGATGTAGAAAGAACTAAACGCAACTTCAGCTGTGATTTCTAGTTCTGGGCTGTGAGGAGGAGGAGGAGGAGGGGGAGGGGGGGGGGGGGGTCTATATGCCTGGGAGAGGACAGCAGGATTAGTGCAGAGCCCGCTCTGACTTACTGTGACAGTAACGCTGGGTATCGGTACTTGATACCTTTAGGTGTGGACTAAAATGACCCAGAACCCGGTGGTATCAAAACAACTATTTGTCTGGTTTTGCAAGCAGCCAATCAACTACTACAACCGTCCAGTCTGTGGCGTTGATAGGTCGAGCGCGCTGTCTTTGACGCAGTTGGAAGTTCAGCGTGCTGAGATTCCACTAAAACGTTTGAAAGTATGGCTATACTACACGCCTGTTGAAAATAAATGCGTAGTCGTTGCATTTTACGCAACAGAGCGCTTTGATTCACATGATGGGCATCGAATGAAGTATGAAATAAAGTGATACCCATACCAGTAGAGCCCCACTGTTACATGCCGCAGCTTTAACTCTAAACTACAGCCAGATGTGGAACATAACAGTCCTGAAATAAAGACTGCATATTTAGAAACAGAACTCCAGGCTGGCTGTGACATGACGCGTCAGGTGGAGAAACCATGACTCATTACTACAGATCCTACACAGCACGAGCTGCCACGCCCACACAATCCACGAGGACTCTCTGACCTACGATCTGTCTGCTGCTGATATCTCCACACATGTGACATCTTCTAAAGTTCAGCTCCAACTGGCCCGCTAATGTACGGCTAACTTCCTCTCTTCTCCTCCCTTAACGAGCTAATTAGCTGCGTTAGCTGAATGGAGGCTTGTCGGTTTGATGTTTTTATGAATTAGAAATCACTGATAAAGCCGCGGTGTGGGCAGAACGTCTCAAACGGCTCAAGCTGAGGCATCTGAACATGGAGCAGAAGAAGGATATAAACGGTAAGTGGCGCAGACTGACTGGAGCAGTTGAAGTGGAAGCACCACTCGCTGTTAGACTGCTCCTTTATGCTCTCCAGGGGTGGACTCGGTCAAAACAACTGCTGCTGCTGTTTTCTCCTCCATTGTACCAAATCTTTAAAATCTAATGCACTTGTTAGTGCGTCTACATTCCTCTAAGGGGACTCTGTTCATAGCTTGATTAAACATATCTGTGAGTGTGAACCAGTATCACAATGCCTTTCTTGAACAGAAGCATTTGGCACAGTGGGTCAGTGTGGATCTGTGACCACAAATGGAGATCATTAGCGGTTCGTCAGTGATTGT
Organism: Pholis gunnellus; assembly: GCF_910591455.1. Classification (NCBI taxonomy): domain Eukaryota; kingdom Metazoa; phylum Chordata; class Actinopteri; order Perciformes; family Pholidae; genus Pholis; species Pholis gunnellus. The sequence continues at coordinate 22,347,297 of NC_136534.1, forward strand.
CAAACATCCCAGCAGCTCTCAATAGGGCCGGTTGGCTGAGTGCTCTTTCATGGAGCCAAACCATCATATTTCTTCCGTAGAACATAGTCGGGTGGTGTTCTTACCACAGACTGCCCACCAGTGATGGGCATGGAAAACTGATGAGATGGATTTTGCTGCCATCTAGTGGCAGAGGATGAGTGCTGTTATGTAAACCATCACTGGAAATGTAACACTTTCAGCCAAATCAATATACAGTATGTGTGTATATATATATATATATATATATATATATATATATATATATATATATATATATACATACATACAGCATTATCATTTGATGGCTTAGGAGCTTCAGGATCAAATGCACTCTAATTTGATTCAAACATGAACGAAGAAATGAACACAAATGTGAAACCCACCTGTAAGAATAGTCTGGAAAGCCAGCTCCACATTAGACGAGTCCAACGCTGACGTCTCCAGGAAGGACAAGCCATGCTTCTCTGTAACACACACAAAATGTGCTTTATGTTTAACTTTTATAACTCCACTGAGCTGAGGTGTGTTGTTGTGTTGTACTGGCATTACCACTGCACTGATCCAGGGATTGATTTCTTCTGCATAATGCACTCACTCCAGGGTTCCCCCTAGAAGCGGAGTCACTTCAGCTGCTTCCTGTTTGATCGCTCACAGTGAACTGCTTTGTACTTATAGAGAGATCTAATGGGTTGTGCGACAGCTGACTGGTCTGCTGTTTATTTACAACGTGATCAAATGTAATGATGTAATGATGTTACTCACAAAGACAGAATAAAGAATATAATACAAACGCTTTGTAAGCAAAGTCTGCTGGGATACAACTGCTATTAAAAAAAGGTAATGCTTCTGTATTACATAGTGTATATAGACTAAGGCAGGATTAATCTGTATTCAAATAAGGAATTAATGGTTTCTTCTATAATTGTAACTATTTTCCATTCATGTGTCCTAATGCGCCAGGACCTTGAAACCAAAGCAACTTGATGGAATTCAGCCATCATTCATTTTATCATTCATATCATTATCGTTTCTTAACGTGAACAATGTCAAAACATCTTCCATTAAAAAAGGTCTATATTTTTTATGCTTACTTGATCTGATCAACATGACATGGAACTAAGAAACATGTCTCATTTCTTGTACGTTGTGATATCCAAGTATAAAGGAGAACAGTTACTACTATCGTAGCTGGAGCGATCATGTCCTCACATTGGCGTGAGTGAGACATCAGACTGGTCCACTGTCGCTGTTCACTTCACTCGTGGCCTTACGACACACTTTGCATGGACGTGTCCGCCACCGTGGTCTTTATGTAAACTAGGCTTCATAAATGACGTTTGTGGAACAGAAAAACAAATCAGTAAATTCAGAACGCACCGAGAGGCACCGACAGTATTTAACCAGCAACGAAAATGATTCTTTTCACTCCAATATGAATCAACAGGTCGTCCTACCGAGAGTCATTTAACAGTCAAAAGAGGTACAACGCCGATTCGGACCCGAGCCAATAAACTCAAGGTCATCTAATCTAAAATAACAAGTGTGCGAGAGTCAAAAGGTGACAAAATTGTACCGCAAGGCTGACCGTAACAAACAGACCTGCTCTCTGAAACAAAGCCTTGAGATTCTCAGAGGGGCGAGATAAACGGAAGTTGAATTAATCTAAATCTAAAGTACTTTTGACCTCGAGCTGTGCTTGCTTTTATATACTCGCAGTCAAGTCAAGGACATTTGGGGTAAAATGCCGTACGCTGGGCAAACATTTCTAACACGGGTGTTCCCAGCGGTAATGAGCGCACAACACGTATGTTATAAACACGCAAGAGTCTAATTAAAGCAGCTAGGGTTCAGCTCAGTCCATCTAGGCTCATTATCATAACTAACCTGGTGATTATCTGCCTGTGATCACACACACAATCAAACACACACAATGCCATCACAGGGACAATACCTGCCAAGGCCTTGGCCTCTTCCGTTGGCACCGCCCTCAGGTGGCGTAGATCACTTTTGTTGCCCACTAGCATGATGACTATGTTGCTGTCTGCGTGGTCCTGCAGTTCCTTCAGCCAGCGCTCAGCATTTTCGTACGTCAAGTGCTTAGCGATGTCGTAAACCAAGAGGGCTCCGACTGCTCCGCGGTAGTACCTGGACAACACAAGAGGAGGCGAACATGAAATAAATGAAGAGCAGAAAACTGGTTCTTGCCGCAGCCTGTTGATTTCAGGATTCTTGGCGGGTGTGTCACACGGGCTCGGCCAGCTTTGAAGCTGAGAAACACCAGAAATAAAACAGTAAAAGCTCCAAAAAAAAAACACACTGCAGACAAAGATCATAAGACAAGTGAACATTGGCTGACATTACTTATTTTTAATTGAAGACTGGCTCTAAAATCTGCTTCTCAATGCCTGTGGGGGGGGGGCTTTATACAGCACATGGCAATGCCTCAGGGCTGGTTACGCCATTGAGGCAGACTACTAAAAAGGACAAATGTTGGGACGGGAACTTGACGGAGAGACGAGGAGGAAGCTGTGATTAACGAAACGCTTCCTGCCCTGAGGCAAAAGGCTGCATTTTGTAGTATTAATCACTTCAGAGATCCTTCTAACTATTTTAGGAATGATGATTCTAAACTGAATTCGTGGAGGGAGGATGACTCTTGGTTGGTTTACAACCCTTAACCTACAACCCCAGACGTTCATAATGCAGTGAAACATCATGAGACTGTGAAAATTTAAAAAAAAAAAATGGCACAATGCACATGCAAGAGGAAGCAGAAGAGGCACTTATAGGTTCCTGTACTCAGTATCTATATCAACATGCTTATTGGAGCAGCTGCATGTGGAGCTGTGTGTCTGCATGTATGCTGGACTTAATTAAAAGACCCATTATTGTCTTCAAGAGAGCATGTACTTGTGTGAAGTGGTTTATTATCACTGCCTATGTGTGGAAGTGAAAGCCTGCGACAACAGACACCACAACAGCGTAATGGAGCTCTAACAAAAGGCTTCAATGATTACTGTACTCACGCAGAAGTGATGGCTCGGTATCGCTCCTGACCAGCTGTGTCCCAGATCTGAGCCTTGACGGTCTTGCCCTCTACCTGGATGCTGCGTGTGGCAAACTCCACCCCGATGGTGCTCTTGCTCTCCAGGTTGAACTCATTTCGGGTGAAGCGGGACAGCAGGTTACTTTTCCCGACACCTGAATCTCCAATCAGCACCACTGCAGGGGAAAAAGAAAGGGGGGATTTGGGACAATCATCATCAGTTACAGGGTTTATTGTAGACTCTAAAAGAAGTTACATGGAACAAGATGGGTTGACTTTTTTCTAAATCAAATTTGATCCGCAGTATTATTAGTTACGCTGCTCCATCAATGACGCATGTGTGTGGCTCCCAGCCGAAGTGGAGCAGAAACTCCGGGCACGCCCACTGAGCATACAAAATACTGGAACCATCTGATCTTTTCAGGAAACACCAGCAGACTGAGAGCAGGTGAAACCAGTGATTCACTGCAGTTTCACCTGCCAAATGTACTTCAGACTTAACAGTATTTGACTGTAAATACATTTAATGTTTTTTTAAATCATCAAGAGAACTGAGACAGATTATATACAGATTATATACAGATATACACATGGTAACTTAAATTGATTTGTTCTCCTTCCGTTTTAAAGACGTATAATCTAAATTCAATCTAAAATGTGCAGACATCAACGCCTTAAACTGAGCACTCGCTCTGGAGCCGAAACTCTGCTGAAGTTTGTGCAAAAGCCAAGCACTTCCTCCAAATGACTTTAGCTTTGGGGCCACCATTCACACTTCCCAAACAAAGCATACAAATCTATTAAATCCAACATAAACTACTCTTGTAAAAAAGGCCTTGCTTTGGTTTACATACAAACGTCAGCAGGGTTTTTACTGACATGGCGTGAGAGCGGTAAATGACTACATTTACAATGTGGAGCTTTTCCTTTAATGCTTAGTGCGTAATCACGACAATAAAAACAGGAGCTTTGATGCTGCGTTTCCTCCACTGGACGCCCTCTTAAAAAGTACTTTAAAAAGGCATTATTAGGGCGAGTGTTTATCAGAAAACTACTTCCACAATTGTCAGGTGAGTCAGTGTGTCAAAAGGAACCAACCACACCAGCACACCACCGGCACACCACCCTGCTATTATGAAATAGGAACTTGTTATGGAATGTTGAAATTGCATTAACAAACCGACCACCGTGTCTACACTTGCGTTTAAGCAATACTGCTCATTCTAAAGGGAAACTGTGTATCAAAGTTTGTCTGTGGTACTATGGTGTAACGGGCACAAGTAGAAACCCGTTCTGATTTAGACTTTTAAATAATACAAATATGGGGCACCTGTGAGGAACTCACATACCAGCAGTGTGGCTCTCCTACATGCCTGAAAAAAAGGCAACATTGTCATTCTCCATATCGCCAAAGACAAAAGATCTTGGGTGGAGGACATAAACCATTATGCAATCATGTCAAGGTGCTCTGCCACGAGACGGCTAATATCATGGCTGCACAACACGCCCATTCACTATTGTTGGGTTTGCATTCTTCAGGTAAAAAGATATATGACACCTCTCTTTTACATTGCACAACACTGCACCCAGGGATCTAGTCCAGCCTGTGAGTGTCCGAAGGTACGGCAGAAAATAAAGAACGGAACTAAATAATACTGAGAATCTGAGTCAGTGTCTCGGTCTGTTCGGTCAGATTAATTGATATCTCCTGAATCCCTGTGAATGGAATAACATAACCATCACATCCTCTCCAGTGATGTGGAATTAAAGCAGTGTATAATGCTGGCAATCAGCAAGAGACCCTTAAAGTGGGATAACTATTGTCTCACCAATGCTGCATTAGTGAGATTTAAAGCATTTAAAATATACATAGTGTATATCCACTAAAATAAGCAGATGGCCTTAACATAATATAATTAGTTGGGCAGTGAAATGTGCCTTTAAATCCGAAAAGAAGCTTTGTGAGAAAAAAAAAAGAATTGAAGCAGTTTGCATGACCAAATACCCAATATTAATGCTCATACACATCACTGAAATGAACACGATACAGGTATGCTTCAGCAGGATGACTACCTGCACTGATGTCTCTCCATCAGTCCGGTTTATGTGACTCACTGACACCTCACCCAACTTGACTCAGGCTTTCTAACAACAAGGCACAAAAGTAGGAGGTTGTAGGAACAAAAGGAGAGTCATGACAATAAGGTTGAGCTCTTTCCTGGTTTCGAGCAGACGACAGAGAAGGCGGCCGATACCTTATCAGTCTCCTTGCACCGCTGCTGCACACGATTCAGACAAATTTGCTATTTGGTCACCAAGAGTCATGTCACTTTATCCGAGAGTGAGTGAGTAAGTAAGTAAATCTCGTCTTCTCTATGCTCAGGGACACTGTGGCCACAAACACGCACATACGTACACACACTTCATGCAGGTATTTCCAGTTTGACAACACATGCTTGTTTGGTGTTCTATAATTGAACAGACCATGAGCACTTCATTTCCGCTTCGCTTGTGACAAGATTCAACTATGAACTACTTGTTTTGTACCAGGTAGCCATTAAAAGGAACAATCACTCTCCGCCCCCAGTATACATTATTAGTATATATTGATATCTATGAATGAGGCTTATGATGTTTACTGGACTATATATTGAGAAATGTTGAATATTAAAGTTAAGGTGGTGGAACAACTGGATGTTAGTGACAAAAGAAGAGATATTTTTTTGCCAAAGTAGATTCAAACTACAGGTACAACATGAAGTCCTCAGGTACAAAACTAAAGAACCCAAACTCCATTTTTTTTCACCATGTATGGATGGAGGTTGTTTGGATTTGTTGACCTGCCACATATTATGACCCCCCCCCCCCCCCCCCCCTCCTCCCCCCTATTGATTAACATCGCATCCCCCCAAAACATAATTGCATCATCGGCCTGCAAGATGACGACTCTACTGCTGATGCTGCTTTAAACATAACGAGTACTTATAAACTGCCTTTATGAGCTGTAGCGCCTATGTCGAAATAATACGTCGTCAGTAATAGTTGCTGCGAACAGCAGGTGCCTTTGTCTTCAATGTCGCGCGACACCTTGTCGTTAGGCACGCGGGTCAACACCTTTAACAAGTCGGCATCAAATGGCTCACAGGTGAACGGCTTGGTGTCGAAGTTGAGCTAACTAGCTTAGAACACAAACAGCTACTCACCTTTAAAAAGATAGTCATACTCGTCTTCTCGGTTGGTCATAGCTTCTCTTCTTCGGCGTCTCTCTACGTATTTAACTCGAAGTCGGAACACAAAACTTAATGGTGTATTTCAACTACTACTTCGTGTACGTACGTTAACGTTAGTTAGCCTCACGCGGAAGACGGTAAAGTCTCACTCAAACGACTAGTAACGCTAAAAACATATAATGTCAAATGTCAAAAAGAATGTGACACTGCTGCTTGTTATCAAGCATAAAAACATCCAACGGCAACTGGTAGCTGAAAAAGTTTCGGCTCGTCTGTCTCGCCCTCTGTCACTTGCCATTACCGAGGCTGCGACGTAACGTCAGTTTCTTTTGTCCCGCCCCTCGCTCGCCTCCTACTGGTCAACAGCTGATGGACACCTGTCACTGGGATCGACTGTGATTGGTCCGCTCCGCTGTCGGTTATTAGTTGTGCGGCTGTGATGACGTATGCGGCCCCCAGGCCTCAAAACAGGTAAAGTCGAGCCGCAGGTTAATTAAGCAGCAGAGCAAAGCCCAGTTACAAGTGGTATGACAAATATCTCACTGCAGCAGCGCGTGTCGCAGCAGCCTAGTACAGTACACAAACAGTGGTACAACACAGCAGGCAATGGAGCTGATCAGGAGGACAAGAGAAGACACACTCTGAGTATATAAAGACTATTGTTCTGTTTGGGGGTCCATTGAGACACTGGGCCCAGTTTAATAACTCAAAAATACAGAGTTTTATTAGCTTTGATACTTTGTTACTTTTCTTAAATCTATGAGACTTGCTTAGAAACATGATTTTGAACTGACTCATGTTGTTGTATGCTGTGTAAAATTGGTCATTAGTTCTCTCAAGTAAAACATGGTTAAATACACTGTAAGTACTCTATATCTGTTGATTTTTTTTCACAGCACCAGCCAGCCCAAATCCATATATATACCCAACAAATATTGAACAGTACACAATAATGCAGAGCTGCAATGATCCGATGAATCGATACGTCACGGAAAAATTAGTCTGCAACTATTTTGATAATAAAATAATTGTTTTGTTATGTTTTTAAATAACAGCAAAATGCCATTTCTACATAGGTCCAGAGGAACCTGAGGATGTGATGGTTCTCTTTGACATACATGATAGTGAACTTATTGGGTTTTGGACTTTTGGTCAGACAAAACTAAATATTTTTAAAGTTTAAATCCGGCATTTTCACAATATTCTGACCTATTATTAATAAAACGGTTTATTGAGAAAACAATCCTCGGCCTATGCCGTAATGAAAATGATTGTGAGTTGTAGCCCTGAAAACATGAAGTATTCCTTTATTTGGTGGAATAACAGTGTCCCATTCACTTATTTAGTGAGCACAATACCAGGGCCCTGGCCCACCTAAATGGAATAGGGCCATAGTTAATGTTATAATGTTGTCAAATACACCTGTAAGCCTGCAGTGACTTGTCAAAATGCCTGCTGTGAAAAGGGCCCATACATTGAGGTCTATGGGCGCCAAACAGTGAGGAAGTAAAGACAATGTCCACAAAACAGGTTTATTAAATTCCCCTTTCTTCTTCTCCTCTTTCTATGCAAACAGTAACTTTACACTGACGTTCCTGAAATACAACATTGTGTGCCAACATAAAATAAAGGTTTTACCATTTCAAGTTGAAAGTTGAAGTTATTTATTTAACAAGTAAGACTTTATTGAGACAATGGAATTCATGACATTTAAAGCTATAAATGCAGACTTCAGTCATTCAGGGTATCCAGGTGGATACTAAAAGGGACATTAAATACACTGGAATTTGGATTTGGTGCTTCCCAAACATTAAAATCAGGTTGACCATGTATAAGATATTACTGTTTTCTCACTAACAACAGCACAAAAAGCAAGCTTAAAATAAACTATTGGGCACTAATATAAGAATCTAAGATGATCCTGAAATGTGGGATATAAATGAATATTAAACTAATGTACTGTCCATTATCTAGATAAACAACTATATGCATACATTGACTATGGAGTATAGGGAATAATAATACATAGTCACAATAATTGTATATATTATTGGACAATTTAAGTCTTGGCAGAAAGGGAAAGTCCCTGAAACAGCTTGCAGTCAGTGTGTAAACTCATCAATAAAATGAGACGTCACACAGGTTTTACACACTGTTGTCATGTTGTGCTCAGAGAGGAACTTTTTTTTAATCATATCAGACACGGATAACACTGACCGTCTGACACCTTGTGTTTGATAAAAGGCCACATTATATTTGTCCATGTCTTGTTTTCACCGTCTCTTATCAGTCAATCCACTAATTCCCCATAAAACTGACGGCTGGTTTGGTTTCACTGTTTACACAAATTTGCAGCAGGAAGGAAAAAACATTTCTACCATATCTCCCAGGCCTAATAAAGAGGTCTGTGCACTCATTCACTATGCGCAACGTCATTCTGATAGGGTTTCGCCAGCTTTAATTGGGCCAGTTAATCATCGCAGCACAGTCAGAAGAAAAATGAATTTAACGCTTGAAAAGGTTGCTCACCCCTGACCTATTCTGTCGAACGGAGATGCTGTATGTCTAAAAGATTTTTTTTTTTTTCCACATCTTTGCGTCTTCAGAGTTTTTCGACCTCATTATGGAGTTCCTGCAAGGTTGAACCTCTGCTGCAGCCAAGCGTTTGATGTGAAACAGTTTGAGAGAGGATCGGATCAGAAACACAAACACAAACTAATAATGTTTACCAGAGAGTTGAGCTCACCTCAGAAAACTATTTGTCAGTTTAGTGTGTGGCTGTGATTGAAAACTAACATTTCATTTGAACTGAATCGCTGCTGAGCTGGTAAATCTGACTAATCTGGTATTACTACTTTAATTCTAAACGTCTTTATCAGAGCAGACTTTTGACTAGTCGTAGTAGGAAAAGCACAGGGTGTTACGAACAACATTAACGATGGCTGTTGAAGTTTTCCATTAACTCACCACAGTGTGACAGTGAGCTAGCAATACCAGGACCCTCAGGCTGAAACTAAATCACTAATTGTCTTATTTACACCTGAGCTTTTCTTACTGTGACATGTCAAAATGTCCTGTGAGAAAAAATACCTATATCTTTTGTTAGAAGACACAAATAGCACACAGTAGGTCTCAATAAATCCTTTATTTTTCAACAGAATTTCAATAAATCTGATCCGCGATCATCAGCTGTAGCACATGCACAGCAGTGACAGCAAGACTCACAGTGCCACCAACTATAAAACAGTCACGTGTCATTTACATTTACACACGCCATGATGCATCTACGGTGCTCCAATTCTGTGCATGGATTATAAATATATCATCTTACAGGTCTCACGGTTAAGTGTTTAACTTTTGACCTATAGTCAGCAGGGACTCTCAGAAGAAGGATGTTGGACTCCAGCTACATTCATTCACATATATTAATCATCTTTTGAATATGCCATCATGCAGCTTGCACAACTTGTACACCAAAGTGACATCACTTAAGCCAAAACCGTTTATATGGTCACCCGTGGTTGCCGTGTCGCGTGCCTCTCATCAAGCTCAACACAAGGTTGTGGGTGAAGTTCACCTGTCGCCCACCCTGAGGCCCCGGGGCTCCTGGAGCACCTTGTGATCAGATGTTCCTGCAGCAGGGTTTCTCCTCCTCTGTGTTTTCTGCGTTGGAACTGTTCAAGGACACAGCACTGATAGGGCCCCGAGCCCCTTCCTTACTGCTCGCCTTCCTGTGAATCTCTGTGGCAGAAAAGGAATATATATAATATACATTCGCATTATGCCAGAATAAAAAGAAGGGGAGTAGAACAAGTACTATAAAACAAGCCAGACTTAGAAAAGGACAGCAATACATGAAAAATAAACCATTGAAGTTGTTCATGTCTATGAGCTTACGAGCTGGAGGTCTGGCTAGCTGAGGTTAAATTCAGGGTCAAAGGGTGGAGCCTTATCAAAGCATGGTTATGGGAAAATGTGTGTACCCAGTCCACATCATTAATATTTCTCAGGAGGGGAGAGACAGGGAGGGAAAGACATTCAGGGCAGCAAATAGGAGGAAACCCAGGAAATGAGCGGGGGATCCTGTCAGGCAGCGAACCGTGTCACCCTCACAGTTCGGAACCAAAAAAAACAAAACTTTCTACATTGGTAAAGAATATTACGCTCTATCTGGGTAACGGCTTTTAACAAAGTAGAAGTTAAACACATTACGATGAGTTACCTGCTAGGACGTTGTTGAATGCTGCCTCCACGTTAGTTGACTCCAACGCAGACGTCTCCAGGAACAAAAGACCATTCTTTTCTAGATAATACAAATAAGAAATTGAAATGTCACTGTTGATCTTCTCATATATAATCCTCAAAGAAATTGATGATATGGGTAGCAGTACTCTGCCCTTTAACAACAGCACGCAACGTGTCTTTATTCACAGTGACAGGTTTGGTGAGCAGACTCATTTACATTCTCTACAATCATCATACATTCAGGTTTCTATTACAAACAATGAACATACAAATGCTATGCAGAGATTCTCAGCACGGTGGCAACACTTGTTGACGTTGTACCTGCGTAGTCTTTTGCCTCTTCGGTGGGCACAGACCTCTCTGATTCCAGGTCGGTCTTGTTGCCCACCAGCATGACCACGATGTGGGGGTCAGCGTGATCGTACAGCTCCTTCAGCCAGCGCTCCACGCTCTCATAGGTGAGGTGCTTCGTGATGTCATAGACCAGCAGGGCTCCGACGGCACCTCTGTAATACCTGTTTGGAGGAGATTGACTTTACTCCTTATGTGACATTTAGGTGTGTCTTTTTTTCTGGAATGCTACCTTTAGGGACAGTGTGGCACTGCCTGTATAGTTAAATTGAGGGGATATAGTATAACAAAAGTAAGAATAATTGAATGAAGCTAAACATTAATAATCTACACACACACACACAAAAGCCTGTAATAACTGATTGTTTGGCTACTTAGTGGTAGCGGGAAAAAAGCCGTAAACACAACATTTATCTATGATCACATTTTAAGTTGATATGGCCAACTTGTTAACAAATAGATACACATTCATAAGTTAGAGCAACATAATCATTCATTCAGTTTCATGCTTTTGGCCAACTGATGAATTTAAGTCCAACATTTACCATCTTTTAGCTCTGCTTTTGTTCTCCTCCATCTCCCAAGGGAAGTATCTGTCTCTTTAGATGCTAAATGCTCCACTATGTTCACAGCTGAGTTGCTAACTGTGTCTGCCTGTGGTTTGGTGCTGAGCAGGTCATTTACAGGGGGTTTATAGCTGCTGTAGAAACGAAAAATACGCTATAAGAGCAGTGAACCAAGACAGTGAAGTTGCCATTTAGAGATGCCATAAAGCTCCGCAGAGCTGAGGGAAGTAATTCTCCCAGGCTCATCACTGAGAGTGACCCCTTTCCCAAAACACACATTTACACCATTGTTATTATAAGAATATCGATTATGGCTGCTTTAAGCATTGTCTTATATCTTCATTGAGAATAAGCAGTTGCTCTGGCTGTCAACTGAAAAAAAGGAAATGTCTGACGATTGCTCTGAATGCATGAACCAATCAATACTTCCTTCACAATTATATCTCTGCTCCACTCTTCCAGCAATATAATTAATTCCGCTTTAATAGGTTTTAGATGCTTGTTACAGCACAAATGGGAAATTCCATGGGAGTGAGAATTTGCATACTGGAATAAGTCGGCAAGTAATTACTCCAAAATCCAAGCTGTCAGAATAGAGCTAATCCAGCAGTGTAGCATGTCCTCTGATTTTTCCATGTCTTAAAAATAAAATTGACATGGTTCTATTGTTTTAAAACCAATTTCCACACTGTTAATCCTTCTAGTTTAATTAAAAAGAAGAATGAATCAGGAGCGCCCTCAGTTATAACAGACCCGCTAAGTGTTCAAACAAAGGTCTCTGCTCTAACCAGTTTGGATTCTAGTGTGCCAGTTGGGAACTGACGAGACCAGAATGTGCTGGTTGTTGATCAGGTAATGTGAGAAGAAACAGTAGGATCAGTGCCTGTCCTTGCGTGTGTTTTGGCTGATAACGACGCCACATTGATGTTGTCGACATACAGGTTGCTCAACAACGGCGGAGGAAGAAAGCAAGCATAAAATATTGATCTAATTGATAGTTGTCTTTTATTTCAGTGTGTCTGCTTAAAAAGTGAGCATGATTAAAAATAAGTGACATTTTCCACATAAAGAAATGCACATTTTGTTACCGAAAGCTGCATTAGGGAGGTTCTTCATGAACAAACACAACACTTGTATTAGTCACAAGGGAATGATGCAATGTCAACCATCATCATCTCAACTAATTAAGACTTTTAGGCTCAATTGGTGTTTCCAACACAGAACCAAGCAGTTGAGCATTCAGACATTTTAGCCAATGATGGCTGTACCATGTACAGTAGGCTAGTAGTACAGTAGGCTAGCTGCTAAGCTAAGCTAACTGACTGCTGGCTGTACCTCCATTAAAGAGAGTGGTATCGATCATCTATCTCTCAACAGGAAAGAGAATGAGCGTATGTCCCTAAATGTTGACACATTCCTATATTGTACTACAGTTATTGAAACCGTTTTCTATGAGGTATTTGTTTTTGACTAAACCTGTTTTTCCATCACAGCCACAATGCAGCTTAAGGGCGATCAACAATAAAGTAGCAAGAAATCATTATGGAATACCAAGAGAATTTGAGGTCTTTTCTGACCATGAAACCAGGTGTGTCTGCACCGACCTGGCCATCCAAAAACATTACGCAGTTTGCTGCAGCAGAATGTGAGGTTAGCCATGGACACTCACTCACTGAGCCATGCACGCACACGACCGATTGCCTCATTTTAAGGGGCTCTTTAGATGACAATGTGCCCCCAGTGGACTGAAGGGGACACGTTCACAACATCTCTCTTTGGAATTCTGTAAGTAATCAGCAAGTAATGGGGACAGTTTAACAAAAGGTGAACGGACTAAAAATGTAATATTTCATCATAAAAGAACTGCAGTAACGCCTTGAAAAACTGCTGAAAAGTAATGCACGTTTGGGCAACATTAGCCAGACATTCAAAAGTGCTAAAAAATAAAACATTCATTCTATAAAGTGTGTGTGTGTGTGCGTGTGTGTGAATGAGTACACATGAATATGCTAATGGCTGTATGAAAGCTGTGATGGATCTTGACACTCACGCAGAAGTGATGGCCCGGTATCGCTCCAGTCCGGCCGTGTCCCAGATCTGGGCCTTGATGGTGTAGCCGCTGAGCTGCGTTGTCCGTGTGCTGAACTCCACCCCGATGGTTGTGCGGCTGTCATGGTTGAACTCGTTTTTGGTGAAGCGGGACAGCAAATTGCTCTTTCCTACACCAGATTCTCCAATTAGAACCACTGCAGAGGACACACAAAACACGCAAATGTCTTGATTATAGTTCTGTGTTTGGGTTTGGTTGTTGCAAAACTAAACTGACTAACATTTCTTGGACAAAGGAGACAAGCCTCATGTTCACAGAGCCTAATATGAGGCAATCCTGTGCGTCCACTTCATCCTTCATAGAATTTGGTCAAGGCGTGTCTTTCTTGGTTAAATCCTCAATCTTAGCTGTCTCACACTGGGGGTAATTACACCATTGGGGATATGATGTCCTATTTTAAAAATAGCAACACACCTTCATGGTAAATGGGTTTAATGTTGTAACTCAAGCATGGAGAGCAAATAGTGAAGAGAGAAACCATGTTGAGTAAAATACTGGTGAAACACTGATGTTGGCCTGTAACATACTACATCAGATTATTGATCGGTCAGGAGATAGCCGAGGATCTTTTGAGGCTGTAGTCTGTCCCAGCATGAACTGGTGAGATGCCAAATCTTTAATCGATTTATCTATTTTTTTATTTAGACTGCAAGGAGTGAAGGTGCAAAGTAAAGGAAGCAAAGCACAGGCAGGATTGAAGCTAGTTGAGGCAGAGATGTGGATGCAGAAGTAGAAGACTTTGCAATCGATAATTCTCTCTCACGTTTGTCGGTAATGTTCCAAAAATTGCCTTACAGCATTATTTTCATTAATCATTGAGGCCTTGCAGCACAACGATCAGTCACGCCTCACTTGAGGTTTGAGTTGTTGATGTTTAAGAAACCTATTTTAGCAAAACAGAAGGACAAATATAATGGAATGTTCCATGTTTGTTAACTTTTCTAGAGTGCAGCCGAAAACCTTAAAACAAGTGAACCTTTATTTCAGGAAATAAAGCAGTCGCTGAGAGTGTAAAGTGATCCTAAATCAGGTGGAACAAGTCAAGCTGCCACTGCCTTTCATCTTGGTCAGAAGAACCTACTGGGTAAACAGGTCGAGAAACAACACAGACACCCCCTGTTTTTACATTTGAGTGACTAATGTTTGGCTTACAGTCGTTAGTGGCTGACTCAGAACGAAAAAAAGGCTTGGCTTAATTGGCGCAGATAGGAAAATATGACCACACTGTGAAAACACAGAGGCACTGGGATCTCTGCACAAGTGATTACGACACAGTCACAGCTTACTGCTGAGGCGTGTGAGCTTGTGAACACTGAGAAAATGATCCAAGTTCTTGTGACATCTCCACAAGATATTTAGAATGGAGTTAGGGTGTGATGATGGGAGTTAAAACAATAGTTGGGTGTTTTCGGGAAATATGCTTATATGCTTTCTTACTAAGAGTTAAATGACAAGATTCATGTTTGCAAGTTAAATATGTAGCTTAGCTTAGCATAAAGACTGGACGCGGTGGGAAACAGGTAGCCGAAGGTTAAAAAAGATTCACCTACCAACAACAGTCATTGATCAACACGTCATATCTCGTTTGTTAAATCCGTACAAAAACTGAAATGAATGAATGAAAAAGTTTTGGTTTTACTGGGAGTTATGAGACGGAGGTAGGTGACTTTAAAAAAAATATTTGGACAGAGCTAGGCTAGCTGTTTAGCGCCTTAACGCTACTAAAACCACAACTTTTTGCTTTCACATTTTGTATGGATTAGAATTATGAGATATTAAGTGTTAGTGAGTGAGCTTGATTTCAACTTTTTACATGTTGTATAAAGGTAGAAATGTTTAGTTCATAAATGAGAAATAAAGAAATCTGAATGGTGCTATTTTCATAATGAGCAATTTAATCTTTTGTTAAGGAATATTATGCTTCTAATACTTTTTCATTGAGATTTTGAATGCAGGGCTTTTACTTATAATGTAGTATTTTTTCAATGTGGTATTTTTACTTCAGTAAAGGACCCAAATACTTGTTCTACCACTGGTGACTAAAAAAGAATATCTCCTAAAGAGCCATCACATGTTTTTATTTTTAATTTTCCAAGGTCGAGAATGAACTTTGAAGCCAACATGGACGAGAGGTCCTTAAAATGCTCCAAAAAAGAACGAAATTTGAACAGGAGTTCACAAATCATTTCTTTACTATTCACCAGTTGCAGAACAACAGATACAAAGTGTTTTTTCTCCCGAACACGCGCAGACTCCCATACAGGTTGACTTACAGACTTACAGTATGGTTAACCTGAAGTCTAAAGCCACGGCAAAGAATGTTTGACAAGTTGTTGTTTTTGGGTAACTGTTCACTCTGCAGCCAGATCACTGTACTGCTTTTTCTCCCAGTGGGTGAGGCGAGAATGCCCGTCCTCCCCCTCTTCTCCTCCACTACTCAGTAACTTCTTATGCAAACAATTCCCAACCCTGGTTTCTATGGATATAAAGGACAAGAGGCCTTCGAGCCTGGTCTGTTGATTCTGAGGAAGAACTTGGAGTGATGCAGCGAGGACTAAAGTACCGCTCTGAAATCCTGGGGGACACTTTAAATAATTTAGGAGTATATATTGGACAGCAAAGTTTAATTCTTATACGCTAAATATGAATTCATGTTTAATGGACGACATTAAAACAATATTTGAGTTTTTAAAATGTGCGTTAAGGTTCACGAGCATATGCATATTAGTTTGTAAGTTAACTTTAAATATCTGGTCACTTTATATATGCAGTAGTAAAGAGGGTTTTTTGGCAAAATGAAAAGAAATTTGATAATAAACTCATAACTGCGGCATTCCCATCTTCTCACACTGAACCTTTTATACTTTTACGTCACGTTTTACACCTGTTTACATCGGTAAAGTGCAGTATACCTGTGTATGTATAACTAATTACACGTCCCTGTTTACATTCAGTTAATTCATTCACAAGTATTGTCTACCATGTATTATTTCATATATTGTATATTTATTATAGTTATCCCTATATTTGAACTTCTGCTCTATTTTATGTCTTAGAGTCTCATTTTTTACTCGCGTGATTTTATTTTTATATATATTTAATGGGCTTTGTTGGAGGGAGCCTGAGCTCTAAGATTTTTATAGCCAACGACTGCTTCTCCGTAATTGTTGAGCATGTGACAATAAATAACTTGAAACTCAAAACTTCTTCCACAATGTGCTTGTGTATAGTGGTGCAGGCTTACATTCCAAGCAAACTATAAAATCAGATTTGAAAGATTAGTTTCTCTGAGCTATCTGTGAATCGCTGGAGGAATGAAAACCTTTGAGATAATATATATCCCGCACTGCCTAGGAGCACTGCAGGAGTGAGTGTTCCTTCTTTTTAAAGGAACAGATACAACTTTTGTGAAAAAACACTTATTCACTTTCTTGCAGTTAGATGGGAGGATCAATTCATGTCTATAAACTATGAAGCTATGCATCCAGCAGGCAGTTAGCTTAGCATAAAGACTGGAGGCAGTGAGGTTGATAGACAACCAGCGGAGAATCGGCCCTACACCTCATCCTCAGTGAAAACACATCTTGACATCTTTTAAAATTCAGTCTTTGTACAGATTAAACAAGTTAGAAATATCAAGTTAAGATGGGAGGATGTTGTTGCATTTGGACAAAGCCATGCTAGCTGCTTCCCCATTTCCAGTCTTTATGCTAAGCTAAGCTAATCAGCTGCTACAAACATAAGAGTAGCAATCTTCTCATCTAACTCTCAGCAAGAGTGCAAACAGGCATATTTCCCAAAAGGTTGAAATATTTAGTTTTTATAATTATATTTTCTTGTAACCAAATCGAGAGGAGGTGTGTTATAACCTGTACTGACTGTGATGTGATGTATAGCGCTGTCCTCGACTGAAGAAATAAACACAAAGAATCATGCAAAAGCACCACTTTCCATCTTTGGTGTTTGTTTACCAGAGATGTGCTCATTAGTTTCTCGGATCGATAAAATAGTAATTAAGCATGAATAAAGCACAATGAAGGACTAATTGACTTAAGAGATCTTAGCCGACTCAGACCAAAACAACAGATTAGTCGACTAATTGACTAAGAGGGGGTCAAACTAAAGTAAACTGATAGTTGACAGTGTAGCGATAGATGGGACCTGTCTCATTTTGCAGTGGAACTCCTTGATACAGAAGGTGTTACCTTGGATTTAATATTCACCTGCAGCGCCTTTTATCAACATGGCACTTTGTACCCAAATGTCAAATCGCTGTGCCTGAACCAAATCACCTCTCTGAATGACTTTTCACTTCTCTTGTACATCTGCTAAGAGCCATCTGGTACCTTAACCAGCTGCATATAAAAAAATGATTACTGTGCCATGTAGGTTGAGTGCAGAATGAATAGAGTTAGTGGCACAAGCTGCTTCTCTTCAAAGAACAGGGCATAATTCAAGTCCAACGCCTTTCCAGCGTGGAAGTGTTTCATCTGGGGAAACTCCTGTATGAGTGCTGCACTTTGTCTTTTGGCACTGGTACAGGGCTTTAAACCAGACGTTCTATGTTACTGGTTCTTCACGGGATGCTACAGATAAACAGGAATTAAAGTACACATCCTGGTTTCAACAATAACCTGTGGCATGCTATGCACGCGTACTCCTTACTCACACAGGGACAATGTGCTGACCTGGCGATGTGATTGTAGTATCCTTCACCTTTGTAGGAATGACACTCACCTGAAGAGTTTTAACATTTGCAAAATACCAACATACAATATTCACCTAAAACAGCTGACTGAACACCCAGACAGCCGGGTATTACCATGTATTGTTCAAAATATATTGCATTCTGTTGCCACCCAGCACATGTTCCTGTTCCTAGAAATAGGCAAGTTAATAATGAACAAGGAAGTATAATTCGAAGGACGAAGGAACATCACAGCATAACTCCTTTTATAGACTTTAACAATGTACAGCGGGATCAAATCAAGTGCACTCACCCTTAAAGACAAAGTTGTAGGCCTCATCTGACCCCATGTTCTGTCCATTCAGTGTTGCCGCCCCTCAGTTTACTGCAGCGTCTCCAGCACTCACAGACTGATCTGCAGGTCGGGATGTAAGACGACACTGACTCACACCACAACACAGCCTCCTCCTCAGGTCCTCAGGCTTCAGGAAAGACAGTGGCTGCAGTTTTGACACATGAATGCCAGTCGCCAGCTTTTCTGCCCTTCGTCACCTTTCCCTATCTGAGCTAGAAAGCTGGCTTGTTTGAACAAGACATGCTGAGTGTATCTAGGTTGTTGTTCAGCTGCAGCAGGCGGGGCTTGTGTCAGGGAGTGGTGGGGCAGCTGCAGAGGTGTGTCTTAATGCGGGGCAGGTTGGACAGGTGGGTCGAGTAAGCAGGTACAGCTGAGAGGGGCCGTCAGGCGCCTCCTGCCGGACCGGTCCAATTACAGGAAGCAGGAAGCAAGTATCACGGCTCATCATCACTACAAGGGAAACGACACCCCGAAACAGAGTTCACATGGTTTTTCTGTAATATTTGTACGTTTTCATTTGTGGATTTCTATCAGTCTCTGCTTCAGCTCAACATGTGTGTTTCTATTTGATCCTCTGTGCTCACATAGACAAAGTCATTTACTGCATCTGGTCATTTTAGTATAGTATCTGTTTCAAGATGCATTTTCAAAAGAAGAGATCATTTATTTTGTGTAGTTTCTATAACTTTGGGACATGATATTTAGATTTGTCTTGTAAAACATTTTTACACTTTTATCAACGAACTGTAGTGAGTCTTACATTTTGTGTTCTGGGCCATAAATGCACCATAACGTCATATTAATAAGCCTGGTTGGCCCTGTCACTGTTTGGCTCATATTCTTATAATATTTAGCAGTAAGTCATCAAAATGTTTCATATGATTGTTGATGCTTGTCTCTAAAAACTGAGATGCAGATAAATCCTGTTTTAATCTATCAAATATAAATCTCCAACGGATTTGAAGTGATGTTATAAAAAAATAACTTCCTTGGACTATGATTGAACTCAGAATGACCAACAAAGGTTTTTTTCAGTCAACCAATCATTGGGTTGCTCAAAGGATTTCAGCGATATTCATTTCAGGTTTTAAAGCAGATGAACATGCGAACAGTGAGTCGAAAGTCTGTTCAAATTAAACTTCTAGTTTCATTCCTAGTCTCTACAGAAAGCTATCATGGAAATGTGAATACAATCTTTTTTTCCCAATAAGAGGAAAATAACAACATGAGGATGTTGAATTGTATGTACCTAATAAATCCATTCATAACAATGCTAAACTTAGTCAAAGGGTAATAATGTAGCCAATCCAAAATACATCTAAAGTGCTTCCTATTGAATTAAGATATTTATATACTCTCAAGCTTTCCTTCGCAGGCTTTTCTAATTCGACACTAAAAACACTGATTCAATAACATTTGTTTCAGACACTGAAACTACGGGTGCTTTAAAAGCCTAATCCTAAAAATAAACCTTTGAACTGATATATAATAATAGCCCACGAACACCAAGCACTCAGTTCAGAGCATAAACACAAAATAAATAAGTGAATACTAATCAAAAAATTGTTTATTTGACAGCTGTGAAACAAAATGAAGCAAATCATCTTTACTGCATTTTATCAGTCAAACATTCTTACGAAGGTTTTCCACAAAGCATTAAACTCCTCCGACTGATTCAAAATGTTAAATTTTCTGCTTAACTGCGATCAGCAAGGCTGAACTAAAACTGCAAATGAATGAATCAACAGCAGGAACAGTTGAATAATGGAAACATCTCAGCAGCAGCAGCAGCACACTCAGACTTCCTAGTGACAAATGATGTGGACTTTCTGAACACAAGCATCACAAGAGAAGACAAAGTGTTAAAAACCAAGACAAGTTATTAGTTTCAATACCATGATTATAAATACACTAACCCCCCCCCCCCCTACACACTCACTCACTCACTCATATATTAATGCATGTACAGAATGTTACAGTAGTCCAATGACCTTTATCATATGATGCCTTGTTTCCAGGCAGACAGCATCGTCAGGCTGAGCATCAGTCACTTCTCTACTATGACGCTGCTACTTGTGTTAATGGCTCCTCCAGGTACTGCACCAGCGCCTCTGCCTATCAACACAACAGACACAGAACAATGTTAACTAGAATTACCACCACAGTGACCTGTGACCACCAAATTCTAATCTGTTCATCCTCGAGTCCACGTTCGTGCCAAATTTGGTGGTGTTCACAAAAATGGGACGGACACACAACTCAGAAACAGAGTGCCTCCGGCCATGGCTGTTGCCATAACATAACAACGGCCATATTCAGAGTTGTTGGAGGTTTGAGAATCGCAAACATCAATATGCACCTGCCAATTTGTCTTTGTCCGACTTGTTGACGCGTGGCTGCATCTTGTTATTTCCTCTTCCTCTCATATAAAGTATTTAAAACTGATTTGCTGTCAGCAACGGTTAAAAAAAACAAATCTATATGCAGAACAATTTGTCATCGTAAGTTAATATTAAATAAAACTTGATTATTCCCATGGAAAATATCTGCAAATACAAGGAGTGCAAAACATAAAATTCTACAATAACAATAACATAAGGCAAATAAAGTGCAAATATATACAATATATTCAAAGCCCAAATCAGGTTAACAGTAACAGGGTTCCCACTCGTTTCTAGAGATCCTTTCTAGACATTTTCATGGATTAGCTTGTGTGACAGACAGGGATCGCGCCATCTTGTATCTTTCTCTCTGTGGAAGTCTGATTTAAAAGAAGTGCCGTCTATGACTATAACTTCTATAAAATCCTCTCTCAGCTGTTTTCCAGGACACGTGGGAACCCTGAGTATGAATCATAAAAATATAAACAGGTTAACGGATGGGATCAGTCATGGTGGGAGTAAGAGTACATATTTAATACATAACGTTCATGATTATATCCAGGATATTGCTCTTAATGTCGCACTACGTCCCGTGAGTCAGCTGTAACAGTGCGTCGCCAACCTTGATGACTAAATGATGGTATATTCAGAACCATTCCGGTGTTGAGACTTTCTCTTTTGCCGCCTACATAATGCCAATAAATGTCAAATAAAGTCACTTTGACGTGGTGGAGGTTGGGGACCCTCAAAAGGCCCCATTGCAAGTGTGTGCTTTAACCCCCAATATACAAATGAGCTTGGCAAGTACAGCAAACCACGACGAATGCATGAAACACCATGGCTGTTGGTTGTACGAGAAACCGATGACTGACTTCAGCACCGACTGCTAAAAAAAACAACTCTCACCTTGGCTTTCAGCATTCCAAAGCCCACCGTCTCTTTGGCGTACATACACAGTAGTAGGTTGGCTACACGAGTGATGGCCACTCTTCCCTCCTGAGAAGAGAGAAAAAACAAAGTGACAAAGTGCCCCAATTCACACTGATCACATACCTGAGAACAACCGCAAGTGCTTTTTCGGAGGAAATGCACTACTTACCATACAATCCATGAGTATGAACTTGAGTTTGTCTTCGTTAAAGGCCTGGTGGCCGTTCTTGTCGTAGGCCGCCCAAATGTTGCTAGCGATGGCGGCTGTCACTCGTGCGTCAGTGTCCCCGTACCCGGAGTAAGCCAGAAGTGAACCTTCATTATTCAGTAGGCTGGTGGAAATGTAAAGTTGCATGTTTCAGTATCCAGACGATGAACATGTGAAATGATTTTACTATAGACTGTCATTGTATGGATTCTACTCATAGATATTTAATTATTAGTCCTTTCAGAAATGCATCATGCGCCATGCAGCAAACGTATAAACACAACTACAATCCCGTATACTGTCTCCCTGATGGTCACAGATTGTATGCACACCACTCAGGACTCACAGGTCATGCAATTTTACAAGCTATCTGTACTATTCCAAGCTCATGTTTCTACAAACCCTGATCATAGCATATACTGTATATAAAGCAATATGAAACTGTCTGCACTATGTAATGTTGTTATGAAGTATGTTGCCCTTTATCTAAGTTTACAAATGAAAGCATCTGTAGAAATGCAGGAATAGATTAAATTAACAAATTAAATTAAAATATATGCAAATGAGTGAATCTAGACAGATCTACTTTCAGTAGTGCTGAACGATCACAAAACATGCTGCTTAAGGTTGAGCTTTACAACATGTTAAAATAATCTTATTGCAAAGAGATATCACAATAAAACATAAAGTGGTTGATTTTTACCAGCTATTTGTCTAATTTACTTGTTATCGCGTGATTATTATTGTTCGTTAAGATATTATTCAACGTTTGCAGACTTTGTTGTATTTCCTTGCTATGTCAAAAACAACAAATGGTACATTAGTTACTCCTGCACCATGTAGCATCTCGCTAGCATAGCGCTAGCTAGCTAGCTAGCTGTACTCACAGTGTGCTTTGGACTCCGTTCGTGTTCGCTTGGCTGAGAACCTGCGTTAACGCCTTTGGTCGTAACATGGCTACTTACTAACATACGTGTTATTTAATCACTAACGAAAGGCCTTTAAACTGTCAAGAACTAACTACTCAAAACACCAAGTCGAGTCAGCTGACGTTTTCTTCCCTTTCCGGTTGCGTTCGCAATGCATTGTGGGAACTGTAGGAAAAATACTATTTACTGACGTATGTACTGTTTAACGTTTGCTTAATGTGGGAAGTATTTAGTCAAGAGTGAATTAGTTTACTTGAGTATTTACATTTGTGTGAGACTTATATTTTGAGTATATATACTATTTACTATCTGTTATACCCGTACACTCACCACAGACCGTAATATTTCAGAGGTGCGCACTTCACTTTTACTGCATTGCTTATTCTGACGTCTATAGCTACTAGTCTAGTTTAATATTGTATGTGCGACATTCATAAAATTATTAATGTTCCAAGTTAATATTTGGAGTATAAAACCATTCAACTTTTCAGAGCACATTACAATATTTAAAATAAAAAAAATAAATAAAAAAAGCAATAACAACAAATAGGTAATTTCACTTTTAATAATTAAAACAACTGCGTTGTTATATTTGATAAAAGGCACAATACAGACTGTTATGGTTAGTGGAATAGTATTTATGGTCAGCTACATTTACTTAATTAAATTCTTCCTCTGTACAGATTACCATTCTATTCTATTATTTAAATGTTTTTGTATTTCTAAGGAAGAGATATATAGGCCTACTTGTGAAACCTTTCAGTTATCACTGGACACAGCAAACAGTTGGTTACAGACTCCAGGCACAAACGTACTGCTAGGACAAAGAGACATTTAAATCAAGGTTTAAATCCAACATACCACAGCACTCAAACTGCGACGCCAAAGTAAATCATTCACACATTTAAATCAGACAAGACAAAATGCAAATCATTTATTGGACTGAAAAAAAATGTTTTTTGGCTACTTTGTCCATAGAGGGAGACATGCAACAATAGATTTCACAGATTATTTCGCAATATATTGCAGAACCCAAGATGGCAACAATGGCTTTTAACAATTTCTATTGAGTAATCCATAACCACGATCAATCACAGTATCATTAGGGCATTGACACTTTATAGAGACACCATCTTATACTTCAGGACAAAAAATCAAAATGGATGTTTGGAAGTTTATTTACTTTTGCACTGATAATCGACAGGAAACCAACTTGAACCAAACCTGTTTGTCAAGAAAGTAAATTCCAATGACACGGTCTTTACTAAGATGTACGGATGGTATTTTTAAGGCGATACTGTGACTCTGGGGCTTCCTTTGTAGAATAATTTGTAGATTAAAAACAATCAGATGGAAACGACTGTTTTGGTGAATTCTGCAAATGGAAAACCTGACAAATGTACCTGAGGAAAATCTGCCAGTTTTCCTTTGTCCAACCCTCTGCCCCACACACACATTACACACATTTGGTCCTGGAATCCGAATCCAATCCTAAAACATTGAGGCAGCACTGCCAAGCACCTGTCAGGGTAAACAAAAAGGAAAAAGAAACTTTCAATAGATAACTTAGATAAATACCAAGCAAGAGGATGAAAAAACAAAACAAGCTGAGAGCACAGAAGACCATCATCCAACAACAACAACCAAATTAAAAACTCTTTATCCAACGACGTAAATACAATCTGTTAAAATTAAATAATGTCAATCTAAGTAACAATTAAAAGTTAATTCCTTGGTAACCTCGTGCAGACATCCAGTGAATGAGCACTTGTCATGTCAGTAATCATCTCCGGCTGCACTGGAACTTATTGGTCGTCGGCAGTGATAGTCGTGGCGTCATGAAACAACGACCCTCGTTTATACTTCCTATGATTTACAGATCAACTAGATAATAAGTGATATCTGGGTGTCAGGTCAGACTTGCATTTGATGAAGGACTGCGTGTCACGTGTTAACTTTAAAACCTCCCATTCCAGTCCACAACTCTACCAGTCTTCCGACCTGAGCGAGTTAGGCCAGGAGTCTCTCGATGGCGGCGTTGACGTCCCCTCCCGTAGCGATGAGCGCCTGCAGGTTGGCTTGGCGGTCGATGAAGCCCATGGTGTTGAGCTGGTCGAGCTGCTGCTGGAAACGGACCTCGGGGGTCTGAAGCTGCGAGGGAGGAGAAGATGCACGAGGTCACGATCAGATTGCTGCTTCTTAAATTTAATTTGAAAAATTGTTCACTTTTTCCAATTAAACTGATTCTTCATGTTAAATCATATTAACATTCATATATTCAAATTTAGTGGCAGGATTATCTATAGGTCCCAATGAAAAACACCAACAATCCTAACAAGTTTTTAAAGGTTGACAAGAGAAAAGGAAAATCAAAACAGGTGGAACTGCAACATACGTCTCGTTAACGAGTTAGAATCGTTGAACAGAAATGTTGCTCTGATTATGGAAAACCGGACAAATTCATGCAATTAGATGAAACATACTGGTTGCCTTCCGCCTGCGAACATCTGTAACATCTGCTGGAGGAGCTGTGGGTCAGGGGGACTGGTGGCTGAGGAGGGGCTGGATCCTGTATCCATAGCAGAGGGCTGAGGGTTCTCTGGGGGGATGCTGACCCCTGAGGCTGGAGGAACCGGGAGACCTCCAGGAGACAATCTAGAGAGGGGAAGGAAATGTCAACAATACAGAAAAATGTAGCGATTCCATTGAAATTCACCTAAATATACTGTGACTTCAAATGAGCACTACCAATACTTACCAACTACAACTGAAGGGTATAGCTATTATGTTTCTTTACAAAAGCTAAATTCTAAGCGTTTGTGATTTTTTTCTAATTATGATTTTCATGACAGAAGGAAATTAGATTAATTCTGATGTGACCACCAAATTAAAACAATTATACAAGGTTTAAGTATTGGATTTAGAGCTAATAGCCGGTACCTGGACATGAATCCCGGGGCTTCTGTCTGTAAGGTCTGCAGGCCCTGTTGGATCTGCATGAGGGCCTGCATGGCTCTGGGGTTGGTCATCATAGACATTGTTTCGGGACTCTGCATCTGTTCAATGACAAACACGACACAAGTCAACTCCAAACCCACCCAACAGAGTCCCCAAAAGACCCGACAGATGATATTTTATCTTGTGTACACAAAATAACAATTGTGATGTCCGCATACATTCTCCACAGAGTGCTTTAAACCCTGAGGATGCTCTCAGGGTTACTAAGCACCCAGTCCTGGTTACGCGTCACCCGTTGCATCATTGCTGGGTCCCTTGCCTACCGGATGGTCCGTCAAGGGACGAGAGGATGTAAGTGACAAAAACAAGCAGTGAGAGCCGAGGAAGAAGAATGTCTCACTAGACTGTTGAGTTCCATCGTTATTCCAGCACATTTTACCTGATTAAGTAACATCAAGCATCAACATGTGCACGCAAATGGTCGGGGACAACAGAGGTTGAAACCCAGGCAGAAGTGGTAAAAGAGCTGCAGGAGTGTGTGACGGTAAGCAAAATAAATAACCGATGTAAAGAACATAGCCGCAAACTCAAACTGGGTAGAAAAGGTGACGGTTCTAAAGCACATTTCAAGTAACAGCAACCAAAAACAGTTTGCATCACAAATATGTGGTCACGGTCGATCCTGCATCAACAGCAGATGTCTGATTTTTTTCTTTTTGCGGACCACCCAAATATTAAAAACTCCGGTGCCACCGTTTTCATTCACAGTATTGAATTAACCGAACGGCTGCACGTTTACGGCAGTGAGAGAAAAAGAGTAAAAGCCAGTTTGGGGAACACCTGCTCATCTGGCTCTTTGAGGGTGACTTGGTGTTTCAGAGAACTATCATGAGCAACTCTGGACTGACCTGTCTCATGAGCTCAGGGTTGCTGAACATGCTGGAGACGTCCGGGTTCCGTCCCATGAGCTGCTGCATCTGAGGGTTGCCTGCGAGCATCTGTCTCATCAGTTCTGGGTTGGACATCATGTTCTGCACCATCGGGTTGCCCATCACCTGCGACAGCATTTCTGGGTTGGACATCAGCTGACTCTGCACCTGCTGCTGCATCTCCATGAAGCTGGATGAGCGCATGCCCATACCGCCCATACTGCCCAGACCCCCCAGGCCCCCCAGACCGGCCATACCTCCCAGACCTCCCATACCGCCCATACCGCCCATACCGCCCAGACCCAACAAGCCGGACAGGTCACCGAGTCCACCTGAGGAGGAGGAGGAGCAAAGCCGGAGATAAGGTGGCAGGTAAGTGGACACGTTGACAGGAAAATGTATGCATGTCACCCAAATATGTTTTTAAAGTGCTACTTTTATGATGGTATCTTGTCAAACGTCTGCGTGGAAATGCAGTTGAAAATGTGGATTGATTTCAAATCTGCAAGAAAGCTGCATTCATGTTCAGTCATATAATTAATAAGCATAATTTGCCTAATCAAACTTTCATGGTGGACAGATACTGAACACTGCATACGCATATGGCTGAGTGTATGTGGCGTTTTAAGTCATTCGTGTTTCGTGACTGGCTTAGAATGTGTACAGTGTCTCATACGCTTGTTCTGAAGGCTCACTGTACAAGACAAACTTTCTACGGGGCCCAAATTCTATTCATGCCATGACAATAACTTACAGGAAAGTAAGAAAAGACAAAGAGAGGCATATGGGCTCAGATGTTGTCTTTTCACTATGTGGATTTGTGGTACAACCCTAATTACGAGGGCATATCTGTCACAAGGATTAAACGCGCTGCAGTGCAAAAAGCAAGCAAGTCATTGTAAAAATGTATAAAATTCTAACCCATTGCATTAGCAGGTTGTGTTGGCGTCGTACTCGTGCCACTTCCGGCTCTGTCTGCTGCGCTGGCGTTGCTGCTGCTGCTGCTACTTTGAGATGTTGCAGTACGGGAACTTGTCTGAGATGTACCGTCACCTGTCGATCTTCAGAGAGAAAGCAACCGTCAAATAAAACGCTTACCAGCTAACTCATAGATGGGGATTTACATAGTCTAACGATAATGATTTACACCATTTTCCTACCACACACGCATTGTACCGGTACTTACTTTGGGGCAGTCTTGATGACGAGATGAACGGTCAAGCCGTCTTTGATACCGTGCTGTTTTAACGTATCACCGTCCTTCAGAATCTTTCCAGCAAATATCAACACCAGCTGGTCCTGCTGGGCCTCAAACTTTTTGGACACCTCCTGTTTGAACTGGACAAATAAGACAAGAGCAAGGGACGATTACTAACAGGGCAAATTAAAGTACAATATCAACTAGGTCCGGCATTCACTTGAGATCCTGTGGCCCTCTTTTGAAGAGGTGTCACAATCTAGTTCTGAAAATGTAGTCAGTCTCTTGTCTTTAGTGGACTCCATCTACAATGTGCACTAAGGAACTACGGCCAGACAGTTGTATGCATTCCTTAAACAGTACAAACTAATGTAGAGCCAACTCCTCTGATGGTTCAATTTGTTGATGACACGGTGATTACCAATTTGAACGCTGATGACGCAACAACGCATCATGAATGAGTGGACTGTTTGTTGATGGAAGTCAGGCCAGTTTTAACCACGAAATCTCCCGTTTTCTTCAGCTAAATACCAATAAAACTCAGGAAATTCATTTTTATTTCAGAACAAGACAGACAGACACACCAACAAAGAGCTACTTTATGGTGAATATGAATATCTGGGGACAGTGATTGATGTAAAACTGTCATAGAACTTAAACAGGGTCACTTACAGGAGAGGATTACAACAATTATGATTCGACAGTTTGCAGTGGACTGAGGACTCAATCCTAGTACAGTTCTGATAAACACAATCCTTGTGATGTGATACGTGTGTCACTTGCATGTTGTTGTGAATCACACTGCTGTCTGATGTCTGACTTTAACTGTAATGCATTTAGTTGTGGTAGCACGAGTCTGATTGACAGGTTAACGGCACAGAACTGGAAAATACTCCGTTAATAGTCACACACAGTGTCAAATAGTGGGTGACCATTATCAGTAACGTTAATCCGACTTGTTTAATGATGTTGCTCGGTTGTATATAAGACGGTTAACGTTAGCTCTTGTAGCATGACGCTAACTTTCCGGTTACTGTCGTAGCCACAGAAATGTCTGCCGTCTTAATAACGTCTCGGATCTAAACGTGATTTAAAAGGCTGACTTCACAGTAGACATATGTGAGACGACGAATATACCTCTCAAGATGTAACCGGCTGCTGGTTAACAGTTTTAAAAAGTAACGTTTTGACCTTTCCCCTAATGTTTGCGAGGAAACGTTTACGTGATGGTAGCGTGATATCCGATGGAAAAGGGGAATTAACGCACCTGTGAGACAGATGAATCCTCTGAAATTGAGATTTCCTCTTTTCCATTGGGGGTTTTGACGGTGACCACCATCATAGATGCTCCGGGAGCATCACTATTATCCATGTTGTCATCCTCCGCACGGTCCGTGCTGCTTTTCTCCGCCATCTTTACTAATGTTTCTCTCTCTTCTTCTGCGTTACTTCCGGTATAGTCTTCTTCTTCCTTTTCGGTTTTATGGCAGTGTGGCAAACCAGCGTTGAGGTGAATTACCGTCTACTACTGTGTTGGAGTGTGGACTTGAGTCGTCTATAACCCTATCCAAAACAAGCACACAACAAATAAAACAAACAGGAACAGAACATAAAAAGAAACAATATTTCACAAAACTAATTATTTCTCTCTTGATGTTTCTCGTTCTCTAGCAGACTTGTTGAAGTGTAAAGTTACATTCTCCACTGATTCCTCTACTCGACAGTGGTTACAACATCCTGAAGGGTGTTTACTTATTACGTGTTTGTGTGCTTCTCTTTTCAGAGTATTGGCGACCCAAATCTCTACAAACGTCCCCAGCCGAAGAAGCTCTATTCTATGATATCATGAGTTAAAGTCCTATAAAAGTCTAACAAACAAAACATGATCAAGGTGTTGTGTGATGACTTTTTCAGCTATGAGATGTTTATGTGCCTTTGTGTTTATCATATAGTAATGTTGCCTTCAAGAGGTACTTGTAAATACAAGTTGTCGTGCTGTAACTGTAAACTGCTTTGTGTTTATCAATATACCTGTTCTTTAAAAAAACACAATATTTTTTTATGTTTTATAGTAAAAATAGAATAGTATTGTCAATCTATCTTTATCAGATTTACATAATAATCAAATATCAAGATATGTCTCAACTTCATCTGTAAATATTCATGTATTTATTTTATTGTGTGTTTAACTTATAATTAGCAAACCTCAGACACCACTTATGTCCAGCATGACACTTAAAATGTGTCATGCAGTTTCATGTCTCATTAGTAGACCTCTTCTCTTGTTTTTAGGTTGTACAAGTAGCTTTTTATCAACAAAAAGTAAATGTATCGTCCTGTTCAGCTTAATGTTCATTAAAGGGTTAAGCTTGTTTACAGAGGGAGGTACTTCTGGTAACAGGTTGGCTCGCTTCCATATCTGTCTATGCTGCTTCCTCTCCTTCCTTCTTCCAAACAATAACTGCGCAACAACCGTACTTTCAGTCACACTTTGTCAGGTGGAGTGCAATAGTTTCAAGTTTTTCTTCCACGCTAACAGACACAAACAGGTACGTCTTTTTGTCATGTTTGATTCAGTTTTTAAAGTAACCACATTCAATTTTAGCCGGTTCTTATTATGGCCCTGTACTGCTACGTAAGTGAATCCATACATTTAGGACATTCAGAAGTCATCAAACGTGTTAATGGGTGAATATTTCAAGTTCGAACCCACTGGAGGATAGGGAAACTTCTTGGCAACTTATTAGAGGAGAAAACATGTATGGCACGCGGGTAATAAGCAATAAAAACGACGACTTAATGAAATGGAGTACAGGAGATTTGTGTTTATCAATGGAACTCCGGCAAAATCCAAGATCAGGCGTAACGTCTTCAGGGCTCAGTGCCGCTAATGGAGACAGGAAGCTATATTACTAGAGTACATATTAAACTAGACCTATTGTAGTACTTCACAAAATAATAGTAGCTCTTTTCAGAGTGAATTTGTGTTTCTGTCAAACTGTTATAAAGGTGAAGTGCATGTTGATGTTCTGATAATGCAATACAGCTTCCGACCACTGGTGGCAGCACTGAGCGCAATGCTGCTGTGCGTGATAAAGGAAGAAGTAGACGTTAACTTGTGATATTTACTTCAAGAAACAGCTGCTGCAGTGTGTCTCTGTGGTAGATCTCTGCGTCTGCGCACTCCTGGTAGGTCTTATGGAGAGGTTTCATCTTCAGCATTCTTCCGTATGATTACAAACGATCTCAAACGGTTGCTTTTTTGCTTTAACACAACTACTTCCGGGACCGTAATACTCTGGGCCAGGACTAGAAAAGGCGGTGGCTGAATAGCACTTGACCTACATAACGCGTTGTTATTAACGAAACCAGTTACACATTTTTATAATAATAATAATAATAATAATAATAATAATCATACATTTTATTTATATAGCGCTTTTCATAATACTCAAAGACACTTTACATTAAAAGCATCATATATAAAAAAGCACAGAATGTACTCATGCACACCCAGTTGCCATTTTATTAGCTAAAACTAATGCATTCTCATACAACAGCCATGCAATACATTGTACCCTAGTGAAAAAGTGTGCCTCATTGTTATTTATGGAATGGATAAAATAATAGAAACACCTGCACTTCCTCAAAACCCGCCCGCTTGCCTGTCAGTCTCTGCTGCACATATACACTCCAGCCATTTAATATTGTGCTTCCATACATTGGGGGGGGGGGGGGGGGGGGGAATAGTCACAATTTAAACAGTAGAGCTTGTTAAATCCTGATTTTTCAGTTCTTAGTAAGGGTCAAGCTATAAAAATGGTGAATCGTGCAATTTCCTAAAATGTATCTTGATGGCATATTTCATGAGATCCATCCTGTCTGGATGTTTTTTTTGTTGCAATCTCTAAATCTTTAGCCTAAACTGAGATAACCCTGATGGGTTATATATATATATCTTTAGACTTTTGACAGATCATGGATTAGAACAAAGACTACTCATCAGATTGCACTACAAAAGCCCATTAAATTACTATTCAATTTAGCAATTCATCAATTATAGTATTTTTTTGTATAAATTCATACATCCACCCCTAATCTATCAACACAAAATACTTTTTTGTAAGTTACATGAGGACATATTTTATACAATATATTACTACAATAGTTACATCATTTATAATGTACTGTTTAATGCACTATAGTGGAAAAGGTGTTATATATAGTTTAACAGCTCTAGTTGCAACAGTTAAGGGTTTGGAAATTTGGCAGGTTGCTTACCAGAAAATCACTCCCAGATTCATGGGCAATGCGGCCGTGGAAACAGTGAATAGATATACTTTAACCATAAGATTCAGCAAATATTTAGTTTAAATGTTAAGGAATCTGCATCATTGATCATGACCTCATACAGCAAATTCAAAGTGTCTATACTCTCTTGTCTCTTTTGTTGTACAGAAGCCGGCAGGATGTCTGTGACCATGACCAAGGCTGAGGGGATCACTGTGTTCACTATGAGCTCTGACCCCCAAAGTGTTCTTCCTCCACTGTGCCAAATCCTCAAAGGCCTTTGCTACAGCCCTGTGTGCTGCTCTCTGTCTCAGAACCTGAGGAGGGTCCAGAGAAATTCCCAGTCAGTACTGGGGGTGAGTTACGACCTTAATTATGTCTTAAGTTGCTCTGTGGACTTCTGCTTGAAAGCTTTTGTATGCTACATTGTATTTTTTGTTATTGACTACTTTTTCTTTCCCCACTCAATTCTGATTTCAACTTTAAGTAAACAATTTGTGAAATAATTCAAAAGCTGCACGTTATTGTCATGATCACATTACACTCACATTTTGAAGAGAGTTGTTGTCGGTGAGGTTCTGTTTATATACCTGCATTTAGAAAACAACACCATGAAACTATGAGAGACGGTGGTCCAATAACAGTAACAGTCTGTTCTGCACCTCACGGTTGCTCTCCAATGAACCAAAACAGTGTCACCTGGTAACTGCAGTCATACTGTACAGGTGTTGGCCGTTCATGCTGCGTTTCCTCCTCCGCAGGCTCTGCACATTATGGTTGGGTTGCTCAACATCGGCCTTGGAGTGATCCTTCTTGGCAGTGGCGGTGGCTCTTGGTGGCACATGGATTCAACCGTGTTTCCTTTTTGGATCGGAGGATTGGTGAGCAAAATGCTGTTCACTCAGTCAAAGATAGAAATGACACATATGGATTTTCGTATTTTTTGTGGAGGAGTGAATATTTAACGTTTTTTCTTTGTCTTTTCTCTCTCTAGATTATGTTGTTTGGCATCGTTGGCATTTTGTCGGAGAAGTGCCCCAGTCCATGTCTGGTGAGTAGTTCATCCTTAAAAGTACTTTTTCATTTCATTGTTATCAAGTAGTCTTATTTTATTTCACGACAAATACAATGGAGGAGAATTCTTTACATGGAATATCTAACGTTTCTCTGCCGGAAGACCTGGAAGTGGAATTTGCCCTCCGGTTTTGGGAGTGGGTCTTTGCCCCAAGCGAGGAAGATCTGAGTCTTGTTCACAAATGAGGTTAAAATGAAGCATGAGATGGACAGCTGGTTTGGTGCAGTGTCAGTGATGAAGAGAGAGCTCAGCTGGACGGCCCGCCACTGAAGTATATAGTATGTATTTTCATCAGAGAGGGTACAATATAGGTTCAGTGTCTTGCTCCATGGCACTTTAGCCGAGTAGCAGGTGATTCTCAAAATGAATACCGGCCACCCAGCTGTGGAGGATGAGATCATCTGTGGCTTTTTGAATTGCCTGGTGTGTTTTTGTGTCTCGTATTGTAGGTCATCATCAACGTGATCCTGAATCTAGCAGGAGTGGCCATCTCCATTGCAGCCATCGTACTCTACAGCATCAATATAGCAAACATAGGGCTGTGGTGGATGTGTGATAATAGTGACTATTATTCTTCACGCTACCGACACACCACAACTACGACTGCACCTCCTGTGGAGAAGTATATGAGGGAGAAATGCTTGGAGGGCAAGGAGCTGGCTCTGGTAAGTGTGGATAATGTCTTTCCAGAGTGGGAAATAGAGGGCTTTATTATTTTACGTTGTCATAATGTTGTTTCAGCTTTTCTCTTTTTTTATGCGATTGTAAACTGTAAACATTTGAATGAACTGGTTCAAGTAAGAACAAATGTGTTTGAATATTTTGAAGTTAACTCAGTTTTCTTGTGTCCCACCAGATGATTTTGAGAAGTGTGAATGCTCTGCTGATTGTGCTGTCGGCCCTGGAGCTCTGCCTCGTCATCAGCTCTGCCGTCTTGGGGATCAAGGCTCTGAGGAGCAGTCAGAAGGGAGAAAAGGAGGTAAGAGTTTGCACATTCACATCTTAAACCAGGTTTTTTATCCAGGAAAATTTTACTTTTTTTTTTCTTTTTTGCAACATTCCTGTTCTTAGAGATTTTAGTATTCATGCAAATGTCTTATCTCGGCTTCACTGATATAATTTTTCTCTTAATAGAAGATGGGTGACCCAGAACTCTACAAACCACTGCTGGAGGAAGTCACCAGTCACCCCACAGCCTAGATAACACTCATGATTTACACAACTTCAGCCTGTACGGTCTCTGACTAACTTCTGGTTCTTTCACTATAACGGTTGCTTAAAATGTTTTGCACTTCGCTTTTAGAGTATTTTTTCTAATAACATGCACTAGATTGTATATGCTGCTGTCCATTTCATGCTCTGTTGATGTTTTATAAATCTGCTCCCTTTGATTATGATTTCCTATCGAGTAATGTGCCTTACAGTCAGCTTGTTTGTAGGTGAAAGGGAGGTTCATGCACATGTACACACATTGATGGACTGATGGGATTTTTATTTGCTATTTTACAATATGAAGCCATGTTTACAAAATATCATCAAAACGATTGAGTGTTATATTCTTTGGTGGATTTCTGTTCTGTATTTTACATTAAATCTGAAAGCGTGATGGAAAAATGGAATCAGTTTAATATCTAGTTTTGCTCTTTATCTACAAATAGAAGCGATAATTATAAAGTGTGGGGTGAAGGAGATTATATCATTTGAAAAGGTAATTATATTCACCCTTTTTAAAATTCTGTTTCTGGAATGAAAAATGAAAGTTAAATGAAATGATTACACTCTGCTCAGCTGTGTCAATCCAACTGATGTGAATATCCTGTCGAGCGGCGCCACTGTGTCTCTGGGTGCAAAGTAGCAACGAAGAAGTGCGTTACTCAGTTTATTCAAACACAAGGCGGTTGTAGCTCAGAGCTGGAGCGGGTCGTCCTCCATGACACTTCAAATGTTTCATGTCTCATTAGTAGACCTGCAGCTCTCCATTTAAATAATAATTAAAAAAAGATTCCAGATGTTTAGAATTGTACTGTTTTTAGCCACATAATATAAACCAATTAATTAAAATAAAAGGGATTTCTCTATTTGGACTATTTTTCTGGCAGTGCCAGAAACTCTTGGAAACTGCATTTAGAGAAAATGAGCAACAAAATATATAGCTGAACAGTTAAATGAACAAATAATACAAATGATAGGGCAGGGTTGTGTTGGGCTTTTAGACCTCTGAACTTCTGGCTCCGGCTCTGCATGTCACTGCTGTATTCACTTGTTTTTAGGTTGTAAAAGTAGCTTTTTATCAACAAAACGTACATATATCGTCCTGTTCAGCTGAATGTTCATTAAAGGGTTAAGCTAGTTTACAGAGGGAGGTACTTCT
Source organism: Pholis gunnellus (assembly GCF_910591455.1). Lineage (NCBI taxonomy): Eukaryota > Metazoa > Chordata > Actinopteri > Perciformes > Pholidae > Pholis > Pholis gunnellus. The sequence continues at coordinate 22,383,177 of NC_136534.1, forward strand.
GGTAACAGGTTGGCTCTCTTCCATATCTGTCTATGCTGCTTCCTCTCCTTCCTTCTTCCGAACAATAACTGCGCAACAACCGTACTTTGAGTCACACTTTGTCAGGTGGAGTGTTATAGTTTCAGGTTTTTCTTCCACGCTAACAGACACAAACAGGTACGTCTTTTTTGTCATGTTTGATTCTACCTTCATAAAAAAGTTTTTAAAACTCTTTTAAAAAGGGTGTTTGATCAACTTAAAGGTAATTTTGATGGATGCAGTTCGGTGCGGCTGTATTGCATTACACAGAGAGGTATTTATGTTATGTTGCCTCATTGTTATTGATGGAATGGACAAAATAATAGAAAACACCTGCACTTCCCCAAACGTGCCTGTCAGTCTCTGCTGCACATAGACACTCCAGCCATTTAGTATTGTGCTTCCATTTAGAGGGGACTCACGAAAGGCACATTTAAGAAAAAGAATAGTCACAATTAAAACAGCAGAGCTTGTGATATCCTGATTTTTCAGTTCTTATTAAGGGCCAAGCTCTAAAAATGCTGAATCGTGTAATTTCCTAAAATGTATCTTGATGGCATATTTCATGAGATTCATCCTGTCTGGAATGCCACGTCCCCAGTTTATAACAAGGTTTTTTTGTTACAATCTCTAAATCTTTAGCCTAATCTGAGATAACCCTGATGGGTTATATATATCTTCAGACTTTAGACAGCTTCCGATGAGGTTGTTAGACATTATAGGCCTACCTATTACCTTCAATAACAAACACACCTCTTAATATAAGTCTGCAAAGCATAAGGTGTGATGCTGCTGGAAAGGATCATGGATTAGAACAAAGACTACTCATCAGATTGCACTACAAAAGCCCATTAAATTACTATAACGTTTAGTAATTCATCAATTATAGTATTTTTTTGTATAAATTCGTACATCCATCCCTAATCTATCAACACAAAATACTTTTTTGTAAGGTACATGAGGACATATTTTATACAATATATTACTACAATAGTTGCATCATTTATAATGTACTGTTTAATGCACTATAGTGGAAAAGGTGTTATATATAGTTTAACAGCTCTAGTTGCAACAGTTAAGGGTTTGGAAATTTGGCAGGTTGCTTACCAGAAAATCACTCCCAGATTCATGGGCAATGCAGCCGTGGAAACAGTGAATAGATATACTTTAACCATAAGATTCAGCAAATATTTAGTTTAAATGTTAAGGAATCTGCATCATTGATCATGACCTGATACAGCAAATTCAAAGTGTCTATACTCTCTTTTGTTGTACAGAAGCCGGCAGGATGTCTGTGACCATGACCAAGGCTGAGGGGATCACTGTGTTCACTATGAGCTCTGACCCACAAAGTGTTCTTCCTCCACTGTGCCAAATCCTCAAAGGCCTTTGCTACAGCCCTGTGTGCTGCTCTCTGTCTCAGAACCTGAGGAGGGTCCAGAGAAATTCCCAGTCAGTACTGGGGGTGAGTTACGATCTTAATTATGTCTTAAGTTGCTCTGTGGACTTCTGCTTGAAAGCTTTTGTATGCTACATTGTATTTTTTGTTATTGACTACTTTTTCTTTCCCCACTCAATTCTGATTTCAACTTGAAGTAAACAATTTGTGAAATAATTCAAAAGCTGCACGTTCTTTGTCGTGATCACATTTTGAAGAGAGTTTTCATCGGTGAGGTTCTGTTTATATACCTGCATTTAGAAAACAACACCATGAAACTATGAGAGACGGTGGTCCAATAACAGTAACAGTCTGTTCTGCACCTCACGGTTGCTCTCCAATGAACCAAAACAGTGTCACCTGGTAACTGCAGTCATACTGTACAGGTGTTGGTCGTTCATGCTGCGTTTCCTCCTCCGCAGGCTCTGCACATTATGGTTGGGTTGCTCAACATCGGCCTTGGAGTGATCCTTCTTTGCAGTGGCGGTGGCTCTTGGTGGCAGATGGATGAAACCGCGTTTCCTTTGTGGATCGGAGGATTGGTGAGCAAAATTCTGTTCACTCAGTCAAAGATAGAAATGACACATATGGATTTTCGTATTTTTTGTGGAGGAGTGAATATTTAACGTTTTTTCTTTGTCTTTTCTCTCTCTAGATTATGTTGTTTGGCATCGTTGGCATTTTGTCGGAGAAGTACCCCAGTCCATGTCTGGTGAGTAGTTCATCCTTAAAAGTACTTTTTCATTTCATTGTTATCAAGTAGTCTTATTTTATTTTACGACAAATACAATGGAGGAGAATTCTTTACATGGAATATCTAACGTTTCTCTGCCGGAAGACCTGGAAGTGGAATTTGCCCTCCGGTTTTGGGAGTGGGTCTTTGCCCCAAGCAAGGAAGATCTGAGTCTTGTTCACAAATGAGGTTAAAATGAAGCATGAGATGGACAGCTGGTTTGGTGCAGTGTCAGTGATGAAGAGAGAGCTCAGCTGGACGGCCCGCCACTGAAGTATATAGTATGTATTTTCATCAGAGAGGGTACAATATAGGTTCAGTGTCTTGCTCCATGGCACTTTAGCCGAGTAGCAGGTGATTCTCAAAATGAATACCGGCCACCCAGCTGTGGAGGATGAGATCATCTGTGGCTTTTTGAATTGCCTGGTGTGTTTTTGTGTCTCGTATTGTAGGTCATCATCAACGTGATCCTGAATCTAGCAGGAGTGGCCATCTCCATTGCAGCCATCGTACTCTACAGCATCAATATAGCAAACATAGGGCTGTGGTGGATGTGTGATAATAGTGACTATTATTCTTCACGCTACCGACACACCACAACTACGACTGCACCTCCTGTGGAGAAGTATATGAGGGAGAAATGCTTGGAGGGCAAGGAGCTGGCTCTGGTAAGTGTGGATAATGTCTTTCCAGAGTGGGAAATAGAGGGCTTTATTATTTTACGTTGTCATAACGTTGTTTCAGCTTTTCTCTTTTTTTATGCGATTGTAAACTGTAAACATTTGAATGAACTGGTTCAAGTAAGAACAAATGTGTTTGAATATTTTGAAGTTAACTCAGTTTTCTTGTGTCCCACCAGATGATTTTGAGAAGTGTGAATGCTCTGCTGATTGTGCTGTCGGCCCTGGAGCTCTGCCTCGTCATCAGCTCTGCCGTCTTGGGGATCAAGGCTCTGAGGAGCAGTCAGAAGGGAGAAAAGGAGGTAAGAGTTTGCACATTCACATCTTAAACCAGGTTTTTTACCCAGGAAAGTGTGACTGAACACAAACACTCTTCTTTTTTTTTTGCAACATTCCTGTTCTTAGAGATTTTAGTATTCATGCAAATGTCTTATCTCGGCTTCACTGATATTATTTTTCTCTTAATAGAAGATGGGTGACCCAGAACTCTACAAACCACTGCTGGAGGAAGTCACCAGTCACCCCACAGCCTAGATAACACACATGATTTACACAACTTCAGCCTGTACGGTCTCTGACTAACTTCTGGGTCTTTCACTATAAGCGTTGCTTAAAATGTTTTGCACTTCACTTTTAGAGTATTTTGTCTAATAACATGCACTAGATTGTATATGCTGCTGTCCATTTCATGCTCTGTTGATGTTTTATAAATCTGCTCCCTTTGATTATGATTTTCTATCGAGTAATGTGCCTTACAGTCAGCTTGTTTGTAGGTGAAAGGGAGGTTCATGCACATGTGTGACGGACACACGCATTGATGGACTGTTTGCTATTTTACAATATGAAGCCATGAAATAGAAGTGAGAATTATAAAGTGTGGGGTGAAGGAGATTATATATTTTGAAAAGGTAATTATATTACCCCTTTTTGAAATTCTGTTTCTGTAATGAAAAATGAAAGTTAAATAAAATGATTACACTCTGCTCAGCTGTGTCAATCCAACTGATGTGAATATCAGCCCAAAGCACTTACACTACATGTCATAATTCACCCATTCACACTCTGATGGCAGGGCTACCTTTGAGGAAGCCACCTGCCCATCAGGATTAAACGTGTTCACATTCATACACAAAAGCAGTTCAGGAGCAAGTTGGGGTTTGCTTCGATTGGAGGACGGTCAAACAGGTTGGTAAAGATGATGAAGATCAGCAGTCACTGATGAAGGAAGTCCTCCTGATCAATCCTGCTGCTTAAAATCAACTCAACTTAACACATGGATGCACACGTCATTGTAATACTTTTACACTCACTTGCTGAAAGTAATCAAAACTGTTTTTTATCACAATGACACTTGTTTCCAGTCTGTGTTTATTTTTTTCCTCATCTGCGTGTGAATTACTTTTTAAAGGATACTTTATAGAATAAAAACATGTCAAATGATGAAAACTGTCCAAAGATACACCGCGGTTGTTTTGGGGAGGCTTGGTATCTCAAAATGTCATTAGATAAAACCATAACTGTGTGGATAGAAGATATCAGAAGGGGTGGCCGTCCATCCACCAGATGCCCTCAGACTTTCCCTCCTTTCCCCATCGCCTGCCTCACCCATCTACGCACCTGTTCCCACTTTCCTCATCAGCCATGCAGATATTTAGCCGGCTCCTTTTCCACTCGCTCCTGGCCAGTTCGTAAAAGTTGTCCTGCATTGCAAGCTGTTGTTTGTTACCTAAAACCTGGATTTTGACGTTTTTTACCCGCCTTTTTGAACATCTGCCTTGATCATTTGGAGTTTGGATTCCCTTCACCTGCTTCATGATTTCTGTATCTGCCCGTTAGCCCACATAGACCTTCATTAAATCAGTGAAATGATCCTGTCTGCCTGCTCTGACTGTGTTGGGTTCAATCCTGAATTTCGTGATTAATGGCAAATACTCAAGATGCTCAAACTAATTAAATAAAGATACAAACTGATGATGTATTACTCTAAACACACTACATACACAAAACCTGCTTGGAATCAGTGTAGCATGGAATTGGCACACAGCTAGTCATTCTCCACGTTCTTTTTACAGAACATGTTGTACAACATGCTAACATTAAATTGACAAAAAAAATTGTTTTGTTTATATCTTTATATATAGTTAAACATTTCACAGTGAGCTGTAGTATAAAGTGTTGCTATTTTCTAATGTTCCTTTTTAAACTAATGTGCAGACATTTTCTGCAAATCCGTACTGCAATATACAAGTGTACATACTGTGTGTATGTAAGTGTATATGTATTTATATGTGTGTATATGTATATATAAAGCATACTTACCTTTATTTATATATATAGACATCTTTATATATAATATATATGGTAATATATTATATTACCATACAAAGGTAAGTACGCTTTTATTTTGAAGATCAATGAGCGACAGGAAGTACCAGTTTGTTATTCTGCTACGTAAACGACTGTCGCAGTTACTGCAGTCGCGAGCCAGGTGAGTTCTTTCACACAAAAACACATAATTCATAATGATTTGATTTTCACATGAAGACAACCTGTTTACTGAGCTCTTAGCTGGATTTTATGGATTTTTTTTACGCTAATCATGTTTTTCGGTCTGCAAGAGAGAGAAGAATTATGGAAAGAAAATGTTATTAACTTGATAGTCTATTTAATTAGATTTATTTCATTTTACCAATTTGAACACTTTTCATGTGTTTGTGTTGTTGGTTGATATTTTAAACCCCGATGCCTTATTTTTGTGAAAGCCGTTATTACTCCTTTTTTACCGTTCATTCTTCATCCTTTTGGTTTTGCTTTTGGGAAAACTAGGAAGTGCAGCACTGTACGGGAAACTGTCTGACTCTGTGAACTTGCAACGTCTGACTTTCAACACCGATTTATAGCCCACTCGCTGTGCACCCTTTCAAATGTCAACTTATTTAAAGTACGTGTTGGTTGATGTCACTGTGTAAATGTTGTTTAGTGATCAAGTTTCACTGGTTTTCATTTACCGTAATCCCAACTCCTCAGGGGAGGGACTTCTGCATTACACTCGGAAAAAAACTAAAACCTTTGCTTTCGCAACAAAAACAGCTAGATCATATCTAGAGTTTATTAATTATGAAGATAATTAGAACTGTTAAAGGAACAACACAAAGTATAATCTAAGGTTATAATTGATGATATCTGTTGATTATATTCTTGATGAATGGACAAATTGTTTAATATTTTTCACTATTTTCTGACATTTTATAGACTAATAAAATGTTCACAGAGCCCAAGGTTGCATCATCAGATGTTGTGTTTTGTCTCACCCAAAATATTCAGTTTGCAATATTAGGAAACGCAACAAGTCGTTTGTAAAATTGGAACCAGAATATTATTGTCCTTTTTAAAAAGAGACAAACTATTAATCAATTATCAAACCAGTTGTCAATTAGCCTCTGCTTAATCAACTAATGTTGCAGCTCTAGAATAATCTGTCTGCTCCAAAGCACATGTAAGTAAGATTGCACATCTACATCTCTGGTTTTAGAAACGTTTGAATGTGAGTGCCAAGACTGGGGCACAGTTTTAAAAAAAGGGGGGCAGGTTTGTAAAAGAAAAAGTAAACTTGTGTTTGTTCTGGTTCTTCACGATAGTAAAACTGTACAACTTTACATGATGAATGGCTTTAGTTGTTTTATGTCTCTTTGTGATAATTTAACATCTCTCTGTAGTTGTTTTGTGTATCTTCTAGTTAAAGTTTCTATGATGTACATTTTTGTTACTTTATTTCTTCGATCTACCTCTTTGAATGTCCCTACGGTGTTTGTTTTGTGATGTACGTGTGAATGAGCTGCCTTAACTCTGCCAATTCCCCCCCAATGGGATTAATAAGTATACTCCATCTATCCAGCCGTCCATCCAAAAATCTCCATGTCATGTTACAGGTGTGAGAGATGTCCGTCACTGTTGTCAGAGACAAGGGAGTGACTGTGTTCACGGTGGCGACTGACAGTAAGAGCATGTTACCACCTCTGTGTCAAATCCTCAAGACTCTCTGCTGCAGTCCGACGTGCTCCTCGGGGTACAAGGTGCTGATGCAGAGCAGTGCAATTTCAGCTCTTGGGGTGAGAGAAACTGTTCGTTAAAAGTGTATTCATGTGCAGTATTAAGTGGTGGTCTTAAGATGTTCAGGTATAAAACAAAGATTTAAATGTTCTGAATACTTTACAGACTATACAGATCATGGTGGGTCTGTTCAACATCGGACTCGGACCAGGACGAACAAGCCTTCATCCTGAGGATTTTGCCCATTTGGGAGCTGCATACTGGCTGGGCGGCGTGGTGAAATATTATTTTTGCATTGGGAGAATGTTTTACTTATTACTATTGCGTGCAAAAGCAGGGGGTTTGTTGATGTTTTTTGTAATGCCTTATGAAACAGACACAATTACCAGAACTTTAAAATGCATTTAAATGATCCATCGGATGATTTTCTAAAAGGAAAACGACATTTACTGATTCTAAAGAATGTCTTTGAAGAATAACTCATGGAAATATCACTGGTGTCTTTTTCTTATGTCCTCTCTTCAGTTCATCGTATCTGGGATTGTGTCCCTTCTTGCCGATCGGTTCCCCTTTGTTTACTTGGTAAGTAAAGACTAAAGGGCCTTTCAGACATGTTTGGTGCGGCTGGTCTGGCTGGGGGGGGGTCGGAAGATGACGTGGGCAGTGATCATCTCAAGGTCAGCTGCAGAAGTTCTCTGCATTAGTTCATCTGCATGGGCCTGTCAATCAGTAACCTCATTTCCTCCTCGCTGTCAGGTTAAAGAATTAAAAATGACGTTATAAAACAGCATTATCCTGACCAACAGTCTCTTCTCATATTTCCACCTTTAATTCTGTCGGATATTATGAAACAGCCAGCAGATCTTTGCTCATGAATAACAAAATTGAAGAATGCATTTGTTGCAATCATAACATTTTGAACTCCCTGCTCCCTCTTGTGCACCCGGCGCCAAATAAATAAATGAATAAATAAATGTCCACTCCTGTCTGTATGAAACTAAGATTTAAAGAAAAGAAGAAAAGAAAAGTGTAAAAACGGACACTGTGAAGTCAAAAGAATGACGTATTCTTTCCTCTCAGGTGGGCTTTGCTGTGTTGGTGAACATAGTTGGATCTGTCTTGGCCATTATTGGCGTTGTGCTGTATGCCACAGACATTAAAGATGTCGCTGCCGCCAGGTTTTGTGACGGGTTCAATGCCGCCAGGTTTGGTGACGGGTTCAATGCTCATCGTTCTGATGACGACTGCAAATCTGTGCAATACTTTTTCCAGGTAAGCATACTTTTAAAGGATAAAGCTGTTTTTATGATGTATTTTTGTTATTGTCAACACATCCTATTAAAAACAACGAACCAATAATGTTAGTTTAGTCCGTCTCTCAGCACTTTTCAACTTCTTTACTCTGTCTGTGGCTCTCAGCTCCAAGCTCGGTCGTTTCTACTGAAGTCATAAATCATTAAAAACTTCCTACATATGCATAGTTAGATTTCTTTTTTTTAAAGGCTCCATAATTTCCTTAAACAGATGGGCAATATAGTCTTTAGCAATTGTTACTCAGAGGAGTTAATAGAGCCTTTGTTTGGACTATTTTTAGCTGTTTTAAAATTTTAAGTCAATATTTATTGTTGTCCTTTAATGGGATTTGTTGACAATGACAAAAATATTGAATTTTTCCAATTCCAAACTGACTTTGGCAGTTTCATAGTGCAGGGATCTGTATGCATTTGATTGTACCTAGTAAATTATTAACATTCACATTTAAAGTTTAGTTTAAAATATCTGCAAATCAAAATGAATTCCTTCTTTTTCTTTCTTTCTTGCCGTGTATCAGCGTTTGATGACATCTATGGACATCACTATGATCGTCCTGACTGTCCTCCAGCTGTGTGTCTGCGTCATCGTCACTGTTCTGGGCATCAGAGCTCTCTTATTATACATGAGGAAGGAAGAGGTACGAACACACCCGAGCACAATCCAAGTCAATTACTGATCAATAGGACTTTTAGTAGTTGTAGCAGCAGTAGCTGCAGGAAATCCAACATCAGCGTTAGTATTGGAAGTAGTTGTAGCAGGTGTACAGTATGTGGTTGGATCAGTGAGTGTAGTATACAACATGAGTAACACTATAAAGTTGACCTTCCTGAACTTTGTCATGTTGTCACTTTATGAAAGTTGACTTTGTTGTGTGTCAGCAGGGAGGCAGAGATGATGACATTTACCAGCCAGTGTTGAAGGAAGTCCTCATGACCAGTCCTGGAGCTTAAAAGCTATTAATCATGCATCCAAACACAAGATGATGATGTAGGAGTATGATAAGCAACACATCATTGGAATCCTTCAATATATCAGCTTAAAGAATCAAAACTGCTTTTTTCTAATCACAACTACTCTACAATTATATGCTGAAGAGAAAACTCCGTCTGTAGTCTGGCACATTGTGAATGGTCATTTTAATGCTGTGGGTAATGTTTTAAAATATATACTGTTTTTATTAACTTCTGGATTAAGTTTTAAAGTAAACTTTCTTGAATAAAGGTAAAAATGGTGAAAAGGTTTTTGAGTTTTTCAAATTTCAAGAATGTCGTTCCATTCACTTGGGGAAGCAGACATCTCAAACTAAATCATCAGCATAGATGCTAAAGCATTGCTTATGTGTATCCCCCCATAACGTTTTCTGGGAAAGTAGTAACTTCTGCATATTCACCGAGGGTATTACAGTACACACAATCTGAAGTATACACAAAATAAAACACTAGATGGCACAGCAGAGACACTGCATTGTAGGGACGGGATATGTTTTGGGGCAGACTGAAAAATCAGTCTGGAGGAATTTGTATCCCCCTGTAAATGTTGCTGAAAATTTTACAAATATGCCACAGGGAAATTTGCATATTAAAATGGAAATTAAATTCAGGTCCTTTCTGTCATTTTGAATAGACTCCACAGAATTTGAAAGTGGATAAAGTTTGAATTTTCAAATGCAGGTTTTCCTGTGAGCCTGCCAAAAGAAATTCCATTCACTTCAGTTGTATTTGGGAGGAAGTTATCGCTAAACCTCAGCAAGTATTACCCAAACCATCTGCATGCCTGGATACATGCTTTGAATGGTCAGAAGACTAAAGGAGCTATACAAATGCAACTCCATTTACCATTTACCATACCTGTAGGGGTATGTAGGAAATACAAAAATTGATGGCAAACATTTTTGTATTCCGTTATTTAGCCTAGTCTCATTGATGTGAATGTGATGAACATAATAATAGATTTGAATCAACACCTAATTATAACCTTCGTGATGGTACGCTGTACTGCAGGTCTGTAATGCCATTGTTTGCCACTGGGTGGTGTCCATTCTCTTAAATACACACACACACTTGTACATTCCCTGTTGTGTTGTTCCTTCCGTTGTGCAGACGGAGGTTCCAGATTAAACTTGAATTGGGTTTGAAATGCATTCATTTGGATGAAAATCTGATATTAATAAAGTTTTTCTGAACTCATTCAAGGCTTCGCCGACAATGTAAGTCAATCTGAGGTTTGATATGGCTTTTATTGCAATAGATAACATCAGATACATTGATTATCTAGCTGAAAAGTACTCTTTAATCACCCAAATGCATCCAACCAACAAACCAAGTGACGTGACTTAATTTGATTTTATATATTTCTTAAAGTCTTTTTAAAGATACAATCCCTGATTTTGTGAAGCACTCTTACATTAAAAACTGTGTGTAGTTTTAAAATATTAAAACTGAGCTGAGAGGAAATTGTGAATTCTGGGAAGCTATTGGGCAAATTAAGAGTTTTCTTGTTATAAACTCCAGACTCTCAAACACGTGGAGATGATGGAGGCACCTGTCCTATTTGTGTGCGGCTACAAGATTCTGTTCTCATTTAACTTACAGCAGGTGCCTCGAATGTACTTGTTGATTCATGTTGAATTCCTGTCGCACAATAGTTACAAACACACAGAGCGGCTTAAGGCAGAGCCACAGGTATGTCTGTGTTTTTCATGTATTATCAATCCTGAATGATGAGGTGAGAGATGTCTGCGTAACCCGTGTTTAAAGGCACAGCTCTCGGGGCCAAAATCAAAACACAGGATTGGAGGCCGATACTTTCACAAATTAACAGGAAAATATTTACTGAGCACCCTTATTATTACCACTGAGTGGCCCTTAAACCCCCACTTTCCTACTTAAAAGTGCATGTGAAGTTCATGTTTTCATATTATATTTACATGAGGAATATTACAAATACCTCACATGCATATATGTGAATTCATCGGTAAAGCTGTTTCACATTAGCTCATGCATGTCAAATTATCTTACATTTCACTTGTAAAATATCCGAAAATCACAAGCGCCAATGTGATGTGAATTTATCACATTTGAAATGTATAAAAACCAAATAACTATGTGACTTTTTAACATGTGAAATGATGTTCAACATGTGATAAACGTGTCATATGTCCCATATTTTTAAAGGTTTTCCTGTCAAAGAAAGCCTTGCTCTTAGCCACACGTATCTAGATGCATAAAAAAGGTTTTTAAAAATACTGATTAACTGACCAGAGCAACGTTGTTTCACTGTTGGCCACAGATATACTTGGGGACTCTGTTCTCAGCTGTAGTCAGTGTTTTTTCTAACCTTTTGGTTGTAATGGGAGAGAAACCAGTCAGGAGTTATTCTAAATATTGAAGAGGTGGAGATGATGACTGAAGGATTTGCATAGTTTGTGCTGGTGTCATTGTTTGTTATTATATTGCCAAACAGACATTGGAGTCACTGCTCATACAATGTTTGAAAGAAAAGCAGTATGAAAGGATCTGAGCAAAGCGTCAGGTTACATTTTGAAGACCTAACTGTGATACCCCTGTAAAGCTCAATAGTAGAGGATTTCCTCTGACACAGTCAGAATGCAGTGCCACATAAGCTTGCTGGGTCATGCCGAGATGTTGGTATGTGAGGAGGGAGGACAGAGGATCAGTAACAAGGGTGAGGAAGGGGTCCACAATGTGCCGAGTGAAAACATGGTGTTTGACGACGGAGATTATACGTCAAGAAGTTATATATATATAATCCTGCAAATTCTATATGGCTCTCAGTTTACTAAATGCAGAAGTCATAATATTTTCATTAAACTAGTGACACCAAAAACATTGAGTAGAGCAGCTTTAACAGAGCTAATTAAAAACCACAACAATATCTTGTGATCCAGCGAGGTCATGAACATATTAGTAACTGGCTAAAGTTGTCTTAGTCGGCGTTCTGTTGTCCTTAGCTCCACCCTCTCAATTCACTTCTGGTTGCAAAAAACCAAGATGGCGACGGCCAAAAACCAAGATGGCGATGGCCAAAATTCAGAGCTCAAGGCTTCAAAATGGCAGTCCACAAACCAACGATGCTACGGTGGCTACGTTCACTTTTATGTATACAGTCTATGGATAGACACCAAACATGTTTGTTTCCTAATCTTGAAATAAGATTTAGCCTTAGCCCTGAGCAGACGATGGCCCCTCCCACGCACCATCTGACCTGAACCATCCGATTCAAATATGTGACCACTTTGTTCCCCAAATGGCTGCTATTCCTAATGGGACTGAATTAAGGCACAGTTGAGGAAAAGGGAACGGGTGGCAGCACAATGTATTCCTGCAGAGCGTCGAATCTTTTCGTTGCCACGTGATGTTTTTCTGCGTTCCTGAGGTCAACTGACGAGCCGGGCTCAATGCAGGGCTGTGTGGACAAATCATATTCATGGTAGAGTAATTCTGGTCTTATTAAAGGCATCACTTCCCCTATTCCAATGTTTCGTGTCAGCAGCCCCTTTAACCCACCTGGGCGTAGACAGAAACCGGCCTGTAGCAGCCTTTCAGAAGGAGAACAGATCAGGATCACGCCAAAACAAGTCAAAGTCTTGGTGTGTCCATTATTCTCCTCATGGATCCCATCAACATTAATATTCCGCAAGGTTATGTTTATGGTCAAGGTGTAAAATCATGGAAATTTTAAACTTTACCCTTTTGGTTCGCTCGTTGTTTTTGGCTGCACACTACCTGCTCATTACCAAACAGCAGACAGTCACAGTTAGCTGCTAGCTGGTGAACATAGTGGAGCAGGAGGTGGTGGAGACCAAAAATAGAGCTTAAAGAAAGTGAATTCTGGACTTGTGTTCATCGGATGGCCATAAACGCGACTCCAGAAGAATGATAATGTTGTTCTTCATCTGATGGAAATGAGCGACTGTTTGCTAAACCGTTTGTCACATCAACTTAAACGATGATCTATATTACTGCAGGTTAGAAATATATCCAGAAAATTCTTCCCATATTGCAGATGTTTGTCAATGTTGATCATTTTCAGGCTTGTTTTTCTCACAGTTGCTGATTAAGCATTTTGTGGGCCTCAGCTTACTGAGCATTGACGTAACTCGATCACTTGCCAGTGGAAATTTGGGAAGCACTTGTTAGAGATTTGCTTCGTTAACAAGCAAAAGGAAAGTTCTAAATTCCTTCTGTCTCACTTGTTCCATTGGCAAACAGGTATCCAGACAACAAGGCCTGTCTCCTCTGCAAGCCAGATTTGGTAATTTGAGTATTTTTCCTGACATCAAAAAACTGTCTGAGCTCCCCAAATTTTGGACAAAGTTCCTGCGGTTATAAAAGAATTCCTCATATATCTTATGCCGAATAAAATCCTATCTCTCATTTGGGTTCATATAAGCTTTAACTCCATGTCATTGTCCATGTTATTGAACATTTTATTCTTGTGCACCTATTTCAGGGCTTGCCTCTCTGTCTCTTTACAGTCTGTTGAGACTTTTTTGGGACTTGCTGTATAAATAAATTGAATGACCTTGTGTAGGAGTAGATGCAGATACAGAGAATATGTGGCACTACATCACAGGTTTCTAACCTTTTTGGTTTAAACACGTTTGATTCATAAACTAGTCAAAGTCATCTCACAACCCCTAGTTCCCCGATTCAGGTTCCATATTTCTATGAGCTGAGAGCGTTTCACCTTCTGAGCTCATTTTAAAATGTTCCAGAGTCCCGAAGAAGTGGAACTACACAGTATTTCACAAGAAAAGAGACCAGACAGGACAATCCTGTTCTCTTCTCTTCTTTACCCGTCTTGTGAGCTCTCAGATTGATCTCAGGAGCTGGTGGGTGATGCAGACCACCAGGGTGGGGTTGTTAAAACTCTAATCTAGGAGACAAAACATTTCCCTCAAAACTTAATTGAGAACGCAGTTTAGTTGTATATGGGAATGTTATTTTGTCTTGAGACAGGGTTGGTTTGACGGGTTGTCTCTAGTGAACATGAGATATCTTTATCCTGAAATACAATACTAGTTTCCTCTTTTGTTGTAAATTTTATTTATTTGGCTTTTTTCAGCCTGGGTTCACTCTGTTGGCCTTTACAGAGGTTTAAATGATCAGATCCCCTTACAGGTAGCAGGTGCTTGTGATTTTAGAGAGGCAGTATGTCTACTTTGATCAAAAAGTCAACAAAGTAAAATCTAAATATGACGTCTTTGAATCTAGGTTTATCCATGTTGATCCACAGAATTTAGTGACTCGTCTTTACTCCTTTACTCAGAAATTGCTTCCGTTTAAATGTTAAATCCAAGAAAACGCAGTAAAAATACATCTAGACGACCATCTTTGACCCACTTGTTTTCCTTTGCACTTGTTCATTTTTGTTCTGGCACTTGACCCGCCAGTGTGATACACTGCCATGAGTCTTTATACGCCAAAGATAGAAAAGCCACAACCACATAATTATAGAGCACTATGGGTGTTTCCAAACTAGCTAACCAGAATATCCTTTTTCTCTTCTCTCTCTCTTTTTTTTAACCTAAGATGTAAGATTTCTCCACAGAGCAGTTGGGTGTTACATCCTTTCGCTCTATGAAACCTCAGTAGAGTGGAATCTGATGTGGTTCAGTACATTTAGCTTTCAACAGTCAACGTATTAAAGGAAAAGCTTTTTAGCGTAATGCATAAACAGCACACACATTTGGCTAAGAAGAGTAACCACAAATATTAGCAACCAGATATGTTGTAATTGTTATTATTTTGAACAATAAATTCATGATTAGCACTATCATTATTATCAATAACACTGCAGTTGAGCAGTTTCACGGGTCTTGTTTTACTTATAGCAGGTATTATTCCCACCACAAAACCATGAGCATAAAAAAAAGACAAAATCTGATTCATCTTTTCAGTCAGTCCGGTAACCAGACAGAGAGTCAGAGGTTTTGTGTGTCATAACAAACCAGACAAACTGTGAGTCAGTCACAAAAATAAACAAACAAATGACTTATGGCGGAGTTTATTTGGAAGATTTATTACATTCATTGTTTTGGTGTACCAACAGGATTTTGAATTTGAGACACTGATAATCTAAATGTACTGTATGAAAATAGAAATAATAAAAAACAGTGCAAGATAAACATTTTATCAATATTCCAGTATCGATATACAGTAAATATGGAGCGTTTTTTGGTCAAATAGTAAAATGTTTTAAGGCATTATGATACTTAGAGGTGAAAACATAAAAACAATACACAAAGAACTCACACAGATTACAGCGGTTTAAAAAAAACAACCCCAAAAGATCTAAAACAATAACAGCTCAGTGGTGTCTTTTTTTTCAGTGTCTACATGACATCGTTCTTACAAAGTAGTGTTGATGTTGTACAAATTTTGATAAAAATCCCCCCAAAAATGAAAAAGATCCCAACTCATGATTTACCTTTTCCACAATTCAACAAAGTAAATCTTCCACCTTTGAGCAGGTACGACTTTCCAGTCTGTGTTGCACAACCACATCGGTAAAGACGTGACTCAAGAGTAGCTATGCTCGGCATCTGTCTGTAAACAAAGTGTTGCCGTCACTACGTCTCGGCATGTTCGTGGCACGATGTGTAAATAAAGTTTCATGGGTTCCAGCTCACTACAGCAAATGTTATGTTGGGGCCTTGTCTCTTCTGCTTTGATTGTGCTGTACAGCAGGCAGTGACAAGGTTTACTATACTTCTCAGATGAGTACAAGAAGTGAAATCAAAATGAAGGTTTCTGTCGGTCTGGGAAAATATCTGGAGACATTTTTCTCTCATAGCTTTGGCGTATTCGTCCTCAGCAAGGCGAGGTCACCGCTTATCACCACCAGCAACACATTATCTCTGTAAGACAGCCGGATTCTAAGTCAACAGCTTTCCCAAAACAAAACAAACACGTCCTCCTGAAATGAACAGCTAAAACACAGTTGTAGATCATAAAACAGAATTCCTCATCAACTGTGAACTTTATTGAGATTATAACGTTACACGATTGAGCAATCTCATAACAAAAAGAGACACAGGGATATAATACAGCCGAAACAAAAGGGGTCAAATGTCATTATTCTTAGGTGAAGAATCTAGTTACTTTCTTGTGGAAGTCTGTACACATGACATCTATTGCATGTATGTCCGGCCTAGGAGAGGGAGCCCTCCTTTTCCCCCAAATTAAAGTTATTTATCCAAATCTAAATCAAGGGTATAAGGATAGTCGTATGCTGCACCGATTGTAAAATCCCTTAAGACAAATTTGTGATATTGGTCTGTATGAATAAAATTGATTTGATACACCCCCACTGCAAGAAACTAACAGTTAACATCTTTAGAAAAACAGAATAATTTGGTAAAAAAGATGCTTAGAAAAGGGCTCAATTAAGGCACAAACTGTGTAGTAATTCAAGGCTAAGGCAGCGATGTGATTATCCGTGTAAATATGAAGTAACCTACATACTGAAGGATTGACTTTTGAGAGTTTTTTCAGCGTCTAAATCTTCAGGCCGAGTGAACGCAGACGTAGAAGTTCTTGTGCTCCTCCCAGTAGTGGAGCTCATCTGTGAAGCTCCGGGACCAGGCCAGGTCTCTGCTGGTTTTGACCGTGTGGACCACGCAGGCGCCGGGCAACTTCTCAAACAGGACCTCGGCTACACCCACCACCGTGAGCTTCTTCTGACTCTGGATCAGCTGCTGGATGTGATTGCTGTCCACAGGCTCGGGCGAGGAGCTGTAGGACACCCAGATGTTAAGTTTCTCATCTGATGAAGGGACCTGGAAGCGGCTCTTCCCGGTCGGGCAGTGGTAATCCTTCTTGTTGACAAACATGCCTGAAGGGGCCCTGAAAATACGCACGGACCAGCCCACCCAGTCATACTTCTTCTTGAGTTTCTCTACTATAGCATCAGCTAGCTGCTGGTTGGTTAAGTTTGACTCGTCTCTCACCAGTCGACGGGAATCCATCTCAGCCTGTTTGGGGAAGCTGATGATGCAGTCTTCAATGACGGCATTCATTTTAACCTGGACAGTCTTCATCTTCTCACCCCAGTCTTTCAGAAGCGCGTCCTCCTCGTCGTACCCTTTCAGAGCGGCGTGGCCCAGAAGAGCGATGAGCCCGATGCAGAACAGCTTCTTCAGCCTGGCGCAGAAGTCCTCCACCGGCCGGCGACTTTTCTCCTCGTAGTTCAGCGTGATCTCGAGTACAGATTCCCCAGAGAAGTTATCTCCCGTCACAGAGTTGTAGAGGGTGTTAAGGTTTTTGTCACCACCGGTCTTGGCAAAATGATCCAGGAAAAGCTTCTTCTTGACCTCCCGGAACTTGGGTTTGGCGTTGAGGATGTCCATGTACTTCCTGAACTGGTTAGTGAGGTTCTCCTCCACTGGGAAATACACAGCATCCAATCCGCTCCTCTTAATCTCCTCGTTGATCCGCTGGATCTCCTCGGAGGCCACCTCCAGACGTTCTCGCACCTTCTGGAACTGCTCCTTCATGAACACCGCCTCTTTGCTTTCCACATTGTCCAGAGCCAGTTTAACGATTGGAGCGGCGATGGCGAAAATGGGGAAAAGGTCGCCGGCGATGCTGGCCACCATTTCAGCTCCATGTTCAAACACTTCCATCACAGTCTCCACCATATCCTTCCTATCCGCTACAAGCTGCTGTAGCTGGTTTGCCATCTTTGCTGATGTCTCTCAGACTGATTTCAATAAGAGAAAGATATTGATATGGTTAGAAACAGTCTGTTGTGATATTTAAGCAAGAACACCTCCTCTAAGAACAATCAAACAGGTCAAAAACTGAACACAAATGAGGCAGAAAGTATAAGACAAAACAAATGTGTTTTCTTGATCTACTTACTGTTCTGTTTCAGTGTAGTTAGACTGCGGCCTGCTTCCTCGCTCCTCTTACAACACAGCAAAAACTGATAAGGAAAGAGAGAAACAGCCAAGTGAGCTTAAGTGCTGGCTGATGGCCACACCCAGTGAGCAATGACTCAACCATGCAAAGGGAATTCAGCAGTGACGGAGGGCCGGTCTGGGCTGAATTGTTTGTATGTTATTTGAATGTAAATCGGCAGTTTCATTGAGGTGGTGCAATGAAACTTATAGGTTTATGTCGTGGGAATTGGGGAGGTATCTGTTATTGGTCTTAAACAAGCAGTGCATTCTATTATTTCAAGTATAACAACTCTCTGCTAGAAAGGGAATAGTATTATGTCAAAATGGAAAACTTGCTTTAAGCTAACAGCTGAGGTATAAAAGTGCTACAGATTAAGTTATAACAGCTACTGAGTTTGCGTCAAGAGATTTATTTTCATGACAACTGAGCAACTTAAAATGAGATGTCCTATGGTTGAAAGGTCTGGGAAAGATTAGTAAGTGGACTGTAAGTTAGGACACTAGTTATTCTGTCTGTAAAAGAGTCACACTTTATCTTCGGGTAAATCATTGTTTTCAGGGGGCCTAACATGATAAAAATATAAAAAGGGTTTAGTGATGCTAGATGGGTCCTTATATTAAGGAAATGACATCCTGTCTTGCACTGGAAAAACAAGAGGTCTATTGGATTTGGAAAATCTTATTTAACAAAACAGCTCCTCCCGAAGGTCAGGAAATGGAGAAAAAGCTGACTGTGAGAGCAACCCATATTCATTATCTAGGCATGTTCAGACACGTCCTTTTGCAAAACTGGAAATGTGTCATTTCAGTGGAAATCTAAATGGTACACTCTTCTACTGGCTTCACAACCTCACATTCAATGTCAACACAGCAGCTCAAGCTAATGAAGCTGTCCTCACATGTTTTAATTCAGGTTTCTGGCCTTCAGAGAGTTTTTTTTTGTTTTTAAACTGTGGCTGAAGGAGCAGATCTGTTTCTGCTTCAGCCAGCCCAGTCAATAATGAAGCAGCAGGCGTGGGAAGTGATTAAGTGTAAGAGGTTAAACTTGCTGGGCAAGGGTGCGTTTTCCAGTGAAGCTCAGCAAGTTACCACAGCAACAAGACAATGGAAAATAATCTGTCAGCTCGTTCGTCTCTCTGCTGAGGTGTGCTCTGTGGGGGTGATCTAGCTAGACTGCAGACGATTTCTGTGTGAAGATGGCACCCATTTCTCAGCCTGATGCATCAAACACCTCTGCAGCAGTCAGACACATCTGCAGGCATCCACAGACAAGAAGGATGTCAACACCGGTGATTCAATTCCAACGTGGATTTACAGATCAGAACAAAGATTTAGGGGGTAGTTCAACATTTTGGGACATTTCTTGCTGAGAGTTGATTAGAAGATCGATACCACTCTCATGTCTGGTTGACGATTACGAGATTTGAACAGCTAGCTGTTTCCCGGCTTTATGCTAAGCTAACCAGCTGCTAGCTGTAGCTTCATATTTAAAGGCCAGACATGAGAGTGATATTGGTCTTCTCATATACTCTTGGCAAGAAAGACAATAAGCGCTTTTTCCAAATTGGCAAACTATCCCTTTCCTTTGAACTTCAACCACAAAGTTCTATATGATATAAAATATGTCATATCTGCATAATCTTTCCTTGTGAGACTTGACAACTAAAACAACAAATTACAGGAAATTCCAGCAGGATGTTAAAGCATTTACAGTCACTGTATCTTATTTGATTTGACCGTGCTAAAACTGTGATTCCTGTTTTCCACTGGTGTTATCTATCTCTTTCTCTCAAGGTCCCGGGGGTGGTGTAACTGCAGACTGAGTGCACGTGAAGCACATTCTCACAGTTCAAACATAAAAGTGCTTGAAGAAATCACATTTTCAGAAATGGAGAGCTGGAGGTGCATCTCACCAGAGTTACAAGTCTTGTTTTTTGCTAATATTTCCACTTATACTCAGTGGTGGAAAGTAACTAAAGTACTGATTTACTTGTATACTTATACTGTACTGTAACTTTGAGGTATTGAGTATTTCCATTTATGCTACTTATACTACATTTCAGAGGGAAACATTGTACTCTTTTCTCCTCAGCTACTTTTCAGATTAAGGATACATTAAACCTTAAGACAAAAAAAAAAGCATTGTTTCCATTTTTTGTCTTGTGACCCCTCACAAAGAACAATGTCTACTTTGGGCCCCTTGTTAGGTTCAAGCTGTCTGTGAGTTGTTAGCAAATACACAAAACAAAACAAAAACTTGTCGCCAGTTTCTTTCATTTAAATAACAGTTTGAGGACCAAAGGAATACTATATTTGACAAAAAATGAAAATAGATTTGCGTATAGAAAATGTTTTTTCTTGTTTCCTGACCCATTAATCATCTCACGACCCCTCAGATTCGTCTTGTGACCCTTTGGAGGGGCCCAACCCCTAGTGTGGAAATCACTGGACAACAAATGAGTAGTAGTAAGTAGTTAAAAGTAGCTCCACTTCTACCTGCTACAATAGCACAATGTGAATCTGTATTAACTATAATGCAATAATAAGTCAGTCACGGGGGATATTTTTCTGCAGAACTAGTACTTTTAGCTGATAGTTCTTCTGGATTTTGACCAAAGAATGTATATTTTGACCTCCATTTTGAATGACTTTTACTTTAATGTTTACAGTGGTGTATTTGCACTTGTATTTAATTAAAACTAATCATTTAATGAAATGCACTGATTGAAAACAACAGGCTACATTAGAAACATGGTCATTTCTTGATATTTTGTTAAAGGCAAATCCGTTAAACAGCATTTGTGATAATAATAAAAAACATATTCATACAAGTAGCCTACAAGATGTCTCTATAAGAGCTCAGATAGTTCATGTTTCATTTATGCTGAGTGGCAGAGCTTCCTCTGAACACAAATATGACCAAACCCTCTGACAGCTGACCACTCAGTCTCGCCACCGAGAGATAGACGCGCAGTTAATGCCCCCTCTTAATGGAGCATGTATTGATCAGTCCGTGTACAAGCTCCTCTAATTGTATCATTGTACAGCCGATGGACAGAGAGCCAAACAAACATCGCAGGTTAACACCACAGACCGGGTTTTCTGTTACAACACAAGTAGATAGCGCCTTTAAAAAGTTAAAACACTTCCTGGAAAAAGTGAAGCGGTGGCACCAGATCTGGCAACCAACGCCCATAAAAATCGACACGTTTTAGTTTATACTGCTTCTTTTTTCTTTCTTTTTTTGCAGATTCGTCTAATCACCCACTTCACTTTATTAAATGAAGCCGCGTTAACAAAATACGCGCATTTGACATTTTTTAAACGGCACGTACGTCGGTGCTGTCAAAGAGGTGAAAATAACAAAAGCTCGATTATGTAACGAGAGGCAGGAATGGAGTCGATGAAGTTGAATCGATCGTTTCCTATTGAAGTGTCTTATCGCTTCCACCACAGTTTACCTAAATGAGCCTGTCCACTATGAAGCATTTTGAACAGAAATGGACTCACCTTAAAAAAGTTTGCGGAACAAATACAGTAACTTCCAGACTGTTTGTCTTCCTATTGGTCATGTGGCTCTCATGTTACAGAGGCACACCCAGTCAGAGAAAGAAAAAAAAAAAAAGTTGGGTGGTGGAGCATAAAAAAAAGTTGTGAGCATAATAGATTGTTGCTGTGGCGATATTATTACAGATCAACCACCACCCATTTGATAAACAAAGGCCTGTTATGAAAGCATTATTACTGTTGAAGGAGATTTATTGCAGTCAGCAGAACATTGTGCTTCCAAATTAATCATGATTTTCAATAATTGTAATAGGTTTTAACTCAAAAAGTGCGTTTTGAATAACTGAGTAATGAAGACCAATGACACAACCGTTCATATTTGTTTTGTTTATTACAAATTAAAGGAAAATATACATAAGTATATTGACAAAGTTGATTGTGGAATAAGGATTTGGGGCGTTTGCCCTGCAGCAATATATTGCACCAAAAGCAGCAAGAGTATTAGAATTGATTTTGTTTTACACACATTTATATCTAGGAGTGGGCGATATCGATATAATCCGCTTACACAGTATGACATTTTTTGTTTTGTAGTATACGTATAGGTGGTAAATATTCTCTTAAATTAAGAAACTGTATAAGAAATGACAAATAAATCCCAAATCAAGGTCCAATTATTTACTTGTTCTACAGTTTTCAAATGTCAGTAAAGAACTGGGAAGCTTAAAATAACCCAAACGGACAAATCTGGGTACTGCAGCCCATCAGTGCAACAAGACAAATCTAATAAACCATAAAGTAGTCCTGTTCATTGATTTACCGCATTGCCCACAATGGTCCGATACACCTAGAGATGTTTAAAGGTATTGAAGGGGAAGGGTGCATTGGTATAAACTATATGGCAAAGTTCTTCACAGTTAACAGATTAATATCGTCACATCGGCCAACCCTAGTCATATCCAATGGGGACAGAATCATCACGAGAGTCATAACCCTACATCAAAGCTGACATGGAGATGTACGGCTCTGAAGAAGAAACAAAACACCCTGAAGCTGCTGTATCATCATGAAAGATATATGTAAAAGAATAAAAATCACTACGAGCAAGACAAGGAATCACAAACCAGAAACCTGACAGAGCAGAATGTACATCGTCTAAAACAATATTTATGAATTCATTTTCTATATTTAATGGAAATATTTCCAGGTCTCTGGTAAAGACATTCATAAATGTTTGTGTTGCTCATTCTCTTCCTGTATGCGTCTGTGAGCCTACTCAGAGTGGATACACAGGTAGGCTTTTTTGTGTTTTCCATAGTAGTAACAGTCCTCTTGAAAGTTGTTGGACTCCACCACCTCCTTGTAATGGCTGACTGCATGGACCAGGCAGTTGGGGAAGCTCTTGTTCAGAACCTGAGCCACATCAATCATGTTCCCCTTTATCTTCTGAGCTTCAATCTGCTCCTGGATCTGACTCTTATTGATGGGCTTGGGGTCGACACAGAAAGAAACTACCACTTTGATCTTGCTCTTGGTCAAAATGTCAAACCAGTTGGCTCCTCCACTTCCGTGGCACTTCTTTCCTGCCAGCCAGTTGAAAAAGAAAATGCGCTCCTTGTCGCTGAAGGCCCTGATGGACCACTTCACCCAGTCGTATTTCTTAATGAGAGTACCCAGAAGGGATTTGGTGAAATCAAGGTTGACGGAGCCAGGATTCTCCTGTAGCAGGTGCTCCATGTCCTGCTTGGCTTGATCGGCAAAGTTCTCTGTACAGTCATCCACGGCCGCTTTCATTCGTTTCTCCACTTCCTCCATCCGTCCCTGCCACCTCTTCACCATCTCCTCCCCCACCACCCCTTCCTTGAGGGCGGAGTGGCCCATGACGGCGATAATGCCCACCACGAAGAGCTTCTTCAGCCGGGCGCAGAAATCCTCAACTGCCCTTCTGTTTCTCTTCTCTATGGTGACTATTGTTTCAAGCATGGGGTCTCCCGCGGTGGAGTCCCCAATGACAGCATTGTAGAGGGCGTCCAAGTTCAAGTCGGCATCGGTGTTCTCGTAATGGCTGAGGAACTTCTCCATTTTCTTCTCTTTAAACTTTGGCTTGGCGTTGACAAAGTCCTGGAACTTTTCGTACTGGCTGAGCATCTGCGCCTCCCGATCGAAGTTCTGCTTGTTCAACGACGTCTTCTGCAGCTCCAGGGCAATTTGATCGATCTCATCTTGGATTCCCTCGAGTTGCTGGTTGACCAGTTCGAACTGCTCAGTCAGGTAGCGAGCCTCTTTGCTGTCCGGGTTGCTGAGTAGCTCGGCTGAAGCCACAAACACAGCCTCCAAGACGGGGTGAAGCTGGCCCACAGTGGCAGCGAGCACCTCCGAGGCTTGCCCCATGATCTTCACACCTTTCTCGATCTTGTCCCTGTTCTGCACGAGCCAATCTGCCACATTATTCATCTTTGTATTATGTGTTTCACACTAACTAATCTAAATAGTTTTCCA